>NW_011888898.1:348428-379759 GCF_000151845.1 Pteropus vampyrus | reverse complement strand
AAGGTCTGCAAGAGTTAAATAATCTTAAATTCCCACAGCTAGTAAATAATAGAGTCTGGACCTGTGTCCAGAACAAACGCTCTGGAATATACCATAGCAGCGATTATCGATGACAAATGATTTTTGCCTCCCAGAAGACATTTGACAATGTCTGGAGACATTTTTGATCACAACTGAGTGGAGAGTGCTAGTGGCTTCTGAAAACTCTACGATACACAAGAACGCCGTCCTCCTCCCCCTTCCAGCAAAGACTTTTCCAGTCTCAAGTGTCAAAAGTGCCACATTTGAGAAATCCTGTGGTACACGGACAGGAGTTTGATCCAAAGCGACTGATACTCGTATCCTCTATTGTCCTGAGATCCATAAGTTCAAATTCAATTTAGTGTGAAAGACAGAATGAAAACTCGAATTATAGGAATTTAAAATAATGTTACATACAATATTTAAAAAGTCTCACAAAATTTGCTATGGTGTGACTTTCCTCTCAAATCACAAATTTGTCAAGAAACACAATTTTCGAGTGAACAGGTGGAGTGGACTATACAGTGTTTTTGGCCTAGCTGCATGCCAATGTCAGTAAGTGGACAAACAAATATTTTGAATTATGAGAGTTATCCAGGTGCAAATCTGTTGCAAAAAATATGTCTGCCCTGTATTGGGAATGGAATAAAAGAATGGCACACTGATTTTTATGTGCCTATAGGTACATAAATATTTTTGCTTTGTCTCAATGGGTAGAGAGATTTGCTGTAAAATATTCTTTAACCAGTACTCCAGACTTGTGCATAATTCTTCGCAGAAATTATCCCTCGGATAATTTGCACTTATCAGACTTGTAATTATCCCAACAAATACGAAGTTGCCTTTGAATGAGACTATTTCCATAGTGCACAGAGCTAGATAATTTTAGATTGTTCCCGTGTGTGAGTCTCTCGGAATGTCTGTGGGCATCTGGAGGCAAAAAGTATGTTTATTCTTTAGTGAAAATGACTGCCATTGTCATGAGAGTTGCTGGAAGATGACATCGAATTGCTCAGACCTTGCATCAGATGCCAGTGGAGATGCCTCTCCGGTCTCAGATGTTCCTTGAATGGTCTTTGTTAATCGCAGCTACAGCAGAAGTGACAAAGAGACCCTGAAGTCACGGTAGAGGACTGCTTATTGGTTCACCTCTTATATCTGGTCCTATTCTCATCTCAGCGAATGAGTCACACACAGTGAGGTACGATGTGTTTTTCCAAAGATAAAAAGGGAGATTGTAAAAATGGTTGGCAAACATTTTCGTAAAGGGCCCGATATTAGCTCTTTTAGGCTTTGTGGGACAGATGGCCTCTGTTGCAACTACGCAGCTCTGCCCTGGGGGTGTGTGAAAGCAGTCACAAGACAATAGGCAAACAGTGAGCATAGCTATTTTCCAATAAAGCTTTATTTACAAAAGCAGGCAGGGGGCCTTGTTTGTCAACTCCTGAAGCGAAGCATAAATATCTAAAGATATAGATATGAATAGACAGATACTAAACGGACAGTCGAAGTGTGGCAGAGGATGTTCCTTACCTCCGTATCACCCATTCCCTTCTTTAAGAGCTGAATCTCCATGCTGCTGGGGCCGGCATGTCCCAGTTATATACGTATCCTAGTCTCTCTTGCCAAAAGGGGTGATTTTTGAAATGAAAACCAAAAACATAGATGAGATGTCTGGGAATGCTCTGTAAAGAGGCCTCGTTTAGCTAGCAGGTGCTATTTTGCTTTTTACCTTTCTCTTTTCACCTTCCTGGAGAGTGGGAATACTTGCTGGAGCTCCAGCAGCCATTTTGTGATTGAGAGGGCAAGTCCCAAAACATGTCAGAAACCTCAGCCTTCACATCCTTGAGCCAGTGAAGCAAAGCCAGCAGTAGCTGACCTCTGGACTTCTTGTGATATGGGAGAAACAACCCTTCAATGCTTATGCCGCTGTTTAAGTCAGGTCTCTACTTGCTGCATAACCACAATTCTGATATATGTTGATAAGGAAAACAGATGTGTAGCTCAGCTTACCAATACAACATTAGTGAGTGAAGGCTATGTTAGCCATTATGAAGGATATTTACGATTAAAGCCTCTGAATCCATCAGGTCGGGTGGCCAATACTGACCTTGGGTAATTTCTCTCTCTGTGACTAGTTTCCTTTCCTGCAAAATAGGAATAATACTATCACATGACTTATGGTATTGTTGAAAGACTTCAATATGATAATGCATGTATAAAGTGACTGGCAAGTAGTAAGTGCTTGACATATTAGTTACTGTTTCTATCATTATTTTGTTGATCTGGTGAATGACTATTCACTTCTTTGAAGTAAGGATGGAGACAGGAACAGTTGGTGATGACATTTCTTCCCCATCCCTCGCTTTTCAGCCCTCCCCTTCATTACTAGAACAATACATGGAAATCCGCCCACCATCTCTGGGCTTTTTTTTTTTTAGTAGTTGTTATGTGTCTGGCAGAACATTAGATTCTGAGAGTTCCAAGATGAGTGAGACAGTTCCTGTCTTCAGCGGGCAGAGGCAACCTGGACCACGATTAAATATAAAGCGAAAAGCTTTGGGTGGATGGTAGAAGGATGAATGATGTCCACTGGGGAGAAACAAAGAAGAGGATTAATTTCACATTGTTAGATGGAAACGATAAAATATAGAGGAATCTAGAATATGAGTGATGAAGAGGGCATTTTAAAAAATTATCTGTTATTAATAGCCAATAATAACGATAAGTGAAAAAAATTTAAAAATCCAAGGTGTATGTTCAATGTTTTTTCTTTCCCCGTCTCCATCTCCCCTCCAACCCCTCCTCCCTGCTCTGCGGCTGCCCTTCTCACTACGGTCTCTCTGACTCTCCTGCTTGGGTTTGGCTGAGGGAAGGCACCTGCTGGAGGAGGAAAGTGGGGTCGAGGTCTTTATTTCTCCAGCTCCCTCCTTGTCCCAGTTTGGCCCTTCCCTCTCCTGAAGGCCATAGTTCTCCTCAGGTGACTTTCTCCCACGACTGCTTTCTCCAGGTTCTGGCAAGCACAGCCTACCTTTGCTTCTTCCGTCCTGGATGCAGCAGTGGCTCTCCGTAGATGTAACTAGCTTCAGAGTTCTTTTCTCTGAGCCAGGCTCACCCCTTTGACATTTTCCCTTTGTTCAAGTCTCCTTGGACACCTACCCTATTTCAGGAAAGTAACTGTTTTCTGCTGGGATCCTGGTGGACAAGCTCAGCTGCCAACCAGGACAAGCTGTGAGCGAAGCAGACCAAGTCTAAGGCAATAGGGATGGGTGGCGACTGCGGTGCACTGGAGCACACTGAAGTGGGCCGCTGCTGCTCAGCTCTCTCTGCTCCTGCCACTTAGCACATGACCTCAGGGTCGCCAGATCTTCCCATTGTCTGGGGAAGGTGAAGAGACGCTTTTTTTAAAAAAAGGAATTTTCCTATTTGTCAAAACATTCTGTGGGCCAAAGAAAACAGATTTGAATTTGACCGATGGCTACCACTGCTAAAAGGGTGAGTACCCTGCTAGCCGGGGGCATGGGTGACATGGTGACAGTATCGACTGCCACCTTGTGCAGACACCGCACGCAGGACTTCGTTCCATCCTTTCAACAATACCGTCGTGAGGGAGGTTCTGTTTTCCTTCTTACATAGATGAGGAAACTTGCTGAGGAGTTTTGAAAAGATTAAATGATTCAACTAAGGCCACACCTAGATAAGAACCCACAGTAAACTTCTGGAGCCTGGGCGTTTTCATGGAGACGCTCTTCCACCTTCTTCTTGGCTCACTGGGTCTCCCTGAGTGAGGCTCTGGGCCTCAGCCTTCCTTATCTCTCTGCATTTGTATCTGAATCAGCCGATTTTTTTTTTTTTTTTTAACTAGGATCTTCTGATCTTAACCTGGGGTGCGTGGACCCCCCACCTAGATACTATAGAGATGGTTTCTGGAGAGGTCTATGAAATCCTTGAAGTCATAGGCCAGTTTCTCATGGGCGCATGTAACAGCTTTCATGAGGAACTCACACAGAGAACCACAAAAAATTAAGACCATGTGTCAGGGTGTCGGAAAGCAAATTAAAAAAATGAATCGGACCCAACACGATGGCTGTAATACAAAAAGGTGGCAATAACAAGGGTTGGTGAAAATGTAGAGAGATCCCAATGATAACAACGCCTTGGCCTGGAATACCTCCCGAACGACCCGCCTGAGGCTCTTCGTGAGGAAGCGTCACTCTTTTCAGAAATATGTCCCTGATGGTTTGCTTGGTTTGTTATATCCATCACAGATTTGCTTGTAAGCAGATTACACACCATGAACATCCCTCTCTATTAATGAACACCTTTCGGTGTCGGGGGGTCTATGTTTTCAAACTTTTCAAGGAGCTTATTGAGGTCTGCAAAGGCTTCTGCCAAGCCCTTTGCTGTGAATTTGCTTGGGGGTTTCTTTTTCCTCTACAGTTTCCTTTTCTCGTGCATTTTTTCCGGCTCTGTGCCACCGTTCCGGTTCTAACAGCTCGTCATTAGTCAATTCCTCAGGAACAACCTCTAGGAGCTCCTCAGTGTCATCCTCATCCACACCCAGGCTAAAGTTGTTTGCCATCTCAGCCACAGCCTTGCTGACTTTTGCAATCTTTGTGCTGGGACATTACGACAGCTGGGGATTTTCCAGCTCCACTATCATCTTCGGAGACCACCGTCGTACGTGTGGTCTCTCATTGACCGTTAGGCAGTTCGTGACTCTATATAAATAGGGTTGTTAATAAATACACTCTGCAATGCCTTTTGTTGCACGTCCAGGACAAATGATCACATAGAAATTGACCTCATTCTTATCCATGATAAACCATTGCATGGATATAGTTTAATTTATTTAACCAATTGTCTATTGATGCATTTAAGTCATTTGATTGCAGGCTTTTCACAATTTTTTTAACACTTGACCCACTAAAAGAAATAAATACATTTTTACATTGCGAGGCAATGTTCACACGCACGCACACACACACACACACACACTCTTATATAGTAAAAAAGTTTTATAAGACAGTATTTGCCCTTTCTATGTGTATGCATTCCATTCTATTCCCCTCCATTCTATAAAAAATAGGGATCGGGACATAATATTATCTCTCACCACCTATTGGTAGGTCACAACCTGTAGCTTAAAAAATACTTCCAGTGCATATTTATCAAATGAAAAAGGGAAAAGTACTTATTTATGTTGTACTGTTCTGAACATTTTACAAAATCCACTTATTTAATCCTTATGAAGTCCCAGTGGGATAGGAATTATTATTCTCCCTATTTTTCAGATCTTAACATCGAGGCACAGAGAGGCTGGACAAGTTGGCCCAGGTCACCAGCTAGTATGTGGGAAAGCCGTCTTCAGCCCGGGCAGTCTGCCTGCAGTTTCTTTTCTTAACCGTGGGCCCACGGTACTTCCTCTCGTTTTAGGAACTGATGAGAGATTACATACTTAGAAACCTGCCATTCTATACAGCCTCATTCAGAATACAATCTTTAATAAGATAGTCAGACAGGACATGACAACTGTACTAGTCACACACCTCGATGAGTATAAAAGCTAAACAAAGACTCTCCAGATTTACCAGTCTCCTCCAGAAACATCAGAGCGCGCACACACACACACACACACACACACACACACACACACACACACTTCAAAACCTCCAAACTCTAACCCCTCAAATAATCAACGACCACTATCAGCACTGGACTTACAATAATGTGACAGAGGCATTTATTCAGAGACAGTGGGGAGCTTCTCATTATTTATCGATTTCTCCCCCAAAGTTATAAAGTTCCAAAGCCTAATTATTGTGTAATAGTTAGCTGAACTGTTTGGAGAATTGGAAGGCCGTTTAGCTAATGCATGGCATATGTCGGAGGGATGCGGCTAATTCACATATCTGTCCACACTATTCACAGAGAAGGTTACATGCCAATTATCCAGGCTTCAGTCAGTAGGCTCAAATACAATGGAGGCAGTGTTCACACACTCGACGTGCCACATTCCAGCCCGACATCAGAAGCAGCTGGTCCAGAGAAAGACCACTGGGGTCGTGATGTTTAGGGACCACATCCACGGAAGAGCTAGAGAATGAGACTCGACTGTGACTGTTACGTGGACTGGCAGGATTCTTTAACCTGGAATCTGTTCACTAGTCTTTAATCGTTTCCTGCTCAGACTTGTTGGGGGGTGGGGTGGGTGGGGGTGCTGAGGAAGAGGAGAGAGACAAAGGCAGCGGCGATCGCTTAAATGACAAAGGAGACAATAATGAAACCCGGTGAATGGATTCCAATAAAATAAAGAACCCGCACTCATTCTTCTGCCCAGTTTTAGAACCAAACAGGCGAAGACATTTCCCTCTAAGATTTCAACTTTACTGTGTTCAAAATATATCTGCGCGTGTGTGTGTGTGTGTGTGTGTGTGTGTGTGTGTGTGTGTATTTCATCTCCACTTTTTCTCCTTTTCATTTATCTTTTTCCCCCTTTGCTTCATAAACTGGACTGGAAGTGTTGCAGGCTCATCAGAAAACGCTGCTTCCGGTGGTATTTTTAACCAGGAACAGAAGCAGAAGTGTCTGGAATCACCCGAGAAAGCCCCAGCTCTCCTGAGAGCTTTCTCGAATTCTGCTGGCGCAGAGCACTGGATCAGTCATCGGGGAGTTAAAATGGCAGATGCTGGGGATTTTAGGGGGAGGGGAGGTAGATACCTGAGACTCTCCAGCAGTTTTTCCGAGTTTTCTCCTTACCTCCGTATCTCGGATCACCATATGAAAACAGAGCTGCCGCCACTGGCTTAAGGTCACACAGCCCAACACCGACACAACTATAAACAGGCAATCCAAACAGCCAGCCCCAGGTTCTGCCTCCCCGGCTATATGGTCACCCTGCTGACACTACCCTAATGCTGCCGCAGACCGCCATACCTTTAAGAAAAATCAACAGCTAATAGACAACAGACAGATACGACATGCTAGCGTTGTCCTGTGTGCTATGTCAGCTCGGTGTGTATTTTTTCCCACCCTCCCAGATGAAAATACAGTAATTAACTCCATGCAGAAGAGTGGCGGGGGGGGGGGGGTGGAGTGTGAGGGGAGGAAACTCTTTTTTTTTTTTTTTTTTCCTCTTCCCCCTAGACTTGAAAAGAGATTCTGGCAGATAATTTGGCTGAACATGAAAAGGGAGAGGCTGCTTACAGCCGCCCAAATAAAGTGCTGGGTTGGTGAGGCTCCCGGGCTGAGCTGGTTATTTCGCAGCATGAAAAGCAGACATTTATCTGTTCCCATGGAGATGCGTTTTCTACTAGTCAATCAGGCACTGAGAGCTCAGACAATAGCCGGTAGAGCCTTTTTTCATCTTGAGAGACAGTCCAGTCCCCCTTTATTTTAATATTGCACTTAAATTTAAAGGGGTCTAGATGATGGCTCAGAAATACCTGCAAACGCAGCCATTATAATTTCAAGGGATCTAAATGAACAAGAAACTCCAGCTGCCTGGGAGGATGATGGGGCGTGACCCATCCCCACCTCCCCCCCACCCACTTCCAATTTCAAATCAGAGGTTGTTCTGTCACAATCCTTATTTGCATACATTTGGCTTCCAAACTTGACCTCTCCCTACCGAATAAAATAATTCATCGGGTCATAAATTAAAGGTTGAAGATTTCCAAGCGACTAGTGTGGAGAGCGAGCAGGAGCGTTTCAAACAGAACCTCGAAGAAGCAAGAAAAAGCTGCCCCAGAAGAGGAAAAAAAAAACAAAACAAAAAAAACCCCGACCCGGAACCGCTGGAAGTCGGTCAAGTTGTAAACTTCGTCCTGGCATTTCCTTGCCCTAAACGTTCACATGCAGAAATGATTAGGGCTGCGATTCGACCTTATGTGTGTTATCCATCCCAGGAAACAGAGCACGCCCATTTGCAAAACATGTCGATTTCAGTAGGTGAATTGCGGTGGAAGCGCCTAGAAACCAGCGCTCACATCAAGACTTTGAAAACTCTTCCTCTTTCGAGCGTATCTCTTTTCCTACATCGATTTTGCACACGATGCCTCAGGCGGAAGAAAACGTAACAGAGGTCTTCCTAGAGCTAATTGAGACGGGAGAGGGTATTGCCATGGGATCGCGTATGACCAGCAAACAGCAGACAGCCCAGAGTCAGGATTCTATCATTAAGTAACTTCGTTGTTGTTAATGGAGTCATCCCAGTGCAGGAAAGTCAACATCAGGAGGACGGCTGCTTACGACAGCCTGGCCTCTGCTCGATGCTGCTTTCCCTCTATCTCCCTGAAGGCAGAGAGGCTCCTGCTTCTCCAGGCGGGCTGGCTGGGACAAAGACACCAACTGGGCCACCTCGGAAAGCAATTAAGAGCAGTCCTGGCAAACGGCAATTCCAGCATACCTAATAATGTGTAACACCCCACGGTTAGGAGCCAAAAGCAGAGATTTACCTCGAAGGTTTTCGGGAGTTTGATTTCCCTGGAAAGACACACACACGTTTCTTAGGTATCGTGGGTCAGCGTTTGACCATTTCCTTCTCTTATTTTCTCATTTTAGTTTTCAAATTTAAAATAGAAGCGATACGAAATCTCTCTAAAAGATTCAAACAATAAAATTAAGCCAGAGTTCTTCATTTCCTTTAGTCACCCGCACTAGCTCGTGTTCTCATCAGAGATGGCTAATATTTTAACGGCGTGACATGTATCCTTCCAGACATTTCCCATAAATGTACACATATCTATTTATATATGTAAACACATACACACATGCTTTGTTTTAAATATATCACTGGAATCATATTTATAGACACTATTATACAACTTTTAATTCACTTAAAAAAATATCTACCATAGAGTATTTTCTATGCCTGTCTTTTTTTTTTTAAAATAGCTGTAAATCTTTGACAAGCACTGTTGGTTTTTAGGGTATTATCTAGAAATAGTCTCTGCATAGATCGGCCTGTATATATATCAAATCTTTACCCCTTGCTTTGTCTTTACCAAGTACCTTTCACCTTGCATTTTTTACTTAGATCTCTTCGAGAGAAAAAATTGACGTTTTACGTGGTGGTGTAGTATTTCTGTGAATGGTGTTCCTTAATGTATGTCACTTGTCCTTTTGGATGAACTGTGAGTGGATTGTCTTTGCTTCTACAAACAGTGCCGCAAAAAATAAAAATCCTCGTGCAGTGCACACCCTCTGGTTCTTTGCTCAAACACACTCGCCCCTTGCTGAAAACAATTCCTTTACGCCACACCTGTCCTCCTCAAATGCTTTAACCTGAAGGAGAATTGATTGGATTAACTTTTTTTAAAATGAGGGTTTAACCAGAGTATTATTAACCCATTAAAGATCTATTATGAACATGTGCCCCTTTCTCTAGATTTTAATTTCTCCAGCTTGAGAGTGAGAGGCTCACGAAAAAGAAAAAAAAAAGAAAAGTCTTTTTCTCCCCCATCCCAGGGGTCAGCCATGCTAAGATCACTGTGCAGCATCCCATGCCTGCTAATTACAAATGCAGGCTCCATATTGAGTCATTCCTTCCCATTTACGCTTTTTATCTTGAGCTCAGAGAAAGATCGCAGCTCCCTCTTATGACTTAGGTGCAGCTTTCTGCTTTTTTTGTGTGTGCAGGAGTGGAGGCATTGGGGATTTAGAACAAAGTGTGTCCTTGCAAAGAAGTGGGTGGGATTTCGTGTGTGCAGTAGATTGGGGAGGAAACCCTCCCTCCCTGGGGAGGAGTCTGATTTCATTATACAGTTGGAAACCTGGCGAAATCGTGTATACGACTGAATCTTTCGCTCAGCTAGTGAGGTCTTTTTGTTCTTTGTTTTGCAGTGTGTACGGCAAATTCCGGTTATGCCCGGGAAGAAGGAAATTTGAGTTAAGAGGAGGGCAGTGCCATACGCCTTGTAATGAGCAGGCTAATTGAAAAATTTAATTCAGGAAGAGATGCAACAAGGACAAAACGAAAGAGGAACTGGGCCTGCCAACGTTTCGAGCAGAAAAACCGAAATTACCATCCCCACGTTAAAAATGATATGCGGCTGGAAAATGTCTCACCTGCTGTATTTGTCATTGACATTCACAATCTCGTTTGCTGTTTATCTTGAGGCCTGGGGAGCTCTCCTGCTGGTTAGGAAAAAAAGAAGGAAGATCTAGAAAGAAACGCTGGTAAATAGGAAAAAGAGGGATTAGAAACCCAGAGAGAATGGGAGGTGTAAATAACATGTGAGCATTTGACAATCACCACAGAGAAACGAGAGCCAAAGCTTGCCAGAAATCCTAAAAACTTAAGCGGGAAACCCAGACATGAGAAAAACGTCCCAGAGGGAAAAAAAAGAATAAAATCCCAGGAGATCTTTTTCCTCTGCGATTTTGTCTAATGCAGTAAATAAAGGTTGGTTTCGCCAGGGTGCTCATGTAGACAATGTCACATGCAAAGGGCCGGCTTCATGATATGCCTTCAAAGTTTCTCTTGGCCAGCATGAGCCTTAGGACAAGATGGGGTAAACCTGGGGGAACAGAGTTTTTCTCCAAAATGGAGTTGAGGTTGGGCAGAGTGATCTCTCTCCCCACAGAGCCCAGATCTATTTGGGTGACCTGTTACCTCTGTTTCTCTCTTTTTTTCTCTCTCTCAGAACCCTACCTTGATTGGAATTACTTAGGAAAAAAGGAAAAAAGGCATTCTTTAGCCCAAAGCTAAAGACCAAGTTAAACTCCATGGAGCATGGAAGTCTCTTCCTGAGGCTGCCTGGTGCAGTCAAGTGGACTCTTCCTAACTGCATGACTGGGGCTGACTGCTTTTTCTATTGTAACAAGAGACTAATAATAATAAGAAATGACATTTATGAACCCTTTCGTGGAATAAGTTATACACTTATCTATTTTATCCTCTGAACCAAATGAGGTAGTCCAGTGATGTCTCTTTTGCAGATAAATGCAGACTCGGCCAGACCAGTAGCTAGAAAGTGATAGAGAGAGAATGTAAATCTAGGTGAGGGGTGAGTCATTATAGTCCAATGGTCAAACCAGGTTCAATGCCTGTTTTTTTTTTTTTTGTAAATAAAGTTTTATTGGAACACAGCCATGCTCGTTTTGTTATGCATTGCTTATGACTGACTGTTTTTAACTACAAGGGCAAAGACTCCATGGCCCACAGAGCTTAAAATATTTACTATGTATTCCCTTACAGAGAAAGTTTGCAGACCTTGCTTCAGATTACTGGAGCACCTGCTCTTAACCCTGTATGTTTTCTTCTCCAAAAAATGCCTCATTTTAAAAAAATGTGATACTAAACAGGAAAAACAAATCTAAAATGTCAGAAATAATAATAGTTATTGGAGAACTGAATCTGTTAGGGGTCCAAGAATATTAAAAACAAACATAAAAACAGAACAAACTTTTTTTTCTTTTTTTCTTTCAAAATGTTAAAGGGTTTATATTACACATTTAAAACAAACAAAAACCCCTTCATTTCCTTATCAGCTTTACCAAAACTGCATGCAAGTGATTTTCTAAAACCCCAAATTTGTGGCGTAATTTCCAAAATAACGAAGAAATGAAATACAGTTTTCAAGAAGACATAAAAATAAGTTTTTCCATATATGTTATTTTCAAAACTGCAAAAATAAGAAGTTGTTAAAGGAAGAAGTTACCAGATTTGAATCTGATGTTTGCCCCATGATGGTTATATACAAATGGCATTTGGAGCTTTGTTTATAAATGTAAAAATTCTGTAATCAAGGGAGAATCAAAACTAAGGACGGTTGGAGTTCCCTACCCAAGAGTTACTTTCCCTTCTTTTCTACTAACAGAAGTTGGAGATCTTGGCACTGGATCCATGTTGCCCTGTGAGCTAAGATTTTTGATGTCATCACAGTGGCTTGATTTTGCATAGGTCTCCAGGACTGATGACCGAAGCTACATTAAAAAATCTTAATGCACAAAATTACTAATAGTATCTTTTGTGCCTCCTACACGCCAGGCACTGTGGACTGGGAGTTCTGAATACACGATGCTGTCTTCCTGATAACGCTACAAGGAAGGTGTTCGTGTTTTTATTTGCTAGGGGACACTAGAAGATCCGAGTACATACAGTACCTCAGCTGATACATGACTGAATGACCCCCAAGTCCCGACCCCAAACTCCATTTTCCTTCCCTTCTAAGAGGTCTGTCATTGATCATCATCCTTTCATTTCGACCAATGCTTACCTACTTTGACGGCTACCATGTGCCAAGCACTATATTCAGTCCTGGGGTTTAGCGGCGAGCCAAACAGATAATTAAATCAATAAGTCCGCAAACAGAATCTATTCAGATGGTAGAGACTGCTAGGAAGGGAAGCGACATCAGATTCCTCTAGATGGAAGAGGACATTGCACCGTTTTTAGATGGGTTCTCTGATTCCTGAAGGTCTAAGCATGTTCGGTTTTACAAAATAAAAACACTGGAGTACAGAGAAGTTATGCCATCTGTCTATAGTCACACAGCTGGTAAGTGGCAAAGCCAAGGCTTGAATCGTTCTGCTTCTGGCTCCCGTGCTTTTAACAACTATGGTATACAACACAAGTGGCAAACTATAGCTTGCTGGCCAAACCCCATCCACCACTTGGTTTTGTAAATATATCTTTATGGGAACACGGTTGGTTTTGCATCCTCTGTCGCTGCTTACACACCTCCTACAGCAGAGTTGAGTAGCAATGAGAGACCTCATGTGGTACACAAAGCCTAAAATATTTACTGTCTAGCTCTAACAGAAAAAGTTTGCCGACCCCTACTGGTCTAAACCCATCGTGGTAATCCTATCTTTCTTTATCAGTGATCGTCTAGGGTATCTATACAAACCAGTTTGGGCCAGTGAGACTTAGGCAGAATTCTGCTTCAGGGAAATTTCTGAGAAAGACATTCCTTTTATCAAAAGAGGTGTGCAGGAAGGCGGCCACCTCCCTTCTCCCTGCCTCTGAATCAGGATAAGGTGATGAGAGCTGTAGCAGCCATCTTAAAACCTTGAAGGAAGGGAGTGTACATCCATGGAGGATGGCAGAGAAGAAATATGGAGGGGGCTAAATCTCTGATGACACTGTGAGCCCTCCTATCCAATGCTGTAACTTCCCCCCACCGGCAGATTTCCGGTCATGTTAGATAATATATAGTCTAAGTCACATTTTATACGTTATTCCATTGCTCGCAGCTGAATTTATCCCATACGATACAAACCCTATGTCTGGAATTAATATCCTTATTTTACATTTAAGAAACCTGAAGATCAGGGCCATATAAAACTTACCCAAGGCTGCGTGCATCAAGCTAAGTCTGTCTAGCTCCACCGACAACGCCTGTTCCACCAGCTCTTATAATAACATGCGAACTCTCGGCATTTAGAACTTTATGTGTGTAAAAGTTCTCTAACTAAAGGAGAATGAACCCTAAAGACAGTTGGGATTGCCTACACGATGGTCATTTCTTCTTCCCTACTAACAGAACTCGCACTTGATTTAAGCAGCAAAGCACCTAGTTCTAAGGGATGAAGGCTATCTGGTCCCGGCCAATCATGGAATTCCTTTTCCCCTTTGTGGGAAATTTTATCCCCTAGATATTCTGATTCTGGGCTGGGGCTGGGTGAGGCCTGAGAGTCTGTATTTCTAACGAGATCCCAGCTGCTGCCTGTGCTTCTGTTCTGTAGAAGACGCTTTGAGTAGTACTATTCTATAATAGAGAGTGACAAACATTCTCCATAAAGGGCCAGATAATAAATATTTTAGGGTTTGTGGTCCATAGAGTTGCTGTGGCAACTTCTCAACTGTGCTATTGCAGCAGCTCGAAAGCAGTCGTGGACAACGCATAAATAAATATGTGTGGCTGTGTTCCATTAAAACTTTATTTATAGAAACAGGTGGCGGGCCAGATTTTGCCCCTGGGCCACAGTTTGCTTGAGCCCTGGTTTAGACCTATCACGGTTCATTTCCTGGTTCTGGGTTCATCTCTGAATACATTGCCAACTAAAAGTGGAACCAATAGAAGTTCTCTTAGGAGAAAGCCGTCGGTGATGGCTGTTGGGTACCAGGTAAGCTGTTGTGATCAAAGGCGATTGGGTACGGAACAATTCTTTGTTTATTTTTGGCAAAGTCAGAGTTAGCTCTTCCCCCATAGGTTATCATACAATCTAGTCTCGGTCTAAATTCTGCTACTCTGATAGCCAAACACTCATTACCAACGCAGTCACAAAACAGTCTATACAACCTGTTCCGGAAGCTCAGTACAGTCATAGTGCTTCATTCTTTCAGGTGCTCTGGGCCACATCCTCAGTGAAAGGCTCACTCGAGGCAGGTGTAACAACACTCCAGAAGCAGGATTCTGTGCTCTGTGGGCAGCATTACACGATCGGAACCTCCTCAACCAGTGGCTGGACACACCATGAATTAGGGAAGAAGGGGAGAAGAGCGTAGGTCAAGGATGGATTGTTATATCCTACAATGCATTCTAGTCAACCCACATATCTTAAATGCTTTTAATTTCCCCAATGCAACTCCATTCCTAATATCATCATGCTAATTAACTAGTCACTAGCTTCACCAATGAGAAACCTATTTCTGACTTGCAAGAAGTACCCATCACAGCTGTCACTGGAGTGTGGTCCTTTCTGCCATAGCGTTCACTGACTATCCCCAAACCATGCATTCTCGATTGCCAATTAGCTAAGCATTCCAGTAGCTGAGTTTAGACTAACTGCATGGATAGCTTATCACGTGGATTATTTTGAGGTACAGTTCACCCTTAAACAACATGGGCGTGAATTGCGCAGGTCCCCTTATATGTGGATTTCCCCCCGTAAATACGTACAGTACCATAAATGCAATTTTCTCTTCCTTATGATTTTCTTAATAACATTGTCTTTTCTCTAGCTTACTTCATTGTAAGAATACAGTATATAATACATACAACATACAAAATACGTGTTAATTGACTGTGTTATTGTTATCGTTATGTGTTATTGGCAAGGCTACTGGTCAACAGTAGGCTATTAGTAGTTTGCATTCTGGGGGTGTCAAAAGTTATATGTGGATTTCCCATTGCATTGTTCAAGGGTGAGCTGTATTTTAACGTATAGACTCTGTAACTGAGAGGTAACCACCTATGTCTACGACAGGGCTTGCTGCGGGAACAGAGATGAATGTGTAAAATCCTGCAGAGAATGGGGTGCCAACTAAAAGCGGAACCAATAGAAGTTCTCTTAGGAGAAAGTAATCCTGGAGCCCTCTTCAGAAAAATGCATGCTGTTATTACTGTCCAAGAATTCAGAAGAAGTGCAGTAAGACCAGTCTTTGTTCCGTGAGCTAACTCAGCCCCATGGCTTCCAGTGCCTTTGTGATTTTCTAATTCTACGAAGGAGAAGAACGGAAAAGGAAACGAAGCACAGATCAGCTAAAGAACATGCACCCGAGGCTCTGCTGTCACCGAAGCTGGGTTCAAATATAGTCCGTTGCTTACTAGCTATGTGCGTCTAGCTAAATTCCTAATGCTCTTTATGACTGTTGTGTAGCCGAACTCAAGGTGTCCCCTCAGGTAGAATATGGTGCTGAAGGTTTTGCCCTGTGGAGGTGTCAAGAAGTGGCCTCACGTTTAAAAGGAGGATAATGACGATGGTGACTCTTACGGAATTAGACATGTGAAATAGCCTAGGATTCTCTGCTATTATCCTTAGCCTGATTTTCAGACAAGATCCAGCCTCAGAGAACTGAAGTAATTTTGCCCATGACAGAGGCAGAGCTTGTGACAATAACCACTGCATTATAGTGCCACGGACACTACAATAATGGGCTCAGGGCGTTTGGGTAAATCTTTTCTCTTGGGTTTTTCTGGGAAGTTAAAGACATCTATCAGAAGTTCTAATTTTACATTTAAATGAGAAACTTGGAAAAAATATTTAAACATAGGTTTTGGCCAGTGTGGACTGAGTTAGATCCAAAAGCTGGTTATCAGAATTCTTGCGCTTCCACATCGCAGGTCTACTCCATCGCCCTTCACGCTTCTCTCCATCCTGCCGTCTCTTCCTTGAGCCTGGAGCCCTCTTCCTGCAGCTCTTACGCAAAGGCTGGTTTCAAAGTTCCTCTCTGGGAGTCTTCCCTACCCGCTTCTGCAAGGCTGCCCCGTCCTCCCCTAGCTGTCCTCCGTCAGGCAGCCTGTTTGTTTCTTTTTCAGATCTACCACGATCAAATTGGACATTTATTTTATTACTCGACTAGTCGGTTGTCTCCAGCACCCACGTGTGAACATCGAACGTGGCATAAGCACCACATCACATTTCATTTCTAAAAGCTGAAAATTCCGAATCGAAGTCTATTTGGCCAGCAGGGTTTGGGTAAGAGATTTGGACGTATATTTTTCCTTATTTTAAAGCTGAGGAATGGAGAGACTAAATGACCATGAGAGTGAGTGGCAGAACCCAGATTTGAATCCAGGAGCCTGATCCCTGAGTCGCATCTGTAACCACCAGGTTATCTTAGTGCTTGTTGACTGGATGAATGAAGGGGTAAAAGGGGCTGTCTGGGCCTCGTGGCCTCCCCTGGGCTGGGTTGCCTGCTGCTAGGGGAGACTCCAGCCTTTCCTCTTTCCAGGCCAAGTGTCCTGGCTGTAAAAGTGCATGCAAAACATATATGTATGCACACACGCACACCTCGGAGAGCGGCTGCATACGACTACATTTCCTGGAGCTTTGCGGCCGCCTGTTGTTTCCAGCAATCTCATCTTTATGAATCAGTTGACAGAACTCACTAGTAACCAGGCAGTCGAAAGAAAACAGACGCTCTTCCAGCCAGGCGGGATTGATTGAGCGGTTTCTCATTGTGATCGAACCTCTGCCTCCATCAGGGCACAGCCCCTTGTAAAGAATTATTATCATTTTCTCCCTCTGGCTTTGGGAGCTGCTCTGGTCCCCAACACTCAAAGCCACACTAACGGGAAAAGTGCGATCTGTCTGGAATAGTGCAACGGGGTACAGTGATGCTGTTTCTGAAAATGCGAAGGCGTTATTTCCTCCAGTCAGGAGGGGAAGTGAGCCTCCTCTGCTGTGCCCGAAAGCTTCCTTGTGAAGATATGAAGTTGCTTCTAGAAGGCAGTGGAAAGTCAGCGTGGTTTTAACTGGGAAAGAATGTCTTCAGAAAGGCTCAGAGGAGTGAGATGGATTACAGATTGGCCAAGAGCCCATACAGTTAATTAAAATGTTGCAAAAATCGGACCGAGAGGAAACCAAGCAACACTCGGAGAGTTGGAGAACTCAGGTTTATTGCACTGGAGGTCCCAGAGGAGTTAGCACTCTGAAGATCTGAGCCTGGAGCTCTGTTGCAACTTTGCTTATAGAGAGCTTATTTGGCATGGGCCGATTGGTTAGTTTGTCCTCAGATGGTTACAAAGAGCGGGAGTGGCTAGGTGGAACAGGCGTTACAGTTGTTGATTAAACAGAACAAGCAAAGGAGAAGATGAGTCTTTAGTTAATTATGAGTACAGCCTATGCAGCAAGCATATCTACAGAAGCAGAACAAAGATCTGATTAGCCTTTTGAGTGAAAATTCCTCTTCAAAAACAGTTGTAGATGGGTGAATGCTGTATGACTTCCTCTATGTTTAAAAAGAAGGGATGTATCTACATGTGTGTGTGCGTCTGTGTAAAAATATAGACAAAGGATGAGGAGAATACATTCACCATTTACACAGGAAGTCACTGAGAAAAAGGCGGGGGTGGGGGAAGGTTCTTGTGTCAGAGAGAGAGAAAGGCAACTTCCTATTGTCAACCGTATGTGCTTCAGTATCCTTCCTTGGCTTGTGCAATCTAAAAACAAATAAAATTAACTTGCAAAAATAAACAAATAAGCAAACAACACTCCCTCCCCACGGAATCAGCTTCATGGTACACAAAAAGCCCTTTAGCTTCTAAGAATTGGGAGGCTCCAGGCACAAAAGGACTTCCTGGTTTGGGGCATTCCTAGTTCATCTTGTTTGGAAGCAAACTTAGAATTCTATCCTGCCCCCAACAGAGTAGATTGTTACTTAAAACAGTTATCGAAACTTCCCTGTTGAACAAAAGGGAAATGCTCGATTCTATCTCTTGATCTCTGTCTCCAGTTATTAACGCCTATTGTTTTTTTTTTTTTTCCTCTTAGAAATAGGAAACGTTCAAATGACTGGTGGTCTTTATCATCTATCCTTTAAAATACAAATCCTACTAGATTAAAGCATCAAATCATACCTTTGAATATTAAAGAAAAAATCACCTTAAAAAAACTAGCCCTTCTCAGAGCCTAAGAGAAGGCTACATTCCTGCAGGATCCTTTAGATTACATATATAAAAAAATTGTTTTTTTAGTCAACCTACTGGAAAACAATCTGGTTGCCTTCTTCCTTTCAGATTCTCTTTCGGTTGAAGTTCCGCTAGATTGTCTGTTACTTTTGTTTAATTTATTCTTTATAAACTGGGTTAAATAAATAATAGGAAGAACAGGAGGAGTCCAGGGAGGGTGATGATGGTGAAGCTGAGAAACAGGCTCCCACCTCCTGAATCCGTATTCATTTGCACAAACACCAGAAATTCAACAAAATGGTGGCTGCCGGCCCACCACGGACTTAGACAGTCTCCCAGCTATGAGTCTGCAACTGGCTTTTCTTTGGAGAACAGTAGGCTTAGTTACCGGAGCTTTCGTTGTCTACACTGAAAGAATAAATAACCAGCCTGAGCGGGTCTCGATTAAGATTTGTGAATTCTTTTCTCAAGGCTGAGACTTTTAACTTTACAGGATACATCTCTGGTTGGCAAAGCTTTGCCAGTCTCCCCAAGGGTTTTCAGACTTACAGAACTGTGTTAGAAAAAGTCTATTTGCACCCACCTTTATGTGTTCCTATTAAATAAAGATCGTGCGAGAAATTTTGTTTTCATCGATCAAATGAGATGCAGAAAAGGCGCTTTGAAAGCTTGGTCCAAATGTTAGATTCATTACTGTCTTTTTCAAAGCACCATGATCATATTATTTCTTATTAGCTTCTCATAGCAACGCAGAAGCTGTCAGGGTAGGCAGTCTTCATGTTACAGAGGAGGCAAGAAAGGTTAACTCATGTGCGTAAACAATCGGCCAGAGGGCGGTGAGGATTCCTAGTCTCTTTTGCTCAGCCTCTTCCATGAATGCAGGTGTAGTTTCTATCAGGTTTTATTTAGGTGGAGTTTAGGCATCTCTTGTACTAAAGGTTCTGGGAAAATCCCAGGAGCACAATAAAATCCCAAGAAGAGGTTTACTTAAGCGTGACTCACCCCAAGTACCTAGTCCGAGACTTTGGTGAAGGGATTCATCTTACCTTTGTCCTCAGGTACACACCAGGAGCATTTGCAAGCCTCGCCAAAGAGCCTGTCTTATTTATTATCTTGCTTATTACCTGAGGTGACTGCACAGTTGTTCATCTGAGAGGACCACACTGGATGGCCGTGAGTGGGTGGCGACATGATTCTGCAGACACAGATAATAATCCTAGACAATCGCAGGCCTCCTTTTACCAGAGGGGCGTGTACTTCATTTACAGAAAGGAAGACTGAATCACAGAATGGAAATCAACTATGACACAGCAGGTCTATAACAGAGCAGGAAACAAAAGAATGGAATTGACTCTCATTTCCCTGTTTTACTCTTACACTACATTGTCTTAATAGTTGACTTGGATCCAAACTCGAGTCCTTTTTCATGACAGCGATAACTCAGAAGGCAGTGTCTAGATGTCTAAGTGGGTGACCTACTGGTTTTCCCTTAAGCAAAGAAAAGCAAAAGCAACCTGGTTCATGAGAGACCCATTTGTAGGTAAAGGAAAAAGAATAAAAATCTGCAAAAAAAAAAAAAAAAGTAACTGGTCCAAATGAAATCGTGCAAATTAGGATTTCAGAGGTGGTGGTGGGCCAGTGGTAGGCTTCAGGTACGTCCAAAGTGATGTAAAACTAACAAAGATTATAAAACTAATAATAAATAATCACAGCTCACTTATAGCTATAGGTCAGACACTGTTACAAGTACTTTATAAGTATGAATCCGTTCAATGGTCAACCCTATAAAGTGGATGCTGTTATTATCCCCACTTTTCAGTGGAGAAAACTGAAGCGCAGTGATGCTAAGGAACTTGACCAAGACTGATAAGGAAGAAAAACTTCCATCTCCATCCTGGCCCTGGTGATGATTGTAAACACAAGGCTCCACTGACCCTGGCCCACTCGGAGCCCCTGGGGCAGGAGCTGCCTCTTTGGGTGGATGCCCCGATGGGCGATCTTCATGGCTCTGCATGGTAAGTGGAGGAAGGGCCAAATTTTGGCCGACGCTCATTTAAGTGCACGAGGTGCCTTTGTGCGAAGCCAGCCTTCTTGTTTGTGGCTGTGCCATGGCTCCCACTCCTGCTAGTCCTGAGATGTTGTGCTGCGTCCTTAATGTTTTTGAGTCTGTTTCTCTGTCTGAAAATCAGGGTAACCCCAGACAGAGGCTTGTAGTGAGGTCGAAACCCTGAATTCACTCGGCACGTGGGAAGCACTAGAGAGGTAAAATCAAGCATGAGACAGATTGTGCCTCTCATTGGATCCTAAACTCCCTCGGAGGCAAGGGGTGGCCATCGAGAGACTCATTTTGAAATGCTCTGGACTGTGTATCACAGAAAAGGCACTGGTATTATATAAGCAATTTATCATGTCTTCAATTCTTATCATTGAATGACATTGTTGCTTGAATAACTTGTACAATGAGGCTATGTTCTCGATAAACTCACTGCCTTGGATTGCTATCTCAAGGGCGCCATATTGAAAAAAAAACAAAACAAAACCGAAAAACAGAGTCAGTACCACCAAATTTGAGAAATACCTTCAGAATGCGTTTTGCGAGTTTGAATGATCTCACAGATATTATGTGTGATGTCACGCATGTTAGTGTGGGGATCAGATGGCTCATGAGTACCTTTCAGAGCTGCCACCTGAACGCTGTGTGACTTTGGACACCTTTCTTAGCCATGCCCATTTTTCTCATCTGTAAAATGGGGATATTGACAGCTCTTCTCTCACAGACCTCTGAGGTGTAGATGAAAAACAGTCATACAAAATGTGCTACATTATCCGTGGCAAATGGGAAGTGCTCAAAAACCTGTTAACTGGCCTAGTTAATCGACAATGATTATTAAAAAGAGTGTAGACTTCAGGGGACCATTGGCGGTTTTGGATTCTCTCAACTTCTCTAAGTTTAACCTCATAAGAAACTACACTCAGTAAATCCATGTTAAATAATGATCTGTGTTGTCTCTCCTGCCTTCTTAGAGGACGTGACATTTTTTTTTGTCAACCAGTGGATGAGCGTAAAGTCTAGTCTCAGACGTGCATGTGAGTTTCTGTCGCTGGGAAGAACCACAAAGGCAGAGGATTAGTTGTCATCTTTGACTGCTTAATTACTGGGTGGAAGGTTCCTGGCAGCTCAAAAGTCAAGAATGAATGCTTCTTGTTTCTCTTAACATTTTGGCTATGACCTTCCTTCTTTCTTCTCGGATGCATCAAAGGCCAAGGTCGAGTTTGGGCTTGGAAGGTTGATGGAAGCCAGTACAAGGATTTTTCTCTCCATCTGTTTATTTGGTAAGTTAATAAAGGTGTATCAAGACGGAGATTTCCCCTGAGCTCTGCTGAGCTAACTGGATTAGGTAAGGTCACTTCGAGCTTTCCTCATATGAAACATCCAGGCTCTTCTATGTAGCAGATACTACTGGTTGCCTAACAACAAGTTGCCTTGGCTGCAGACAGCAAGGACTACTCCATGATGGGTTAACCAATAAGATTTTTTTTCCCTTCACATAAGAAGAAGTCTTAGATTCCAGGGCTGCTGAATCATTCCAAGAAAGTCACCAAAGACTCAAACTCCTTTTGCCTTTTCTGTGCCACCATTCTTTGCACACGGCCCTCAACCTCAGGATTCCACGATGGCTGCCCTATTGCAGGAATGGGAACATATCTGTATGGGAAGAAGAGGATGTGTGTTCTGGCAGAATCTTTATCAAGAAAAGAAATTCTGCAAGGGAGTGGAGAAATCATGTTTTTATTTTTTTATTTTTTATTTTTTATTTTTAAACTGGGCTTAATGGCAGCCTGAATAATTCTAGGATTCTGTTAATAAGAAAGAGAAGAAAGGATATTTGATGAGCAGTTGGCAGTGTCTACCAATTACCACGCTATTCTCTTCTCCCTAACGGATATCTATGTTCCTCAGGGTGGCATATGCTTCAGAGAATATTTGTATCAGCTCCAGGAAGTGAACTCTGATTAGTTTAAGCTATTCAGAGTGACCCATTTCCTCTTACCAATGATTAACTTACATATGACATCATTTTGGGCAGTGAGATCCGAGGGAAAAAGTGCAAAAAGGACTTAGGAATGTTTCTTTCTTCCTAAAGAAAGACTCGAGGAATTAAGGAGTTATTTTTCTGCCTCTGGATGTAGTTGTGTGAACATGTGATGGCCGGAGCTATGCAGTGATGTTGTAAACATGAGGGGAGCTAGCCTGGTCAGACAAGGCTAATATGCTGGGGTTGGCAGAACGGAAAGATGAAAACTGACCCATGTTATTCAAGAGGTCACTGAGCTGCTGAATTAGTTGGAGCTACTTTTCTTCCAGACATCTTTTTTTTTTTTTTCAATGTGAGATGTTAACATTTCTTCTTATTGTTCGGCTATTTTGAGTTGGGTTTTCTATTTCTCGTACCCAAAGAAATTCCAACTGAGACTTTTGTGTGATGAGATCAGTAGAATGGGTCAATTTTTAAATAACTATCCCTACGAATAATAGAAATAACTACTTTTCTAACTTCATCTCCTCCCACTTGCCCTTAGTTTGCTGCTGTTCTTCTACCAAGCCAGGGGCACCCCTGCCTCAAGGCCACCGTACCAGCATTGCTTCCTCTGCCTGGAATGCTTTCTCCCAGCTGGACATTTAGCTTCATCCATCACTTTGTTCTGTCTCTACTCAAATATCACCTTATCGGAAAGGCTTCCCTAACCGCCCTGTCTAAAATACAGCTCACTCTCAGTTCCTCGACTAGTGCCTGGTGTGTAGTGATCACGCAATATATACTTGATGAATAAATAGAAAAGTTTGTTCAAAGCTTCCCTTCTAAAACTTTCATTTTGTAGGGATGAAGAGTACAGGATTCAGAATCAAACACCCCCCGACTCTGAACTCTGGCTCTGGTGCTTGCTGGCTGGCTACATGGTCCAAGGTGCCGAGTCTCCATTTCTTCATCGATGAAATAGTTTTTAAAAACATACGTCATCCACTGGTTGTTAGAGACCAACGAGATGACCACTCGGAAGCGCTGAGGCTGTCGTGCAAGGAAAGCAAGCGAGTGGCAGGGAGCCTCGCTGTGCAGTAGAGGCGGGTTCTCTGGACCCCGGAGCCAGTGTCTTCACTTTATGCAGGTGAGGGCTTTGAACGGAGACTTGAGCTGTTTCATCGGGCAGAAACGTGGGAGACTTGTGAAAAATGTAACACTAAACAAATATCTCGAAACTGCTGTCTGCCCAGGTCAGTGGTAAGAAATGAGAACATTCTGTATAAACAGATGTTATTAAAGATGATGTTTGCCAGAGCGTCAGATCATGAGCCATCTGCCACCGCAGAGCCTCCCGCATTCCTTTGAAGAAAAGCACTCTTGCCTCTTCCTGCCCTCCGAAGGCTGACCAGTATAAATACTGCTAAGAGCCATATAGTTGAAGGATAATCCCACTCAGCTATTTTTAGTTTCCCCTTGAAGTCTTATATTTCACATTTAAAGTTTTTTTTTTTTTTTAAAGTTTGCTTCCAACCCAAATAAACCCAGGCTGAGAAATAAAAGGACTTAGGTTATTCCTTTTTTATTCTCCAGGGAGTAGGCAATGAGGCCAACTTCTGCGGGACACTGGGTCATTCAGGGAGGGTGTCTGCCTCAGAGAGGATCCTGCCGGCCGGGCAAGCGCATTGCAGTCGGCCCTGCATCCATCATGTTGACCTTCTTGAGGGTGGGGGCCTTCCCTTGACAGAGACACCCAGCTTTCCAGATAGCTCATTAAAATATTATCGTTCAGCATTTTCTATTCAAATTCCGTAAAACTGTTAGGATTCCCTTGTCCCTTGTTGCGGGTATTTTTATACCACACTTGATAAAGATAAAAGGAATGAGAACATTCCACCCATCCACCCATCCACCCATCCATCCACCCATCCATCCATCCATCCATCCATTTACTGAGTCATTGATTCATGCAACAAATAACAGGTGCCTACTGAATGCCAGGTACTGTGTTCTACTGGGTTCTCAGGGCACTTTTTCTAATAGGGTAGTTTATAAAGCACGAATAAGTAAAAATTCAATCAATTTATAAATCAATACAGAATTGAATAGACTATCTGCTACATGTATTATAATTACAATTAATAAAGTAATTGTAATTATTCATACACGACAAGCTCGAAATAGTATTTATTACATGGTGGGTGGTATCCTAATTGCTTTATATATTAAGTCATTTAACGCTTCCTTATTTTACAAATGGGGAAAGTAAGAAACCAGAAGCTTAAGTACCTTTTAAAAGTTCTACAATGGTTAAATGACCAGCGGGACTTGAAGGTCAGCCATATGGATTTTCGGGTCCCTCATGTAACCACATGACAATACTCTGTATGGTCTTTAAGACAGCCCATGAGCACGCGGACGAGATAGGGTCAGGAACCGACACATGCCAGGAAGGAAGGTAAGCTGGACGATGATGAAGAGTGTCCCTGGTGGGTGGGTAGGGGGCCGCTCTCATGGGCGTAGGCCAGGCAGAAGTCTGAGGAATGACAAAGGGTCAGCAATCTAGGAAAAAACCCTATAGGTTGACAGAGGAGAAACTGCAAAAGCCTGAAGCAAGAAAGAGGGTGGCATATTTCAGGGACAGAGTAAAGACCCACGTGACCAGGGCGTGGGACCAGGTCAAGCTACACCAAGAGAGAGCTGAGTTGGAAAGGTAGGTAGGAGGGCAAATCCTAGTGGGTTTTAATTTAAATACCATTCAAAAACAGAAAATTGCTGAATGAATCATCTTGCTCAGGGTTTTGTAGGGGCTTGTAGGGGCTGGCATTTGTCACAGAGCTCAAAGAGATGCAGATAAATGACTTCATATCATCTCTTGTGGCCGAAAACCTTGAAGCATTGTCAAATCTTTGCTTCCTTAGTAAGTCTCTGATCATAATCAAATCACTCAGGAATGAGTGGTGGTCTGACCTGGTGACAACTCCGGACCCAGTGACCTGTGCTGAGCTCCAGTGCACATGTAACAATCTGAGTGGAACTCAACACTAATCTCAAGACTTCCCCGAAGTAGTGTTATCTGGGTTGTGAATTAAAAATATATTCTGAATATTAGATTATTTTCCTGTGATTTATATGATTTCTAAAAATGGGGCACAGGGGTCAAAAATAGGGGAAAAAAAGAAGGTGGACTTTATGCAATCGGTTTCCAGTGAATTGAGATTTTACTGTCATTTGTGTATGTCTTCACAGTGGGGACTCTTGATGGATTTACAGCTTTGGCAGGTAAACAAAAGACTTGAGTTAAGAGGAAATAAATAGCCTGGCCAATGATCCAATGTTTTGCAACAGAAACTATGCATCGGCACTTCTCGGAATTAATGCAATTGGATAATAATCTGAGTAGAACAATCAGAACACATAGGCAGTTCTGATGGTTAAAGCATATTGGACCCAAATCAATCACTATAAGGAGCAAAGAGAAGCCCATTTTGATTGTTTTTCAGGGGAGATTCTCACAGAATGTTCATCAGGAGAAAATGAAGAGGTCAGGCAATTCCTTGCTGTGTGACCTTGGGAAAGTTCCTTAACCTCCCGAAGCCTCAATGTCCTCATCTGCAAAACGGGCATGAAACGGTACCTGCTTTGTAGGGTTGTCATGAGAGTACTTGACACGTCAATTCATCACTGATTAAATTGATGTGAAGAAGTTAGCTGAGAGCCTGGTGTGAGTAAGGCTTCAATAAACACATGTATTTGTGTCTTTTTTTCCTGTCATGCCCTTTCTAGTCCTTAGTCTGTGGTCCCACTGCTGCTTTCCAAAGCACATCTCTGCATGACCTCGGGCGGAAGTAGGGTGGGCATGTCAAGGTTCACAGTGCAGCAGAGAAAGAGGTCATCACAGGGTGCCTTGCTGAGAACCTGCCTCTTATGGAGGAGGCTTTGCTCTATGGCAGGGTTTCTAGTGACACTCTGAGACACATAATCCTCTGTGGTGGGGACTGTCTCATGTACTGTAGGATGCTTAGCACCATCTCTGGACCCTACATACTGGATGCCGGTAATATTCACCGCCGCCTCCCCTTCCCCAAAAAAGTTGTGACAACCAAAAAGTCTCCAGAGATTTTCAGATGCCCCCTGGGGAATAACCACATGGCACATTTAAAATTTATTGTTTAAACAATTATTTGTTAATTTATATACCCTTATTGGTGGGGGGAGAGAGAGAGAGAGAGAGAGGGAAGAAGGAAGGAAGGAAGGAAGGAAGGAAGGAAGGAAGGAAGGAAGGAAGGAAGGAAGGAATCGTATACAAATGAACAGAACAAACCAAAACAAATTAGATCAAAACACTCCTATCTATCCCCACAAAAGTTTTATAAAAATCCTTGAAAACCAGTTTTTTTATGTGTGAATTTATAGTTCAAAATATCTTTGGACCCAACTATAACACACGTAATGTAATCACAACTAGCGAAGGCTCTTAGCTCAGAAGTGATGGCCTTGGATCCCTCAGCTCCTGCTCTCACAAGCCATGTGACAGTGGCTAAGCTGCCTCATGCCCCCAAGCCTCAGTGTCTTCGTCTGCAAATGGGAATTATCATGGCACCTAACTCAGCACAGTGCCTGACGAATTCACTTATCACGGGCTTTTAACATTTGCAAGAATATGTATAGCGTACATTTATGTGCCAAACACAGCACTAAATGTTTTCCACAATTCAATACATATGATGATAAAATAACCAAATGAAATAGATGTTATTTTGTTTCCATTTTATAGGTGAGAAACCTGACGCTTACAGAGTAACTTGCCAGAGTCACAGAGCTAAGAAGTAGAGCTAAGAAGTAGGTGGCTCAATTATTCTGCTATCCTGCTTCTTTGATACTGATATTATTTAGACTTATAAAACTGTTCCTAACCAGAGCGGAAGACAGGTCAGTCTGTCTCCATCTCCAGGATCCTCTTGCCTTGGAATAATTCAGGAAGTTTGGGACACGTCTTCCATTGATAGGGTCAATTATCTTCTGCTGTTACCTGCTAAAGCAAAGCCATTCAGGAAATCCGAGGAAATAACCCCAATTCAAAAAGGTGGCAGAAACTTTAGAGATGTTTGTGCTCTGCGCCTTGCTGCAATGTCTTTGCTTGATAACCTGATCTCGGAAGTGACATCCTAGTATTCCCTGCGCATTCTATTGGTCACACAGACCAATGGTATGACAGGGAGGGACTCGCGAGGGCTGGTGTACCAGGAGGCTGGAGTTCTCCTCGGAGGCTGGCTACCTCACCAACTATATGTTGTAGCAAACTTCTAAAAGAAGATATGATTTGACTGGAAAATTAGTTTTATGAAAGATTTAGCCTCACACTGTAGATGATGAGTTCCCTTGGACAGTTGCTCACGGGAGATAGCACAAACTCATTTCACGTAAGAGATAAGAAACACGACACATTAGATCAGTTGCTATTTTAATTTAGATCTTGAGAAACAAATTAGCTAGAAACCTAGACTTCGATGAGCAGATATCGAGGCTAATTTATATGGTGCTGGAATTAATATATGTATGAGAATGTAGCCTATGAACAAGTATTAGTATGCCTATATCCTTTAAAAACATATATTTGGTCAACCTCTGAGATTCTTTAGTATATCCAGGGGTAGAGATTTGATATGTACCTCTCCTGATAAAAAGACAATAATTTTTAAAATATTACACTTAATTTTTCGCAAAGCATTATTTACTACTAATCCTTGCACGGTCTAGCTTCCGCCTGGTGGTGAAACATGATCTCATCCACCACAATCCAGCTACACTGGACAGCTTCCTCATTCTCAAACACGAGTCCCTTCCTACCTCAGGACCTTTGCCTGTCCTGTCCTTCCTCCTGCTAGTCCTGCAGACTATCCATCACTGGACTGGCTTTCTGGAATTTCTGTACTTAAGTGATTTCTTCAGAGAAGTCTTTCTTTACCTTCTTCGGTTATTCTCATTTTCATTAACTGGCTTTGTCCTTCCTCGTGCTCACCACGAGCTGATTTATCTGTGCTTTAAAAATTGTTTGTTGCCCATCTGCCCCTAGAAGTATCAACTCTTCATCAGACATATTCAGTTATCTATCCCCAGTAAACCAGCACGATATCTTGCATACAACAGGTGCTAAATAAATATTCTTTGAACTTGGTTTTCACTATGGATTTGCAAACAGGCGACTAACATTTGATGGCACTCACCTTGGATTTGTAGGCAACTGAATTTCGCTTATTTCCGGTTGCCAAGGGTTGCCTTCGTTTGGCATGACAGCACCAAAACGTCTGCTGCCCTTGTGAGTGTGAAACTGAAAAGTCAGGTGACATCTGAGAAAGAATCAGTCACGGCAGCTCTTTAAATACAAACATATTAAATAAACCGTCAATGCACCAGTACCTGGCTCAGAGAATTCCATCCTTACCACGTGACGAGTTGGGGTTTACAGTTAAAGTCCACTTAGCAAATGTTTATTCTACCACGAGCTTTCCTTTTGTTTCCTGTAAGTACAGCTTCCTGCCCTGCCAGGATTTGAGGTCATAGAAACACGAGGTGTCTATTAACATATCAATGGAGGGATTGCCTTGGAATCCAGAATTTGGAATAATATTTGCATCTCAAGCTCAGAAGCTGCACAAGCAAGCCTGCTTATTGATTGCCTTTAATTTCCCCTTAAAACAGTGTCCGTTTCTGAATAAAAGATTAATCGAGGTGGGCTCAGCTCGTCGCATAATTTATACTTGAGTTGTGCCTCCTTTCCATTCAGAAACGTGTTGAACCTACCTCAAAATGTTTGAATTCCGTTCTTCAAGAAAAATTGCCGCTGATCGCCAAAGCTTGCAGTTTAATTGAATTAGTGTTTGTCCGCTTAATCTTTCTGCTTACAAAACTGGGGTGAGTGGGATTTACATGGAAAGAAAAAAAACAGACCTGAAAAATACAGATGATCACTAGGAGAACGGGCTGAGGAAAGAGATCTCAAACGCACTTTAAAAAATGAAAATGGAGTGTGCCGTTTAGCATGTCTCTGCTGCTCTTCTCTTTGCTCTCGGCATTAACAGAGACACCAGTATCGCCCCAGCATAAACATGGCGACCTGAAGAGTAAACTGTTGTACCAGCTTAGAGCAGCTCCATCATTTTGTGAATTTCTGTTTCCTTTTGGGGAAGAAAAAACATGAGAGGAAAATAAAGATTTTTGTTTTGTGTCAAGTTCGGAAACCTTTTTCTATAAATGAATGGTTGTTAATAATAATAACATTCATAATAGCAATCATTTATCAAGTACTTTTTTTTTTTTTTAACCATTGTGTCGAAGGCTTTCTACTCTTATCTAGTCCTGGCTTCAACATCTTAAGGAATTCTAGTTAATATTCTCATGCAGACAAGGCTTGGAGAAATGTAGGAACCTGCCTAAGTTTGTCAAGTGAAGAAGCCAGATTTTGAAGGATTTGATTAGAAAATCCAAGAACACTATCCCACCAAGAGAAGTACATTCATATGGGTTTGCCCCCATCTGCGTTTATTTTTTCAACATGGTGGATGGAAGAAGTACGAGCTTTTCGATTAGGTAGTCAGGACTGGAAGCCTGAACTTCAAATCCTAGGTCTGTCTCCTACTACCCAGACTTGACCAGTAGGCAATATCATCTCCCATAGCCAAAGAGGCTTCTTGAAGACAGCTTTCTTCCAGCGTATTGACTTGGGTTATTCTACATGGTCCCTCTCAGTATAAGTGACTTATGCCGTAGAGAAGCAAGGAGCAGAGGAAAGCTGCATCAATGAGAATCGAAATATGACAGTGACCCATGACCGAATGCCCTCTTACCCCGGCCAACAAGAATTATATCCCGTGTACTGATAAAAGGAATGACATCCTCAAGATATCATTCACCGAGAAGTTCACGATTTTGCTCTTATCCTAAATCGATCGAATGATGGCCAAGGTTGCAGCTGCTCGTGCGACAGGGGATCACGTGGGCGTGTTCTAGTTTCCCTCTTCGGTGGGCGACATATAGAATAATTTTTGATCTGGTGATCACAGTTGAGCTAGAACTAAGGTTTTAATAGAAAGAATGAGGTCCGATTTTGGAAGGCAGAAAGCGAATGTGCCTGCTTTCTCGTTTGGGATAATGGTTCCCGATTCCCTAATTCTGTGACTTTCCACACTTGCCATTCACCATTCCAATCACTGCTTCATTGACTCAAACCAAGAAAGCAAAAAGCAAAACAAAATATATTGATGGAGCATTTGTGGAGCGTGTGCAGACTCTGTTACAGGTACCAGGCCTAAGACAATAAGGAAGACAAAGGTCGCACAAATAATTAAGTACACTGAACAAATAATTCCATCAATAATAACTAAACTACCATTTTGACACTTGCTATGAAAAGAAACGAACACAGGATACAAAGAGACTATATATGACCCGCACCTAAACTTCTAAGCTCTCTCCTGTCTACCCATGATTCCCTTCCCATTTGCTTCAATGCAGGGTATTGGCTATGCTTGGAGACTCTACAGTCTGACCTTAGGGCTTTGAATCTGGTATTACTACTTAGTGGCTGTGTGACCTTGGAAAAGTTACTGAACCTATCTGAGCCTTATGTCCCTTAGCTGTAGAATGAAAATACGAGAAGCACCTACTCATGGAGTTATCATTAGAATCAAGTGAGATCATCTAAGTAAAGCACTTAGCCTCAGAGATGGGCTTCAAGCAGTGCTCAGTTAAGTCTAGTTGTTCTTATTAGTCTCTGCAAATGAATGAGTTACCAGGGTCAGAAGCCTGGACGCTGCTCCATAGCTGTGTGTCCCTGGGCAAGTCCGGTGACCTGTCTGGACTCCATTTCTTTCTTCTACAATGGGAAGATGATAAATCCACCCAAGAATTAGAGTTAATGCCCAGGAAATACTTAGCTCAGTAAACGGCAGCTGCTATTATTATTACCTTATGATTATTTTTAAACTCT
>NW_011888898.1:344678-348378 GCF_000151845.1 Pteropus vampyrus | reverse complement strand
CATGTCTCTGCTGCTCTTCTCTTTGCTCTCGGCATTAACAGAGACACCAGTATCGCCCCAGCATAAACATGGCGACCTGAAGAGTAAACTGTTGTACCAGCTTAGAGCAGCTCCATCATTTTGTGAATTTCTGTTTCCTTTTGGGGAAGAAAAAACATGAGAGGAAAATAAAGATTTTTGTTTTGTGTCAAGTTCGGAAACCTTTTTCTATAAATGAATGGTTGTTAATAATAATAACATTCATAATAGCAATCATTTATCAAGTACTTTTTTTTTTTTTTAACCATTGTGTCGAAGGCTTTCTACTCTTATCTAGTCCTGGCTTCAACATCTTAAGGAATTCTAGTTAATATTCTCATGCAGACAAGGCTTGGAGAAATGTAGGAACCTGCCTAAGTTTGTCAAGTGAAGAAGCCAGATTTTGAAGGATTTGATTAGAAAATCCAAGAACACTATCCCACCAAGAGAAGTACATTCATATGGGTTTGCCCCCATCTGCGTTTATTTTTTCAACATGGTGGATGGAAGAAGTACGAGCTTTTCGATTAGGTAGTCAGGACTGGAAGCCTGAACTTCAAATCCTAGGTCTGTCTCCTACTACCCAGACTTGACCAGTAGGCAATATCATCTCCCATAGCCAAAGAGGCTTCTTGAAGACAGCTTTCTTCCAGCGTATTGACTTGGGTTATTCTACATGGTCCCTCTCAGTATAAGTGACTTATGCCGTAGAGAAGCAAGGAGCAGAGGAAAGCTGCATCAATGAGAATCGAAATATGACAGTGACCCATGACCGAATGCCCTCTTACCCCGGCCAACAAGAATTATATCCCGTGTACTGATAAAAGGAATGACATCCTCAAGATATCATTCACCGAGAAGTTCACGATTTTGCTCTTATCCTAAATCGATCGAATGATGGCCAAGGTTGCAGCTGCTCGTGCGACAGGGGATCACGTGGGCGTGTTCTAGTTTCCCTCTTCGGTGGGCGACATATAGAATAATTTTTGATCTGGTGATCACAGTTGAGCTAGAACTAAGGTTTTAATAGAAAGAATGAGGTCCGATTTTGGAAGGCAGAAAGCGAATGTGCCTGCTTTCTCGTTTGGGATAATGGTTCCCGATTCCCTAATTCTGTGACTTTCCACACTTGCCATTCACCATTCCAATCACTGCTTCATTGACTCAAACCAAGAAAGCAAAAAGCAAAACAAAATATATTGATGGAGCATTTGTGGAGCGTGTGCAGACTCTGTTACAGGTACCAGGCCTAAGACAATAAGGAAGACAAAGGTCGCACAAATAATTAAGTACACTGAACAAATAATTCCATCAATAATAACTAAACTACCATTTTGACACTTGCTATGAAAAGAAACGAACACAGGATACAAAGAGACTATATATGACCCGCACCTAAACTTCTAAGCTCTCTCCTGTCTACCCATGATTCCCTTCCCATTTGCTTCAATGCAGGGTATTGGCTATGCTTGGAGACTCTACAGTCTGACCTTAGGGCTTTGAATCTGGTATTACTACTTAGTGGCTGTGTGACCTTGGAAAAGTTACTGAACCTATCTGAGCCTTATGTCCCTTAGCTGTAGAATGAAAATACGAGAAGCACCTACTCATGGAGTTATCATTAGAATCAAGTGAGATCATCTAAGTAAAGCACTTAGCCTCAGAGATGGGCTTCAAGCAGTGCTCAGTTAAGTCTAGTTGTTCTTATTAGTCTCTGCAAATGAATGAGTTACCAGGGTCAGAAGCCTGGACGCTGCTCCATAGCTGTGTGTCCCTGGGCAAGTCCGGTGACCTGTCTGGACTCCATTTCTTTCTTCTACAATGGGAAGATGATAAATCCACCCAAGAATTAGAGTTAATGCCCAGGAAATACTTAGCTCAGTAAACGGCAGCTGCTATTATTATTACCTTATGATTATTTTTAAACTCTGTACAAACCATAATAATGCCTAACTACGCCTTTTAATCCCACAGTTTTAGTGGTGTTGACACGTCAGTTTCTAAGTGAGATTCTGAGAGTCTTTCTCCCAGCATGAATTGTCTTCATTCCCAACCTTTCTCCTGAAAGCTCTTATTTGGTGAGTAAACTTACAAGAGGGGTGGTAGATAAGGGATTTTGTCCTTAAAACACTTCTTTAATCTCCATGGGTTGCCATGAAATTTGTGTCATTTTTGCTTGGGTGATCACATTACATTTCATAAACAACATCCACTATGTTTAAATATCTTCAGACAGCCTCTCGTAAGTGGCTTGACTCAGCTAATGCCTCGTTTGACTTGGATCTTTTATTGTCCGGGAGGCTGAAGATCAGTTGTTTACACCACCATCAGATTCCTGAATAAAGACCCATGCTTTCCTGAATATTTTTTCTTATTTGAAACAGTTCTTTAGTTTTCTGATGTCCTCCTGTAGAAGAATTTCAAGACGCCGACTGTCCCTTGTAAATTCCTTCAAATTGGAATTATTGCTGCATTTTAAAATTTCTTATTTTTCCCTGGCGTTCACCCTCCATTTTCTTCACCCAGAACTTTCGAAGTCAAAATTGCCGGCCCACCCAAGTCCTTCAGCACCCTGGGCAACTGGGGAGAACTGGGTATTTTCAGTTGCCCTTGCAAATTGGGTTGTAACTAAATTTTAATTTTCAAATGGAAGGATTAAGACTCCTGTTGTTTTTTGGTCATCCTGTTTTATGGGCCGCTTCTGTATGTGACTCGCTTGGCCTGTGCTTTCCAATGAATTTTCTTCTTAACAGAGTTCTAGAAGGTTCTACCTCCAAAAATATATCTCGATCCATTTCACTAGCGTCACCCCATCTTCCCCTCTCCCCACCTGTCCTCTCATCCTGATGGCACATCTAACTACTCTCCTTATTTCATTCTTGCCCTCTTTCAAATCCATTGTTCGCAACGCAGCCAAAATGGTTTTTTAAGAGAGCCTTCCCGAATGCCCCCTCCCGCTTCCTCAGCTGAAACAGCCCTCCGGGTCACTCTGTCCTGTTCTCTGCTATATTGGCTTTGGAACACCGAGCAGTATCTCGAGTTTGTCTTTTATTTGTCTGTTCTAACTTTGGTCTCTTTCCCTTTCTAGAACAAGGTGGAGCAAAAGCTCTCAGCCTCGGCCCTGCAGACATTTTGGGTGGATGACTCGTTGCCATGAGGGCGGTCCTGTGCATCGCAGGGTCTTTAGCTGCATCCCCGGCCTATTCTGGGTATCATTTTGGTTCAGGACTGAAAAATTAAGATATGCAGATGAGATTTTTAGGAGACACACAAGTGGTGTGTTAGGGTCGAGATTCACAGTGGTCTCCGTAGCATCAAATGAAGAAATAAGAGAATATTTACCAGGGACTCGTGTGGATTCTGGCACCAGTTATTTAAGTCTGGGAATAGGGAGACTTGGCCAGACGGCAGTTCCTGAGAAGTAGATCTGGGGCTCCTCGTTGGCCACAAGCTCAATTTGAGCCAGATGTGAACAGCTGCCAAGGAAATGGTCTTAGGCTGCATGAGCAGAGTTAAGTATATATGCCTTATGGGTCCAAGAAAGGTAAAGCGAGACAACAATTTAAATGAGGTAGACAGCCCACATTTGGAGAAGGGAGGTTAGTTATGGAGACAAATTACGAATCCGAATGGGGATCTTGCCAAAGTCATGCGTGCGGGATGCAGGTGGGAGGAGGCAGGT
>NW_011888898.1:318329-344628 GCF_000151845.1 Pteropus vampyrus | reverse complement strand
TTCAAATCCATTGTTCGCAACGCAGCCAAAATGGTTTTTTAAGAGAGCCTTCCCGAATGCCCCCTCCCGCTTCCTCAGCTGAAACAGCCCTCCGGGTCACTCTGTCCTGTTCTCTGCTATATTGGCTTTGGAACACCGAGCAGTATCTCGAGTTTGTCTTTTATTTGTCTGTTCTAACTTTGGTCTCTTTCCCTTTCTAGAACAAGGTGGAGCAAAAGCTCTCAGCCTCGGCCCTGCAGACATTTTGGGTGGATGACTCGTTGCCATGAGGGCGGTCCTGTGCATCGCAGGGTCTTTAGCTGCATCCCCGGCCTATTCTGGGTATCATTTTGGTTCAGGACTGAAAAATTAAGATATGCAGATGAGATTTTTAGGAGACACACAAGTGGTGTGTTAGGGTCGAGATTCACAGTGGTCTCCGTAGCATCAAATGAAGAAATAAGAGAATATTTACCAGGGACTCGTGTGGATTCTGGCACCAGTTATTTAAGTCTGGGAATAGGGAGACTTGGCCAGACGGCAGTTCCTGAGAAGTAGATCTGGGGCTCCTCGTTGGCCACAAGCTCAATTTGAGCCAGATGTGAACAGCTGCCAAGGAAATGGTCTTAGGCTGCATGAGCAGAGTTAAGTATATATGCCTTATGGGTCCAAGAAAGGTAAAGCGAGACAACAATTTAAATGAGGTAGACAGCCCACATTTGGAGAAGGGAGGTTAGTTATGGAGACAAATTACGAATCCGAATGGGGATCTTGCCAAAGTCATGCGTGCGGGATGCAGGTGGGAGGAGGCAGGTTGACGAGTCATTGGGAACGGTCGTAATGAGTAATGAAGGAGCATCTAGGGATGTTTCCCAGACAACAGTTGACCACGGGAAGAGGGAGCGTTCCCAGAGCTCTGAGGTTCCTCTATGTGGAGGAAGCCGCCTTGCCGTCTCTCTTGCTTTGGGGGCAGACCTTGGGGAAATCAATGCAAGGGACTCACATTTTGGAGTATCAGCTCAGGCCACATTTCCTCCACCCCTCTCTGGTGTACCCTGATTTCACGCTGTCAAGTGAGTTGAGTTCCTGGAAGCTATGTTCGTTCTCGACAACTCCACCTTCCTGGTGATAGCTGACCGGACAGGGACTGAGGGGGTGCGTGCTCGAAGCCAGAACGACGAGGAACATGGAACTTCCAGCCTGCCTCTCCACACGACCGAATCTGGAATGTGCAAGTTTGGGGCCCATGGGGAGCCATTCGCCACTGTGACCATGAAGTAGCTGTGAAAATCCATCTACAGAGAGAAAGGGGTGAGGGAGAGATGGAAGACAGGGGGTCTTGTTTGGCTGTATTCTTTCCAGCTTCCCATTCCTTGGTTTCAGTTCTTCCTGAAGCCTGACTGACTGCCTTCCCGGACATGGACTTCGTGAGATATCTTTGTGTCCTTGTTATCGATAGCTCAGTATGTAATGGCGAGTCCTGCTCAGCCATTGGAAGAGTAGCCTCAGCGAGTAAGAATATTTCTGTTTCTGGAATGATTCAAGTAGAAGCTGAATGACCCCAGGTAACTGGGACGCAGAAGGCGAGAGCTTGGATGGACTTGGGCTTCAGAAGGACTAGGACTTGACTCCAGGCTCTACTGCTCTCCAGACGTGGGAGCTTGGGAAACACTCTGAAGCTTTCCTGAGGCTGTTTTCATCTGCCGAAGGAGGAGCAGAGGCGTACCTCAGCAACTGTGATGAGGATGAAATAACCTCATGTGTTAGTTTCCCATGTCTGCCGTAAGAAATTGCCACAAACGTAGTGACTTAACACAGAACAAATGCGTTATGTGATGGATGCGGAGATCGGAAATCCCAAATGGGTTTCACTGGGGCTAGGTCGAGGTCTCGGCCGGGCTGTGTCCCTCTGGAGGCTCTAGGGGAGAACCCCCTTCCTCGCCTTTCCCGGCTTCTCAAGGCCATGTGCATTCCTTGATCTGTGGTCCCTTCGTCTTCAGAGCACATCACTTCCGCAGCCGCTCTCATCGTCAGATGTCCTCCGACACTGACCCTGTGAGGACCCTGTGATTACATTGGGCTCATCAGGATAATTAACAAAGATATCTCCATTTAAAAGTCCTTAACGTAATCACACCTGCCAAGTCCCTTTTGCCACGGAAGGTTTCTCATTCCGAGGTGCCAGTGATGACGGTGCGGACACGTGTCGGGCGCTGTTATTCCGCCTGCCACACTTCGTGATGAACCTTTATTGAAAGCCGCCTGTGCGCGAGGCACCGTGCTGCGTGCTTCTATGCACATTATTTTATTTAAGCATCACCGCAGTTCCGGGAGATGTAAAAAGGTGAAATGATTTGCCCGAGGCCACTGAGCTAGGAAGTGGGGCGGTCCCGAGAATCGAGACTTGTCATTTCACTCCAGAGCCCTCTCTCTCTCTCTCTTAATCATTGGTGAGAAATGGCGAACACGCAGGCCTTACTTATGTGTCACTTAGGTGTCACGCCATCTTACGAAGTAGTGGCTCCATATCTCCAGCCCATGGGTACCAGTTTCCCAGCCGATGCCACACATCTATATTATTCATGTGAAATGACCCAATTTTGAAATGTCAGGAACTGATTCAAATATTTCAGAAACATTCTGCAGGCACATAACATAGACCGATGGGTACATCTCACCCTTATACTCCCAATTTAAGATATCTTTAATACTATGCTTTTATTTGTCTTTGTATTTGATGATAACCGGCACATATCGAATCATTATTTAGTCTTTATTTTATGCCTGGCACGATGCTCCATGCTTTCCTGTTTTATCTCGTTCACTAGTATGTATTCTTAATTAAGAATTTAATTCCTTAGTTGTGAAGTTGTTTTTATCTCTAAGAGAATTCTTACGGGTGAGTGTAAATCTTCCACAATGGGCCTTAAAGAGCAAAGGTTCAGTCCATCTTGGTTCCTAAACCCGGCTCCATCACCCGATGAGACGTGTGATGGTGGGCGAGTTAATGCATCCCACTAAAGGTATTTCTTCATATAGGAAGTTTGTTCCTAGACTTCCGGTAGGGGTTTTGCAGGTGGACATACCTTTCATAGCACCATATAAATATCAGTTGTAATTCATAGCTAATTTATTACTGAACTTAATCAGCAGAAAAACAGCTCAGAAATGGTGGCTTCCGTTGTGAATAACGGGTTGGGATTAGATGTGAAGTTTTCAGCTAGAAGCGGTCACGTGTCCGGTCTCAGGGCTGGAGGGGAGGCCCCATTGCATAATTTCAACGGTCCTGAGGCAGCGATGGACATCTGCTGCTGGGAACAGCTGTGGCTCCGTCTCACAGTCACAGGCTTTGCCTTCTTGAGTTTCTCACTCACTGTAAAGGGGCTGCTTGCTACATGTTTGAAGTGGCTGCCAGGACTGGGTCTCAGGGGATCTGGGTACTGGTTGTTAGATTGGTCACTAATCAAATGGCCTTAGGACTTTTTTCCCTTTCTCGACTCCGTTTTTCCCACTCAGCAAATGGGTCAGATTGGATGAGATCACATAACCCGTGGTCTATCCAGTTATTTTAAAAACTATACTATGAGGAGACAAGGGAATTCCTTGCCGATGTGTCTTAGAACTTCTCATATTTTCTTTAGTGGTTTCTGTGTTGAAGACATCTGGACACCAGAAAAAAATGTAAATGAAACTCTTTTTATAATATTTATGTTTTAAAAGTTAAAAGTTTAAACAGGTGAAAATCAAGTTTCCCTTCCTCTTTTGGTCATGGTCTCTTCATTTCCATCTTCAGAGAAAACCACAGTGATAGGTTTCTAGTATGTTCTTTCAGAGATGTTCTGTGCCGGTGATTTTCAACTGAGGCCAGGGGTGTTGACCCTAAGGGACATTTGACAATATCTGAAAACAATTTTGGTTGTCACAGCTGAGGGAAGGATATTACTGGCAACTATGGGTGGAGACCAGGAATCTCACCACGCACAGGACAGCCTCCTCCTTCCCCCGGCTCCCCACAAAGCAAAGAATTATCTGGCCCCAAATGTTAATAGCGTTCAGGTTAAAAAAACCTTGCCGTATGCATCTATTAGCAAATACAAGCGTGCGTGCACTCACAACACACACACACGCACACACACGCACACTCTCTCTTTCTTAATGTACAAATGGTAGACACATCACACGCTCTACTTCGTCTTGTTCTTTTCACTTCACCATGGAGATTGTTCTGTATCTGCCCAAATAGATCCTTTCAAGCTGCAGAATATCCTGCCGGACCATTTATTTACTTAGTCCCCTGTTGAGAGACACTTAGATTGTTTCCAGCCTCTACAAACAATATTGCTATGATTATTCTTCTTCACGAATGCCCATATGCTAGTGTATCTGTCTGATAATGCCGCCAAGTGGCCTCACCAGGCCAAAGAGTATGTGGCTTTAAAATGCTGATGGGTGTGAGCAAAGTCTTCCAAAGACAGCCAATTTACGTTCTCACCAACGACATAACACTGGATCTTGCTGACACCCTTACCAAGGAAATATGACCCTTCCACCTTCCAGTTGACTTAGCTTCAAATAATTACACACTTTAAACCAATTGTTGTTTCCAACCATTCATTTTTCAGCAAATATTTATTCTTTGTGTCAGGCACTGGGATGAGGTGGGGAGGGGAAGAATTAATCTTAGTGTCTACCCTCAAAGGTGCACCCTGTAGACTAGAGGGACTTTAGTGCTACTGTGTGATCGATTCTACGAATTAGACCAGGATGGAAGGATATAGCCCGGCTTTTTGTTCTCACGTGTGCTCCTAATTTTTCCAGAAATTAGATTTTGATGTGACAGCTCCTCTTTTTGAAATACTGGCAAAAACCTCAAATAATGTAAATGGATAATAATGTAATAACGTAAACATTTTGAGTGTCAAAGAAATCAGGTCTGAAGGGTAGATCCAGCCTGCGGACTGACAGCTGTCTACCTCTGATGTTCAATGTTTTTATTGCTTCTGGAGGAGACTAACGGATGCAAAGCCTCTCTGTACAGGGACCAGGGCTGTGGAATCTATATTTGCATGCCGACTATTCTTTTTAAGGATGAATTCTCACAATTAAAATTGCTCAACAAAATAAAATAAAAATTTCAAGGCATTTGATATATATCGCCAAGCTGGGTCCCAGAAAATTATGCTAATTTACATTTCTGCCCCCAGTATTACAGTAATAATTTCCTCTGTGCCCTCACCAACACGGGGCACTCACGATGAAAAATTCTTCTGCCAGTTTTACGGTTAAAAATATTCTCATTGTTCTATGACTTTATTATTTATGATACTCCTGGCTAAAAGTAAAATACTGACCTTACCAAAAGTGGGTAAAAATGTGGAAGCACTGGACCCTCACACACCACTGTCAAGAATGCAAATGGTATGATGACTTCAGAAAATAGTTTGCCAGTCTCTTAAAATGTTCATCTTATATCTAACCTGCCATCTAGCCATTTCGCACCTCAGTGTTTATCCAAGAGAAGAGGAAATACACATCCACGAGAAGGCTGGGCGCAAATGTTTGGAATGGCTGTAATTGCAATAGCCCCAAACTGTAAACAACCCACGTGTCCATCAACAGATGCGCGGATAAACAAATGATGGTGTATTCATACAATGGTATACAAGTTGGCAACAAAAAGAAATGAACTATCGATACATGACCGTATGGATGAATCCCCAAATCACGATGCCGAAAGGTGCCAGGCAAGAGTATGTACTGTATGATTACATTTATATAAAACTCGGAAGCTATACAGCACTCTATAATGACAAAAAGCAGATTTAGTTGCCCGGTGATGGGGTAGAGGAAAGAGCAGAAGAAAGGGATTACGAAAAAACAATGTAAGAATGAAAGATATGCTCACTAAATTGATCGGTGGCGATAGTTTTAGAGGTACAGCCATAGGACAGAAAGTAGCACATTGTAGCCCTTACATATGCACAGTTTATTGCATGTCGATTATATGTCAATAAAGTTGTTTTTAAAATCCCCTCAAATATTACACTATTCTTGTTGTTTCAATGACTATTTCTGTTGTTTTTATTTACTGAGCAGGAACTCGGAGTATGACCAGGCTGGCTGAGAACTGCACAGTTCTGGGAGTGCAGTCAAATGGCTAAGATGTGAACCCCAGCCCTGGAGGTGTGATAGATTCAGCAGCCTTCCTCACGAGCTGAACATCATTGCATTCATTTATCAGCCTTTCCTATTTCTTTCTTTCTTTTTTTGGGGGGGGGGCGGGGGGAGTAAGAAATTTATGAAATATTTGTTGTCATAAGAAAATGCTTTAAAGATACATATCCACTCACTAGTGATGAAACATTGGGTAAGTTTCTTATCTTGCTGTACTATACATCTTTCTTTTTTAAAATAATTTTTTATTTTTCAATTACAGTTGATCTGCCATCTTGACTGGAAGCCTGTACTATTTGTATGACTTCTTATGAGCGCTGTCTTTTAAAATTCTTTTTTAGGTTTTTTTTTTTTTTTAGGCTTTTGAGTTGGTTTTTTGCCCCTTGGTTTTCAAGGTTTTTTCTGGCTTCGCATTTCAAAGCTGAGTTTTGATGCCGGTGAACCGGCAACATTTACTTCTGATCTGATGTCTTATTTCTTGGCAAAGTACTGCCCCGTGTATTCTTTTCCTGGCACCTCACTTGTTATTCTACAAAACAGGTTTGTCCAGCAATTTATATTTGTAATCTCCCTTGTGATCTGTTTGATTAAGTCTATTGTCTTTTAAACCAGGGTGCTGTTGGCCTGCAGGTCAAATGCATGAGGCTTTGATAGGCCTTCTGAGGGAATCACCAAAACACCCAATAATATATAACGATGGTCAAAATAATGGTGCTTCTACTCTTCTTCTTCTGCTACTTTCACTTTAGGTGTAGTGACTGCCATTCTTCCCAAGGAGGGCTCACCATATCTCACTGTACGCCAGTCCCTGTCTTAAGGGCTTTCCATAAAAATCTTTCATATTAAATTCTTCTAACCCTGCGATTGAAGGAGTGTTAGCTTCATTTGTTCATATAAAGAAATAACTTTTGGAGAAGTAAAAAAAAATCTTATCCAAGACACGGAGAGTAGGCGAGGAGGCTGTTTTGAACTCGAATTGGCCAGACTCCAAAACCCCGCCTCCCACCTTACCACCCTGGGTTTCAGTGAATGGCGTTTGAGTTTTGTCTTTCTTTCTCTTAAAAGACACAGGTAGACACAGGCTTCATGTTTTAACCTGATAATAAGCCTGAGATTTTGTGCACAATGGGACTTGCAATCTATTGGGTCAAGGGAGAGAAATAGTCTGTGTGGGGTGAGGTGAGGGGGCAGACCGAGAGGTGTTTCTAAAATGCTTTCACTTCAGTCCCGCACAAACAAAGCGGGTCACAAAGTCATAAGACGGTGGGCTCGCTTTGTCACACGCTCCTTCAGTGGTCACGTGGCACATGGTAGCATCGCGAGCAGGGGCTCTCAGACTCAGCACTAGTGGCATTTGGGGTAGATCGTTCTCTGTGGTGGGGGCCGGCCCGTGCACTGGCAGAGGTTTAGCAGCATCCCTGGCCTCTATCCACTAGATGCACTGTTGCGACAACCAAAAATGTCTCTAGACATTGCCAAATGTCCTCTGGGGGGAAGAATTGCCCCTGGTAAAGAACTACAGGTCTATAATTAATAAAGGCTTAATTAACAATGACTTCCAGAGCTCTAAAGAAATAGCCTTAGATTATTAGAAGGTCAGTAAAACGCACACTGGGACATTAATTTCTCTCTCTTTTTTTTCCCCGCTGGCAGAACTTCCTAGTGGAAGCTAAGTGTTAGATTAGCACACTTAGAAGCCTGAGAAAAGTTTACTTAAACATGTGGTTAATTAAAAGAAAACATTTTTATCATCCTTTTGTTGTTATGGATGAGACTTATCGAACTCACATGATTTTCTAGTCTCAGTGGTAAGTTCCTTAATGTGTGTTATCTCATTTCATACTCACGGCTTTTAAAAATAGGCATCGGCATATCCCCATTTTATTAATGAGGAAACAGAGGTTTTGAGAAATTAAATAACTTCTTGGAAGTCTCTCAGAATAATTAGTACAGCTGGGATCTTCACCCAAATCTGTTTTGTGCTGGAGTTCATTTACCACACTGATTTCCAAATGAATATTCATTCGCAGAGGGCAATGAAAACAGTCTAAACACCAAAAGAAGAAAATAAAACCAGTACTAATCTCATCATCTAAGAATGACCAGAGTTGACATTTGGTTATGAATCCATCTAGTCTTTTTTCTCTGCATTAAAAACACATGGACTTTAGCAAAGATGGAACATGTTTAATATTTGTTTTTTTTGTTTTTTGTTTTTTTGACATTTGGGATCGCTGTTCCATCATGAGGCAGACTATGCCTCACTAGCATCATTGAAAAGGGCTGCATCATATTCCAGTGGGGAACATTTATACAATCTCCCATTGTCAGATGCTCTGGTCACCTTTTTAACTGCCCTTCCTTCCCTTCTTTTCCATGTTATTTCATCAGAATAAATTTCTGTTAGTTAAATGCTGGCGTAGCGGTTACCATATTTTTAAGGCTCATGATGCATGCACATGTCAAAGTGGTTTTATATTTTACCTGCATCGTATGGGAGATACATTTTTTTTCCCCAAGAAACTCTTAGCTTTTAACTTTACACACACATACACACACACACACACACACACACACACACACACAGATACATGAGAAGCGTATGCATATAGTAAAAAATAGGAGGGCAGTAGTAGTGAAAGACAGATTCTCTGAAGTATGAGGAGTATTCAGACTCACTGCAAACAAACAAAAACAATCGTGGAGATTCGCTGTTAACATCTATGTTTAGTATACAAAATAAATGCAGGGCAACATAAGAGAAAGCTCAATCTCCCTCCACTTAAGAGTTCTTAAAAGAATCCTGAGATCAAAGCAAACAAAACTCTGACAATTGTTAAACCCAAAATAGCAGCAACGATTTAATATGGTGGCTGAAACGATGGCACAGAAGTGAAATTTAGAAACCTCTGCAGGCAGCACAGACGCCTCGGCCCCCGGGCTGCACCGCAGTGCTCAGCCCGCCCACTACTTTTCTCTTTCAGAACCGGAGAGAAACAAAGCCTTCCTGGGGGCACGAATGCATCCTTTAGATGTTCAGCCTGCCTCTCTTTTCTTCCCATCCACCTCACAGATCAAATAATAGAACCTGGGGCCAGTAATGGTACACCCAAGTACAGGAGCTGGCAGGATGCGCAGATTGAACATGGAAAGATTATTCTTAGATTATTTTCCAAAGAGAACATTAAATGCAAACTATTTTTTTTTTTTTATAGGCAGTTAAAATCTCACTTGGCCAAACTTTGAAAGCAGAGGGCGAGATGAGACTATGAGCGAGGAGGAGCCAGAACATTCTCATCTGTAAAAAGGAGGCAGTAATAAGGGCCGGAGAAGTCTGTGTGTGAATAGTGCAGATAGGCTGCTCAGGGCATTCAAATGATTATGAAGACATGTTCTCAGTTCCTCAATCGGTTTCTGAGGCGTTTTAAAATGGCTTAGATTATGTTGTCTTTACGGGAAAATGTTGCATTCCCCTGTACCCCCTAAAAGAGCCCTAAACCACGAGATCCATGTTTCCTGATCCCCACTCTGCCCCACCTAGCCTTGGAGTAGCCTGAAGTTCCACACCAAGATCTCTGCTCACTTTCATCGGCACAATCGATTTGAGCTCAGAATGCTCTGACTCTTCTTGATCAAGCAGTTAGAGGTATTCTGAGTGGTTTTCTGAGCGAAGAATCGTTGGCCTCTGGGAAATACCAGGAACCGGATTCACGAGTTTCTGTGGGGGATCTGCCTTCTACGGAAGGCTCCCCACGGATCTTGACTCGTCCTTCCTGCCATCTGACTCCAGGAAGGCGGAGTCTTGAGCTTCCTCCTGCCAGCAAAGTCCTGGGAAAATCAAGCTGGCCTCACTAAAGGCCAACCCCCCCCTTCACCCCGGCTAACTGGAATGAATTTGCACGCACATTTTGTTGGCGGTTTCCTCTCGAAAATGTGAATGAATTACCATCCTTGGTGTAGTAGCAGGATCAGATGAGGACACATTTAATGCGTGCAGGTTCCGAAACGGCCCCCAGGTGCCCCAATGCGGTGACTCATGGAGCCTACCGCTCCCAGGCAAACTGCGGGTTCCTGCTAACCTTTCTAAGAAAGCCTGTGGAAGCCTAACTCTATTATAATAATTGGGGTCCAATTTGCATAAAATAAAGAGTAAAGATTTTCAGTACAGTTTTATGAGTTTCGACAAAAGCCTACACCCTTGTAAGCACCACCCTGACTGACAGAGAACCTGCCTGGCCCCAGTGTTCTTCTCCCTCATGCTTCTTCCCAGAAATAATTCACCCTCCTCCGAGCTTTTGATTTCTATCAGGACTGCTCAGGCTTGCCAGTTCCAGAGCTTTATACAGATGGAACCAGACAAAATGTATACTTCTGTGTCTGGCTTCCTTCAATACTATAATGTTTTTGAGATTCACTCACGCCGTTGTGTGTATCCTTAGTTCTTTTTTAAATTACTCCTGGGTCATGGTTTATTGTATAGAGATGAGGCACTTTGTTTAGCCAGTCATCTGTCGATGGACATTTTTCATTTCTTTGCCAGTTTTTGGCTACTATGAATAAAGGTGCATTTGGATGTATCTGTAGAGCTCTTTTTTGGCGGGGACCTGTATGTTTATTTCTCTTGGATAAATACCTAGGAATGGAATTGTTGGGTCATAGGCTAGGAGTATGTTTAACGTATGTGGAAGAAACTGGTAAACTTCTTCCAAGTGGAGAATTTACTTGGCTTTGAGGCTTCTGATTCAATTTTATGCCTCGTTTCTTACACTTTAAAAACACAATGGCTTGTATTTTGCTTTGCTTGGGTAGACTGATTGCACAAAATGGCTGTATCTCTTCACCCTTCCCTATATCATCATACCCTTCCATCAAGAGGTGGAGTCTATTTGTCACTTCTTGAATATCAGTTAGATTCCTGTCTTGCTTTGACCAATAAAATGCAGGGGAAATAAAAATAAGCCAGTTGCCAGCCCACACCTCAAGAGGCCTCATCTATTCTGTGCGTAGTTTGGAACCCTGCTATTGCCGTATGCACAATGCTGGCGTAGTCTGCTGGAGGACGAGAGACCACGTGCCACAGCTGTGGGCTCCGCTGTCTCAGCCGAAGCTACCAAGGGCCAGACTACAGCCAGCCGACCTTCTAACACACAGCTGACTACAGAAGCACAAGTGCGAGGTCAAGTTTGAAGAGAAGAACCACTTGGCTGAACCCAAAGACTCATATACAGTAACAAATGCCTATCGTTTTAAGTTATTGAGTTTTGGGGTGATGTGGTACACAGCTATACCTAACAGACACATTTCTATTAGGACCAATCTTCGCCTTTTCCTCTACCATTAACTGCTGTGCAAACATGATGAATTTAGTTAATGTCTCTGAACCTTAAGATACCACATCTGTAAAATGGGGATTATCACGCTTGCCTCACAAAATTGCTTTGAAGATTAGATGAATAAATGAAATGAAACACGAATAACTGGACTATAACAGTGCCTGGCTGATTGTGAGTCCTCAATATAGTTTTGCTGTAGTAATAGTAACGATTAAAAAAAAAAAATCACAGCTTGCTTTTTTTGACTTAACACATTTTTCTTGCAAGAGAGACTGATTCTGTGATTTTAGAATTCGAAGGGTCTGGAGATTCCCAGCATTTGTCTCTCTAGTTTGGAGGATGAGTGCCTTTTCTTCACCAGACATTTCACGGTTGGGGACCACCGTTCAAAGTAAATGGTGGCCTGTGATGCATGGCCTTGCGTGGACCAAGCCTTCCTCCAGCTTGCTTCCTTCTGGCCCATCTTATGCATCTAAATCCATCTACTGCTACTCTCCCGCTTACCCATTTCGCTCCATCCACTCTAGCCTTCTGACTGTTTCTTAACCACACGAAATTCGTTCTTTGCTCGTTTGCCGTCCTGCCTAGAAAACGTGTCTCCCTGCTTATTGTTCCATTCGGTCTGACGTCCAGATGGACCTCTGACTCATCCCTCTTATTTCCTCTGGTTATGGTCCCTTCGTGCCCGTCTCCAGTACGATTTGGACGGCCTACTTCTTTCCTCTTTGACCGTTTCGCCCTGGTACACGACTAAGCCTCACGAGAGAAGTCAAGTGCCGTGCAAGGCCCGACACGTTGTGAGCCTTAGTCGATCTTGTGAATGAATCTCGTTTGGCAGATGACGATCCTGAGCTCTAGACTCTCAGGAGTCACATCGCTGGTTAGGGGTTAAAATCCAGGTTTCTAAACTCCCAGTGATGCTTCTCGTTCATGCCACCCATCACTCAGCCTCATCCAGAAGGAATTCGTGCAGGAAAACCAACGATTTTAACGATTTAAATGCGATAGAACATTATTATTATTATTTTTTCATATAGAAACTTAAAGGTGAGCGGTTGTTCTGGATAGCCTTCACTGAATAGGAAATGACAGTCAGAATTTAGCGGCTTAAAACAATAATTTATTTCTTTCATAATTCTGAAGGTTGGCTTCACTCTCTCCCCAGGCCTCCTTCCCTTCCTCCCTGCCCCCCCCTCGCCTCCCCCCAAACCTTTACTCTTTCTGTTGCTACAAATAATTTGCTTATCCCAGGTGCCTCATCAAAGTAGAATAGCACATTACTTGTCCTTTTGTGTCCGGCTCAGCGCATTTAGCATATCCTTTGTTTTAAGTGAAGAATCGGCTCTCCCGGGCACCCCTCAACACCCTGCAGCCCTGGCGCCGGAAGTCCAGCGAGAAAGCGCGTCATCGGCGCCCCGGCCTCGGTGACTCCGTATCGGACACCGGGACAGAGCACAGGCATCCTAACCCCCCTTTAGAAAGGTGGCTGAATTGTCTGGGCCACACCGATGGCGGGAGGGGCTTTCATAGCAAGGTCAACACTTACTTGATGCATTTTAAGCCAAATACCTACTAAATCTGACCCTCGTCAAAGCCATTAAATCTTTTTAAGGCAAGGAAGATGAGAAAATACCCCGCTTTTGAGATAGTCCTGTCATGTAAATTCTTTTTATCACTGGGACATTAAAGTCTTGGCAGGAAATCATGTTCTCTCATCACGCATTAACCCGAACCTGACCAGCCTGGGGTGTAGATGCTTCAATATTTACAGACCGTGCATCTACCTGAATTCTATAAAGCTGCGAATGGAAGATGAAGACATGGCTTATACACTATAGTTTAGCTCCCGCCCCCCGCGCCCCGTTTTGTTTACAAGGGTGCATCAATGTTCTTTATAGGAACACAAGTTAATAGTGAAATTACTGAATTCGGCAATGAGAATCGAAGGGTTGGACAGCCGGCAGGACGGTAAATGACGGAGTGGCTGGAGCTCGGACTGCGTGCTCGCACAGGACTGGCCTCTTCACGTCTGGGCATCTTATCTGGGGCCCTCCGGGCAGGGTGCTGAGCTTCTCCAAGCCTCAGTTTGTCATTGTCTCAAGGCCATTCAGAGTCAGGGGCTTATTCCTCTGCGTCGTCAGCTGTCCTGGCTCCTTGCTGGCCCTCGGCACAACCACACACTCCTGCCAGGGTGCCTATGTCCCCCGCGGTCCCCTCTGCCCGAGACCGCCCTGCAGATATCCAGGAAACTCATTGTCTCGCTTCATTCAGGCGTGACCAGGATACCACCTCTTCATGCAGAAATGTCCTGACTGCTCCGTGCCCTTTTCCCTCTCCCTTCTTTCCGTAGTAGTTGTCTCCGCCATGGCCCAGGATGCGACTGTTTTGTTTTGTTTTTAAGAGCTTTATTGAGGCATAATTCACATACCGTGTAATCCATCCATGTACAGCGTACGACTGAGTTGTTTTCAGTAGAATCCCAGAGTTGCGCAACCATCAACACGGTCGATTTTAGAACATTTTTATCAACTCGGGAAGAAACCTGGTACCCAGAAGATGTCTTTCCTTTGCCCTAAGTAGCCACTAATCTACTTATTGCCTTGGACTGGCCTATTTTGGACACTTCTTGTAGAGTATCGGTACTTTAATACTTTTTATGTCTTAATAATAATCCATGGTATGGATATGCCACATTTTTAAAATTCGTTCATTAGTTGACGGACATGTTGGGGTTGCATCTTCCTTTTGGTTACGGTCTGTCAGCATTCACATGCACTGTTCTGTGTAGACGCATGTTCTCATTTTTTCTTGGGTACATATCCAGGAGGGAAATTTCTGGCTCATGTGCTAACTCCACGCTTAGCCATTTGAGGAACCCCTGACATTTGCCAAAGTGGCTGTGTGTGAAGGTTCAAATTCTCCACGTCCTTTCCAGCTGGGACCTAGTTGTTTACCTGCCCGTTGTCTTCACCTGGGGAATGTACGTGACCTGAGGGACGGGGCTGTGTCAGAGCAGTTCACTCCTATATCCTGCATCCTTCCTTGTGTGTTGTCATGTTGGATAAATAGATGGTTCCATCCTTCTGTTTCCAGAACCGAGCACAGCGCTGGCATCGAGGACAGGCTTAGACATCCTCATTTTTTATTTATTTTATTTTTTATTTTTTTAGATGAATGAATTAATTTTTTTATGGCGACATTGGTTAACGAAATCCAATGAGTTTCATCTCCACCTTTTAACAATAAGGCACATATATATTCACCTCCCGTAGTTAGATTTCTTTCTGTCACCACGTATTTGACTCCCTTTACCCCGTCTACCTCCGCCCACCCTCTGGTGACCACTAGTCTATTGTCCATGTCCATGAGTCTCTGTTAGTTTGGGCTTGGACATCCTTGAAACGTGAAGAGGCTGGTGTTTCCAGAGCCAGTTAGAAGTGCCTCATACGTGCGTTTAGTTTTTAGGCTGGATTAAAAGTCACCAGCCCTCTTCGCTCCTACCCGCCCCCATCCCCCCCGACTCTCTCACAGGAACAAACATCTACACTCACATCGCGAGCACGGAGACTTAATCTCACCGCACGTGGAAATGAGCCCCACAGCGAGCAGGGCACCTTCAAGCTCCACACCGTCCGCTGTCTCAGGCTGGGACATGGCAGCTGCCTGAAAGACAGGGAGAAGCGAACGCTGCACCTCCAAGGACACTGGCGTGGACGGGTCCCTTGCGCTCAGTCCTCCAGTCCAGCTCAGAGGATCTTCAAACTTGAACTTGCATGAAAAGGATCCCAGACTTCTACATGCCGGGCCATACACAGGCAACACACGGGAGATTTAGGCGCAAGGGATTTTCAAGTGTAACTTTTGAGACTAATTCCGACTTTCGAAATTGTCTTCCGCCCCGCATCCTGCCGCAAAAAAGATGCTTTTTCACTGTTGCTCCAGAAATGGACTCCACAACAGAAGAGGGCTTGAGGGCTTAATTAAGGGTCCCTCTTGAGTATTTCATTTTTAAGTGAATCAGGAGCTGCCAGTCAAGTCAACAAGCTGGTGGAGCTGGCGAGTGTCACATGAAGCACACACAGGTACCGGCAGACCGGTCGCTGGCATTTTCCCGAAGGATAGCAGGGGAATAGTCACAGGACGAATGTCATTTCCTGAACTGGAAGGCCCTCTAGCTGCGCGTGATATTTTCATTTCTTCCAAAAAGCACTGACTGGTCCAGGCACTGTGCTGGTCAGTCAGTGTTCAAGGCACAGGGGACACGGAGTCGCTGATCAACATCAAATACCTGCTTTGGGGGCGTTTATAGACTCATGGAGAAGACGGATAATAAACAACTAAATGTATTGATATATAATATCGTGTCAGGAAGTGCCAAGTGATGCGAGGGGGAAAAATACAGCAGAATAGAGGAACAGAGAGTGAGAAGTGTGAGAAGCTGTTTTCGGTGGTAAGACCCGGGAAGGCCTCTCTGAGAGGTCATCTTGTGCAGAGGCTGGTGTGATGAGGATGTCTGGGGAAGAGCATCCCAGGCAGAGTTACCGCAGGCTCAAAGGTCCAGAGGAGGAATAAGCTTCCTATGGAGAGAACAGCGAGAAGGCCAGTGCCCGCAGCAAAGGGAACGAGAGACAGAGAAGATTAAGTTGGCGTAAGCCCCAGGCTAGCGTGTGTAGGACATCGCAAGCCACAATAACTTCGGTCTTATTTTAAGTGGATGGAAGTCATTGGAGGGGTGATTAGATGGTACTTTGCTTAATCCTTATAATTAAATATGATCTTACTTAATCCTCATAATAATACCGTGGAAGTGATTGTTACGATCTACACTGGGACATTAAGAGAATGAGTCTCAGAGAGAAAAAAATAACTCGTCCGGAGTTACACAGATGGTAAACAGGAGAGTCAGGATTTGATTCCAGACAGCATGACCAGCTGCCCTGATTTGCCTGGGACTGGTCCAGTTTTAGCACTGAAAACCCCACATCCTGAGAACGCTCTAGCTCCAGGCAACCTGGGATGGTTGGCCCCTCTGCTTCCGGGCCTTTTTTTTGTTTTTTTTTTGTTTTTTTTTTTCCTGCCTCCAAAGCCCACCTGCAATTTTTATTTCAGAATCCCGGAAGAAAAGGACCAGAATTCAGGGAAATCTCAGCTTCTTTTCTGAATTCTGCCAAAGAGGAAAAAAATGGTGTCACATTAACTACCTCCTCAAAAGAATGTCCCTGGGGGCTAGGCAGCTAAGAGAGAAGGGTGTTCTTTACCAACAGTGACCTTCTACCACGACAGCATCCAAACTGCGAGGACTTTGCGGGCAAAAGGGCGCTTTCATGTCACGCGGGGACTGCGGGCATTGACCCAGGCGTCCCGGGAAATGTGGGCTGCAGCGTCACCCCGTCTGAATCGGGCTGCGGAATCCGCAAGGCCGATCTCGTCGGCACGCTCCAGCACCTCTGCGCATCTCTTTGGCTGTTAAGCTCTAGAACCTCTGCTCCAAGTGTTCTTCCGATCAGAAGCTCCAAGCCCTCTTGGAAGAATCCAGCCGAAGTAAGTGGGGCCTCTGCTCTGTCTCCATAGTGCAGTCTTCAGGCTTCCATAGTCACAGGAATAAGAGCTCCTCCTCGATCATCAACGCCTCAGTCTGATTCTGTTAAAAGCCCTAGCACTTCCCAGGTCAAAAAGAACTGGCGTATGTCACATAGAAATAGTCACTGCTGTTTTCTGAGCATCAATTCCATGTCGGCGATGGTTCCACGTCATTTAAGCCGCGGAGTATTCCTTGGAGGTGGCTGCCATTAGCCCCATTTTACAGATGATGACGCTCAAGCTCACAGTAGCTAAGGAACGTGTCCAAGTTCACACAGCCTATGAGAGGCAGGCGTAAGGAGTTAACCCTGGAACGTCTGACAGCAAATGCCAGGCTCTTTCTTGTGTAGAGATCGCTGATCTGTATGTCTTTGAACTCTTGGGCTGGTTGATTGCTCTGCAGGAATCCTTCAGCTGGGGTCCGTGGGTCCCTGCAAGTGATCCTTAGACAGAATTTAGGATAAATAGATAAACACACACACATACATACACACACACACACCTGAGCTTGGTCATTTTTCTCGCTTTAGATGTAGGCAAACCACAACAGTATTAGCTGTACCAGAAACCAGATGTTTCCCAATCACATCAGAGTTACAGATAATTCGAAAGATCATTTCTAGTTGTTGCCATTTCAGAATTACTGTTGTCGTAAGGCTTCCCACTGGATCTTGTCATTTAGTGCGTTAATAAAAAAGCACATGTGTTACCGTATTCTACATTGGTTTAAAAATTTTTTTGTTGATAACCGTGTTTTAATATAATTGGTTTTCTTTCCAAGGTTATGCATTTTTTAATACATTTAAAAACAATCCTGAGAAGGGCACGGCAGGCTTCCCCAGACCCCAACAGTGTCCACGGCTCGAAAAAAGATTGCCCTCCTGCAAAGAGCTGGGGAGCTGGTCTTTAATTTAATAAATGATTCATTTTGGGAGCACAAAGTCTAACGTAATTTCTTCACATTATCACCAAAACTTGCACATCTACGAGGCAGGGAAAGCCTTAACGGAAATATCTCATTCACTCATGCATTCCTGAAGCAAACATGAATTGTGCGCTAGGCCCTGTGAGTGGCTCTGGAGACAGGACAGACCAGAACTCAGCTCTCACAGAGCTGAACTTGAAAAGGGTCAAGACGACAATGAAACAATAATTGCACATCTAATTAGCTTACCCAAGTGTGATGGGGCCTGCGGCGGGCTGTACCAAGGATTCCCTGACCAAATCTTGCTTGGCTGAGATCTGAAGGATGGGTACGTGCTAAAATGTGGGTGAGCTGGAGGCCGGGAGCTGGCTCACCCAGGCTGGTGGAAGCTGATTGTTCAATTTTCAGAAATTTTGTGAGCCTGTCGTTCCACACAGGCCACACAGGCATTATTAAAAATTAAGTTACATAAACTTGCAATTAACTAAATTATCTTTAAAAAAAAAAAAGAAAACTAAACACCTTAAGATCCGCTCCGGAAGTCGTAGCAGGTGGGCCCTGCTGCGTTCTTGCACCATGCCCTGATGGCGGTGCCCATACAGTCTTCCTAACCAGCCGAGTCTTGAACACTGCTCATGTCAAGTGCCCCCTTGCCCCGGAGAACTTTCCTGAAGCCCCTGGCTGTTTCTATCGTATTCCTAATTCCCTCTCCTGCCTGCTTTTCTCTTTATCCTGCATAGTTTGTATCACCTTCTAAGTACTACGTAATTTGATTATTCATTTTCCGTCTTGACCTCTATCTATAAGGTTAAACTTCACGAAGGCAAGGGTTTTGTCCTCCCTATTTAATTCCCTGCCATGTCTCTGGTTCTAGAACTGTGTCTGGCATAGAGAAGGCCTCATAAATATTTGGGGAATGAACGAAAGCTGGGATCTGAGCACTTTTTAGGTGTTGACTGATGATTTTAAAGTCTGTTTTCTTAACCTCTCTCCCTTACTGGTGGTGGCAGGGCCACCCCGCTCTGCATTACAGTAGACTTGCAGGTCCCAGCGCCATCTGCCTCTGCTGGAAGGTCGTGAGCAATCTCACAGAGTTCGTTTTCTAAGAGTGGAGATGCTTTTGAAGTCTAGACTCTGTAATCTCTGACTTGAACTTGAATCCCAACTCAACACGGCCAATAAACTAAAGATACAGATCTGAAATTGCTTTATGGAATATTTCCTGAAATCATTCTCCTTACTTATTGCTTTATGGAATTTTGAGCAAAAAAAAAAAAAAAAAGAAAGAGAGAGAAATCAGAAATATAACAGAGTGGATCTTAAATATCCGGTGTCTATATTCAGAGTATGGTGTCTACATTAGAAGGTCAAGTGTGCAGTCCTAGAGAAGCCTTCCTGGGTTCAAATCCTCACAGCGCCGTTGGCTTTGCAACCTGGGGGAGTTAGTTAATTAATCTCGGTGGGCTTCAGTCTGCTCATCTGTCAAATCGAGTTAACAATATCACATTTCAGATAATCTAAGAAGCCACTAGAATACAACATTATCTTATGAACCACTACTAAGAAAGAAAAAAGTTACTAATTATAAATAGCTGATTGATTCTCAGACTTATATGGACTTCAGAGATGTTATAAGTAGAGTTGCCAGGTAAAATATGGGATGTCCCGTTACATTTGAATTTCAGATAAAAAATTGAATAACGCTTTAGGATAAGTTAATCTCATTTGGGGCATAGCTATACAAAACAATTCTTCATCATTTATCTGGATTTCAAAGTTAATCAGAGTCCTGGGTTCTATTTGCTAACTCCAGTCATTTTAGTTATAAGGCCAAAAATGTGCATCCTGACTCAGGGAAATATGGCAGTGTCTGTCTTACTGGGAGGTGTGGTGAATGAATTAACACAGGACAAACCTTAGCTCGGCACTTGGACTTAGTAGGTGCTCAGTAAATGTTAGATGCTGTTAGAGAACAGCTTTCACAGCTTCAACAGACGCGTTTCACCAGCCTGTGGCTTCTCGAGGGCTCAGCTTTCCATCCCCAGGGTTTGGCGCAGGTCTTGTTACCCTTAAAGAACCCAATAATTTTTATTCGATGATACTGAATCAGTAAACAAACAAACAAACAAATCCAATTTTGTTTTTTAAACTCAAAAGGAGAAACCCCTTCCTTTAAAAAATTCGGTAAATAGAGAGCTCCCGCTTTGTTTCTCATCCCTTTTCCGTGCTGATTCATACATGGTCGCGATCCTCTGAAGGCACACGGTGGGGCAAGTTCGTTCTAAATCTTCTCTGAAGTCTGGGAGGAGAATGCATTTGGGTCCCGCCCTGCAGTGAGCTCCCCACCTCTGTCATGCCTCCTTCCCTCCAGAAGCCTTCCAGCGTCTACCTTCTGAGCTCAGGTGTCAATGCCAATTACACTTCCATCCAACCTGTGAACAGAGCGCTTCATTAGCCTAATTGCAGGATCGCTGGGTGACAGCAGGCTGCCCAGGAGGGCTGTTAACCCTGTATGGTCCGACCACATGGCAGGCTTCCAGGGGCCCAGTGGCCACCCTTGCCCCATTCTCTTGCAGTGCCCAGAACATTCTGCAGTTTGTTCAGAGTCTGTCTATTTCAAAACAACAACGACAATAATGTAATAATGATAGCAATACATACCCATGGCCAAAACTTTTAAACAGGACAGAAGTGTACATACAGTGAGACCGAAAAAGTTGTCTGAACCCCAGAAGTAACAATTGCTAACAGTTTCGCATGCACACAGAAAAGTTCTGCACAATCGATACATGTATAAAGTCTGTAAGTGTATGTGCATATTTGGGATACATTTAAATTTTTGATATAGAGCACCAAATTGGAAGATATGGTCCATATTCTGCAATACTTAGTTTTTCTAAATAATAATAAATTATATAAGTTGGATATTATATACAGTCATTCTAAGTGCATTGCATGTTTTACATAGATACATTCGCCACAAATGTCTGTTCACTTTATTTTGCACAAAGGGAGTTATGCAATGTATACACGTAGGGGACCGGCCTTGGCCGCTGAAAGGTGCATCCTCGCTGTCTGTAATGTCTATATACTGGGGCCGACTCACTCTTCTTTATAAGGCTGCATGTTATTCGAAAGGAGGGACATGGCACCACTTATTTCATAAGTCTCCTATTATGAAGCTTCCAGATTTGTGCCATAAAAAAAAGCAAAGAAACTAATGAAACACATTTGAGTGTGTGTGTGTGTGTGTGTGTGTGTGTATGTGTGTGTGTGTGTAGCTTTAAATTGCAGTAGTTGTGTCTGGCCCAGGTTCTGACCAATCAGAAGGCAGCAGGCTGTGGATGGGAGGAGGGTCCTGGTGGTCCCCTGTGAAGCCTGTGTCAACCCTTTAGTTGCTGGAGAATTCAAGGCAGCTGGATGGTAGAGAAGCCTCGGCTAGCGTGGGGAAGCAGCTGTTGACCAGCCTGTGTGGAAACCTTCCTATATTTTAACCACTGGTACAGTCTTCCTGCTCATCTTTGTTGCATATTGTCTCTGTTTGAGTATAATATCCACAGATTTCTAACCCAGGAAGTTCTGGGTCAAACATTATGAACCCTTCATTTCAATTAGCCTATTATCATGCTTGTCTTTGGAGTCCTTTTATTGCTGAGAATAAAAAAAGAATAATACTAGATGACATTTATGAGAACGAAGTACCAGCTGAATGCTTTATACATCTCACAGCCTGGCTGGTATTTTCATTTACCACCCCCATTTTGCAGATGAGGAAACTCAAACTCAGCAGCTTGTCCGAGGTCACATAGCAAGTCGGAGGCGGTGCTGGGATTCGGATCCATTTCCTTGGGGCTCTGTCCCTCTCCTGACTTTCTCAACCCCAATGAGCTGTGAAGAGAATGTGTGGGATGCCCGCAGGACCTCCTCCCCACAGGCATACACAAACACAGACACACTCAGAAGCAGATGGAGACCGAAGGGGCGAGGGAGCCTAAGGTGACAAAAAGACCAAAGAAGAGAGACATTCCAGGGATCCGTGGCATCATGGCCACGTGGATTCGACTTCCCTGAGCTGCAGGATTCCTCAGAGCTGTCAAAGGGAATCGTCTGACCCCGTATAGAATGTCTGTGGCGGGCGGGATGACCCGCAGTTATCCCTAGGTCTGCGGTGCAAGTCCAAGGGCCCGTTAAACTTCTGAGCATGTAACTCTAAAACCGTAACCAAGGAAGAAGATTGCCCTTCACAGGCCTATCATCCATCCATCACCACGCCCTCTACCTGCTCCCAACCACGCTAAAAAGAGTCCAGTTTCCCAATTCTATAAATAGTTCTTGTTTACTATGAAAAATCAGAAAATATGATTAAATTTAAAAAAGAGAAAAATGCAAATCGACCGCAATGCAATCCACTGTTAACATTTGGCGTTTAAGTTGACATATATTTATGTTTACATACTTTCCACCCCAGGGAACTCCGTGTTCGATCTGGTCCTGCCTCACTCCAGGCCCTTCTCCACACGGTAGCCTGAGCGGCCTCTGTGGGACACAGCCAGGACCACCTCATGCCTCCGATGAAAGCCTTTCAGTGGTTCTTACCAGCCTCACTGTCCCCTCCACTGAAGGATAAAGCCCATATGTTCTGGAAGGTTCTTTTCCTGCTGTATCTGTTGGTCAGATACTAGCCTAGCCTACTCCTCTTGGTGAACCTTAGCGATTAATATCGCGGAATCCAGTTAAATTTCCTCTGGGAATCCTGCCCCGCCCCCTTTCTGGGGGTCTGTCCCTGCTCCTCATCGCTGAAGTCATCTGGATCACACTTCATTGTTCTGCCTGATTATCTGTCCCCACCACAGTCTATGAACCAGACGAAGGCGGCCGACCATGCTTTGTGAGCCAGACCACGTCCTGACGTCAGGACAAGTGGCCAGCACGGATGCGATCGCTCTGCACTTACTGAGGTCAGGAGCGACCCAGTGTGACTTTCACGCAGTGCAGCACCCCAGGCAGCCTGGGTGTGTCTTCAGACTCCGTGAGGAGGGCCGGGGTGGGCGAGTAAAGGATTGAATTGTGAAGTGCTCGTATCTTTATACACACTCCCAGGAGCCAGGCAAATGCCCAACGATGCTATTATTCACTCAGCACCACGTGGGCTGGCTCCGCCCCTGGAGTTCGTGCCAAAAAAGATCTGGGAAAACAAGACCGATATTGCTGGTGAATAGTCTCCTTGGTCCGCCCATTCGGTACCCAGATCCCACAAGCGTTTCACAGTGGCTTGTGCACAGAATCCAGAATTTCAACCATGATGCTCTGCACACTCATTGCTTCTCATCACCGTTTTTGTTTGAAAAGATGTGCAGACAGGCGCCTTGTTTTACTTCTCGAATGTTTGGTGCGCTGTAGGATGGTGACATGGGTACCAACAGCCTCAGGAGGTGGGGAACATCGTGGAAGTGGAGGCGGGCTCATGTGAGCACGTGCGGGGCGTGTGAGACAGGACGAGCAAAGGCAAGGAGGGGGTGAAGATCCAAGCGTGACCCTGGCTTGGATGGTCCGCCGCGACTTCCATGTGCGTCGCTGGGGTTTCTGTCTTTGGGCGTGTGAGTGAGCAAATGGGCTCGAGAGTCAAAACTAGTCCAGAGGGAGGGAAGGGAGTAAGGGAGAGGCCTATTTCAGAGCTGAGTCCTGGGAAAAAAAAATACTGTCCTCACCATCCTGAGATAATCACTAATAATATGGTGGTGCATCTTCTTCAGCATCGTTCTCTCTGTGTGTATATATGGCATCCTATTGTACATGCCATTTTCCCTACATTTTAGTCAAATACACTATGAGCATCTTTCCTGCCGTTAAATATACTAATACGACCCTAGTTCTTAGGGCTATCTGGTATTCTATTTTACGGTGGGGTTATATTATTTCTCCATTGTGAAATATTTAGGTTGTTTTCCACTTGTTACTACGTATCATAGTTCAGTTGGGCATTTAAGGACACGTCTTTACCAAATGGAATATAGTGTTTGGAGACAAGCTTTGTGAAAATTCAAGTTTTTAATTTTTTGTTATTTTCATTATCGTCACTGGCTCATTCGAGTGTCCTGGTCTCTTGGCCCTGATCCCATGGGAAGTACTTTGAGGGTGAAGACGGTTCCTGATACATGTCTTGAGGTCCCCTGACCCCAGCACAACCTGAGCGTGTGGTGGATGCTGCACGGGAGAGATGAGATTCAGTGAGGTCGGACAAGAACTAGCTGATTGCTACGGCTTCTTGAAAACATCAATCATCGTCTACAGTCTTAAATTAGGAAGTAGATTATTGGACAACTATTTTGGAAATGTGTGTAAATCACAAACATATAGTTCAATGGATTTTCACATACTGAACAAGCCTGAGTGACACATCATGAGATGTTGACATAAAATAGTCTAGTATCCCGGAAACTACTCTAATACTCCCTTAAAGTCCCCACACAAGTTTCTGTTTTGTTTTGTTTTATTTTGTTTTGTGGTCGTTATAGGTGCCCTCCTTTCCTCCCTTCCTTTCCTCCCTTCCTTCCTCCCTGCCTCCATTTCTCCCTCCCCGCTCCTCCTTTTTTCTTTTTCAGATTGAAATTTAGCAAATGGAATCTCACAGCCTTGGGACAGGAGCCCACCTAGTCGTCAGTTGCAGGAAAAAGGAGCCCTGGGCAGATAAAGAAGGCTGTTGAAGCCGATGCAAAAAGGCAACATTCTAACAACAAGACATTCAAACATTTAGAAAAGCTGATGAGATGCAGTTGGAGGCTAAAAAACGTTTACGAGAACATCATCCTTCTAACTTCTCATAGTACAGACCTCCGTGGGAGAAAAATTTACACTTGGCATTATCTCGGTCTCTAGTTAGCAATCAACCACACACTCATTCCCTTGTCATTCTTCCTTCGTTCCATTCAGCAAATATTTTGATTGATGACCTACAACAAGTCGCAGACTGTTGTGAGTGCTGGGGAGTGAGCAGGAATCAGAATCAATGAAGCCCCTGCCCTCGGGGACAGACGAACGAATGAGTAAGAAAAGCATATTGCATGTCAAATGGGTGTGGTGCTCCCTGAAGCCAAGAATGCCAGCACGTGCGGGAGGGAGGCCCTATTTTCTACAGGCTGCCAAGGAAGGGGGACTTTTGGGGACAGTGGGTAGCCACAGGTAGGAACAGGTTCCCGGGAAGAGGCTCCAGCGTGGGCAAAGGTCCTGAGGCTAGAGCCTGGGGACATATTTAAAAATGAGGATGAGACCTACGGTGGGCGGGAGGGCACAGAAGAGGAGTGTGGTGACAGGTTAGGTGGCCGTGGGGGACAAGTGGGCAGATGGTGGAGGTCCTTGTAAGTTGTCCTGGGGTTTTGTCTATTCTTTAAGGGAAATGAGGCGCCATGGGCGGGTTGGGGGGCACAAGATTTACATGACCAGGCTTAGATTACGAAAGTCACTCTGAGAACTTTTCAGATATTCATGGGGGGTATGAATAGAATCAGGAAAACCGGTTTGGAGGCTACTACAACATACAACAGCCCAGGGGAGAAAAGGTGCCCCCCGCCCGTTATGTGTTGTCGTTTGACAAACCACCCCCAAACTTGTGGTTTAAAACATCCATGGTCTGTTATTCCTGAGAGTTCGGGGGGCTGCCTGGGCCATCTTCTCTTTCACAGGTCTTGACTGGGTCTTACGTTCCTTCGTCTTCACGTGCCTTCTAGTTTTTTTTGTTTGTCTGTTTAATTGTTTATCAGTCGCGCGTTTTTCGTTTCTGGGTGCAGGATGTTTTTACGTTTCCATGAATATTCTCGAGCTTTGTACTGGGATGGAACGGTTTGATCCTTTCGAGTCTCGCTTTTAAGGTTCGTGAGGCGGGACGAGAGCAGCGTTGGGCATGTGTAGGGCTAATTATCCTCTCCAACCGGGGCGAGAGCCTCCGAGCGCTGTGCCCAGAGCCCCGGGACGTTGTGACATGGTGCATTCTGGCTCTGTGAGCTCCTATGGCGTTCGCGCTAATCCAGTGCGGGTTGTGTCTCGGGAAGTTCCTTCTGCTGTGCGCGGGCCGGTGAGTACCACTCACGTGGGCCCTTTGCAGATCTCCCGAGTTCTCTCTGCATCACGCTCCTCTCTGGTACCCTTCCCGTGAACTCCGGCTGCCTCCGTGTCCCTGTCTCTCAGCTCCATTGTTCCGGCTCAGAGAGTTTGTCCTGCATCTCCTGGGTTCTCTCTCCCTACACCTGTTGGGTTTGAGACGCCTCTTAACCACCCCAGTGGCAATTCCTTAAAATATGGAATTTCAAGGCAG
>NW_011888898.1:301313-317119 GCF_000151845.1 Pteropus vampyrus | reverse complement strand
TTCTCTCTGCATCACGCTCCTCTCTGGTACCCTTCCCGTGAACTCCGGCTGCCTCCGTGTCCCTGTCTCTCAGCTCCATTGTTCCGGCTCAGAGAATTTGTCCTGCATCTCCTGGGTTCTCTCTCCCTACACCTGTTGGGTTTGAGATGCCTCTTAACCACCCCAGTGGCAATTCCTTGAAATAACAGCCTGAAAGCGGTCCCTTCTAATAGGCAGACTGCTAATATTTACGACGGGTCTTCTATGGAATGGAACATTACTTATTAAGTAAACGCCTTGACATTTGGGATCTGCCACTGGGATCAAACTGGCATCTGTAACTCCTTTCAAGTACTAGGTTTTTGACTTGGTCCATGAGCCTCAAAACCTTAGCTCTGTCTCTTCCTTGTTCTGCTCAAGGAAAACCAAAACATTGGAGATTCTGGCAATCCCTTATTGTAAAATGCATGAAGGAGACTTTACTTTTGACTAACAGGCTACTGTACTATTTGTTCCTAAGAGTATGCCAAAACACCAGCATTTGTGAATAATTTGCTTTAAAAAATATTAGTGAGAAAGTATTTAAGGTATTCTTGTAATAATATAACTCTCACTTACCAGCTTCTGTACTAGCCAAGAACTCTGGCTTGCACATTGTGGAAGTCCAACTCAAACTAGCTTAAACCAAACCCCTGAAACAAATACCCCTCCACAAATGGCCCACATAGCTCAAAGCTTAAGAGGTAAGAAGGTAGGACTTGATTCAAACAGTGATGTCTTCAGAGCTTTCTCTCTCTCTGTCTCTCTCTCTGTCTCTCTCTCTCTCTCTGCCTTACTCTGCTCGCCTCTCCCTGTCTTCATTCTCAACCCGGCAGGATCAAGTTTTTGTCGGCCTTAAAGTTTCGATCTGAGAGAGACGTGGAGAACATGTCTCCAGCATCTCTGGCAAAGTGCTGTAGGGAGAAGAGTCCACCATGCCAGGCTTGGGCCCTGGGCTCATCCTCGATGTGGATCGGGAGAAGCTTGGGCCCCCATCACCCTGTGACTTGAGCAGGATTCTGATGCTTCGGGGTTCTCATCTTCGGCAGCACTAATACTCTGAGCTATATAATTCTTGTGGTGGGGGGTGTCCTGTGCATTGTGATATATTTAGCAGTATCCGTGGCCTGTACCCATTAGGTTCTAGTACAAACTCCCCGCTCTGCCCATTGTGACAACCGTAAATGTTTCCAGATGTTGCGTAATGTCCCCTGGCAGACACAGTGGCCTCCACTGAAAACTGCTCCTACGGAGTGAGGGTATCTTTCTATGGGAAGGGAGGCTGGGTGGGCAAGCAGGGCCACCACCCGCCCCCATGTGTTCTCTGAGCAGGACAGAAAAAGGCGGATCTGCAGTTGGGAGCCGTCGCTGTATCACGATCTGCTGTTGTGGCTAGGATTTGGCGCGTCACTTTAATTCTCACAAACTAATTTTGTGACGGGGTCCTAAAAATTGGGGGCTATCTGTGAAAATGTGAGATCTATTTGAATGTCAGAGCAGAACCAGAGAGATGAAAATCTCTGGTGTCGTGATGAAGATTGAAATACCAAGGTCTGTTTGGGCTCAATCTTGTACCAGCTGTGCAATCTTTCTTAAGTGACTCAATCTCTGGTACCCTCAGCTTCCTCCCAAGTAAAAGGTGATAAATGGTATCAGACAAACCCGTTAATAATGTTTGTGAAAGTCCTGAATCAATTGTAAATGTCATGTAAGCCGGAGGTGTTGTTTAAACACATTCTTTAATTCATTGAATATGAAAGTTATTTGGGTGACTTCTGCCTTTTTAGAATAAACCACCCGGCGATTGTCTCTGGGTTCCTCATTCTGTAAGTCTGTGGAACATCTTATTGGTTTTCCTCTTGTACTCTCTCTCTCTCCTTCTCTCTCTCTCCTTCTCTCTCCCTTTCTTTTCTTTTTGGTCTGTTGTTTATTGTAAGAGATGTCAATGTTTTAAGAAAGAGGATGGTTATTTTTATTTTCCAATACGTTCCAAGAGGCAAAGGAATTGCTCACCTGGTTAATCACCAATCTCTTCTGTTCCTGTTGGTAAAAAAACAAAAAACAAAAAAACAAAAACCAACCAGGAAAGAGAAACATTTCCAGTTCACTGAGCTCACTGGAGGGTGAGAGTTCTAGAAATGACACTCTCCTTATGAAGGCAGACATTATGCCCCAGCACCGCACAGTGTGTATGCTCTCAGCTTTCTGGCTCTGCTCCACCTTGGTAATGACCCAACCGGTTAATTCAGTGGGATTTGAGCTTCTGGTCTTTGTCTGAACAAATCAGATATCGCCAGAAAAACGTTTGAACACATTGTGGAGCCCGGTTGTAGTCAAGGGTAGACTATATCCCAGAAACAAACAAATGACCTAATCCTTGTCAGATGCAGGGGCTAAATGATTCATCTCTTAAAAGAGATTTATAGTTGGTGTTTACTTAACAAGTGAAAGAGAGAAAATTTGCTTCTTGATCTAAACCAGTTGGAGGAAAATTTCAGAGTGTCGCCTTTTGGAGCACACATTGTTTGACTTTGGAATAGATTCATGATTTATTACGCAAGACCCTCTTTGGGAGTTTTCGCTTGAGAATGCTGTGCTTGTTGCTTCTCCGTTTGTCAAAACAGGCTTTTCCTGGGTGACATTTCTTGTGATCGCTATCACTGGATCGCTTTTCATATTCTTGTTTCAAATCTAACAGTTGCTGCAATGAGCACACAACATTTCCCCGAGCAGCAGAATACCTCCTAAAAGATGCTTTCTTCTTAGTGGAAAGCTTTTGGATACTTCCGGAAAAACTCAAGCATTCTTTAAGTCGGAGACTGCACTAACAGGCATCACGATTTACATGTGAATAGTGGAAACTGCAGAGGGTGTGTGTGTGTCTGGGGGCGGCGGGGTGAGAGAGAGAGAGAGAGAGAGAGAGAGAGAGGAAAATTTTATCGTATGCTTGGCACAGAGGTTCTGAATGTTTATAGCCTGGGAACGAATACTGTACAAATCTTTCTGTTGTCGTTAGGCAGGGCCCACATTCCCGTGCCACCCCACACCCCCACCTACAGCCTCGGCTTTGCAGTCAAAACAGCCCTCTTCCTACACTTACTAAGAGGATTAGGGGAGATGCTTTTCCTCCCTGGCATATTTCTGCAGCTGGGAATTGAGGAAGTAAGGATGCTGATTAATCGCTTTCTATCTCAGCACATTAATATCTCCCTCTGCGTCTTCCAACAGTTTCTGTTTTGTTTGTCATAAGGACCTATTTCCTTTCCAATGAAATTTCATTATGACCTTCTGGTTCGAATGTTTGTTCCTGGGCCTTTGGGGGTTTCCTTTCCTGGCGTTGTGATTTTGATTGGAATGCTGACCTTATATCTGTGGACTTCTGCAGACAGATGACATCGTAGGTGAGTTAAGAGATGAGATCTTTACGAGTGCGTGCTGGGGGACAAGGAAGGAGTCACTTCTGCTTTTCCAAATATGTCCTCAGACACTCAGAGCTGTCCCCACCGCGGGTTATTCCAACTGCTGTTCGGTTTCGAAGTGCCAACAAACAGAAATAATAACCCAACTCATTCTTCTTACTCGAGGATATCTGAGAACTCTGGCCCACTGCCTCATTTTTAAAAGCATAACATGTTAGTGACTAGAACAAAATTCTTTCCCAGGGATCCCTCAGGTCGTGCCTCCCCAAATAACGTCGCAGAAGCGTGAGTCAGGCTCAGGAGCTGACCGTGGAGCCACCGGCCACGCTGCTATTTTTAAACATCACTAGGAAAAACTGGAAATCATTTCAGAAAACAAAGGAAATGCTCTTCGTCTTTTTTTCTTTGTGTTTTCTTTTCTTTGCGGGGATGAGAAGAGACAGAGTCTTTGATTCATGTCCAGCCAAGATCTCGAAATCAAACAAACACAGTAGAACTGTGCCCTAAGTGGCAGGCACAGTCCTAATTTCCACAGTGGAGGGGTCTGGTCTACATCAGGGTTTTGGCGGATTTGGCGTCCGTGACACAATACGATCTGCGGTGTACCGAGGGTTCCCTAACTATGAAAGCAAAAACATTGAAATGGTTTATTTTATTGGATTCGAATCCACTAACTACAGCCCTGGAGTCATGTACAAAATCTCATTGTTCCAATATCAGACCAACTGTTGGGTCCATTGTCAAGTTTAATTAAAAGGCAGGGAGCTCTTGGCAACTGTACATGATGGAATTCATCAGCTAATAAACAACTCTCTCTGATTGTGCTCACCTGACGTTTCAAGGGCTTCCTGACGATCAAAGTTCAACCCCATTTTATCGTTTCGGCAGATCCACGCCTGGATTTTTGTTTGCTTTCATTTCCCCTGACCAGAACTCTCTCATTGGGCCCGTTTTAATACTGTCCTGTGGAGAGCTGCTCGAATTACAGCGATATTCTTAATAGAGGGGATTTTAAAGGTGTCTCTGCCCACTTGAAACAGAATTTCCACCACTTTGCATTTATTCTGTAGATACAGGAAACAATTATTGTTTGGAATCAAACTGGACCCTTGAGGGATGTGGAGCTATGATTGTTTTTTTTTTTTTCCCCTCTACCATCTGACATCGGTTTTGTTTTATCAGAATTGAGTAAAAATGGATGACGTGGTTGCAACTCACAGGGAAGGGAAAATCTGTTTGTAAGATCTTTATGACTTGAGCTTAAATAAGATTGTTCTCAGATCTTTGCTGACTGTTTACAAGAGAAAATCATTGTTCCTGGCTCGTCAGTCTAGAAATCTATCGTCGACGAAGGCACGCAATATTTCAGCCGTTTTTATACCCTCGGTTTCTCTATGAGTATTCATTCAATATTTTGGCTGATAATACAGTGCAAGAACAGGCTCTAAGCAGTTTTTCTAAAAATCAAAAATTCATTTATTCCATTAGATAATCAAATATTACTTTCTCAGAAAGTTCTTGCCTGAACAAACGTTGTAAAATACGACCAGAGCTCCCACCTCCCATCTTGCTCCATGTACTTGCCCCGACATATTGTTTCTTCAAAGCATTCATCAATATAAGATATTATATTAATGTACATATTTATTTACCAGCTTATAAACCTCCAGGACAGTGCTGCCCAATAGAAGTATAATGAAAACAATATAGGAAATTTAAAATTTTCTAAGAAACCTATTAAAAAGGGAAAAAGAAACAGGTGAGATTAATAATAAATAATGTTTTGTTCAACGCAATAGCTCCGCAGCATTCTCATTTCAAGATCGATCCGTAGAAAGTGACTATGAACGAGATATTTTATATTCATTTCCGGAATGAAGTCTTCAAAGTCCGGCGCGTCTTTTACACTCACAGCCACCTTTCAAGTGCTCAATGGCCACATGTGGCTTATGGCTGTCCTATTGGACTGCGTGACTCTAGGGTATAAGCTGCAGGTGGTTAGTGACTTTGTTTTGTTCATTAGAGCAAGTAAATACTAAGTGCATACCAAGTACAGAGTAAAGAGTCAGTAAAGAGCAAAGATTATTAAAATCGTAAGAACCACGACCATTTAGGCAAAGGCCAGCACCAGATGCTCCTCCAGCTTTCTGCAAGGCCTCTGCCGTTCCCTTTATCCTAACACGTCTCTCTTGCCTACGACTCTGAGTATCAAAACGCAAGAAATGCCGCTTCGATCATTTATTCTGCCATCGAACAACTTGGCTGGGAAAACTAGAGGTGACTGTCTCTACCCGCACACCCCTCAGAACGGACTCGTGAAAGTCCCATTCCTACTTGTTCTTCCCCTCTTGGTTGTACACTCCTTCCCTGTCATAATTCTTGAGCTGCCTAACCAGCAATGGTTCATAACATTTTTTTTTAAAACGCCTACAGCACCTGGTCTTCCTACGTGGTCTCCCATCCAAGTACTAACCAGGCCTGACCCTGCTTAGCTTCCGAGATCCGGCGGGATCGGGCTTGTTCGGGGTGGCACGGCCGTAGACACCATAACGTATTTAAAAGATTGCACGTCCCTTGATATTCTGGTGGCACCTCTTTACTTTCTTTTCCTTCTGTCAAGTCCAGTTGACAAGAAATGCACCCTCTTTGCTCCAGCGAAGTCGGCACCGCAGATTCCCAGCGGGGAGGGCATCACAGACACTGTCCCTGACTTTACAAAACTTTCAGTCCAGTCGGGAAGAAGGACAAGCACACGGTAATTACTGTGACGATACGGGAGAGCGTGGTGGCCAAGGGGCGGGCTCTGGCGAAAGACAGACGGGGTTCGAATCTCGGTGCTGCCACTCGCTAGCGACATGGGCCTGAGCTGGCTGCAGTCATCTCTATGCCTCATTTGTCTCGTCTGTGAAATGGGGACAATAAGAACATCCTCCTGTCCCCACCCTCCCTGTGCTCCCTTGGCCCTTGGGTCAATGGCATTATCCTTCTCTGGCTGTTCCCCAGTTTCGTGATGAGACGTGGCGACTGGAGAGAACATTCTAGGTGCACCTCTCAGTCTTGGCGTTGTCCAGGGCGGCATAAGCCTTCCCTCTTCTTCAGCATGTCAGCAACTTCCTGCTGGAACCCAACGGCCAGGAGCAGAAAACGTTCTTTTCTCTTTTTTTAAGTCTCTGTCCCTCGGGCCCACCCCTCATCTCTTCTCCAGCCCCGTCCTCCTCCCTCACCCAATCAGGACACTTCCATCAATAGATAATAACTAAGCAATAATGATATCATAATGGGGACGTTTACTCGAGATCTTAGCATGTGTGAGAGGCGTGTGCGTAGGCTTTTCCGTGTGCGATCTCGTGACGTCCTCACAACACAGGTGCTGCCGTCACGCCCACTCGATAGATGGAGAAACTGAGGAATGGCCTGGAACACGGAACTAGTAAGTGGGGGGACTGGAGTTTGAATCGACGACCGTTTGACTTAGAGGCTCCGCCTTTGACTATTATGCTGTCCCCCCCACACACGCGCACACAAGGACACACACGCGCACACAAGGACACACACGCGCACACACAGACACATTTCATAAGCACCGAAGCAGGAAAGAGGCAGAACTTTAATCCTTATTCTGTCTTACAGTCATGGCAAACTTTGCCAGAGATTCATATCAACTTCTAAGAAACTCCTTCCCCCTCGTCCCTGGTCCCTCCGTCTTCCTTCCTTGCTCGCTTCCTTCCTCTCCCCCCTGTCTCCTTCCTCTCTTCTTTCCTTCCCTTCATCTTTCATTCACCCTTTTTTCACTCTTTCATGAAACTCTGTGCCAGGCGCTGTGTCACGCATGGGGAGAACAGGTGTGAACGGGCCTTAAGTTGCTGCGGGCATGGAAGCCGACGGGGAGGTAAACAGTGAGCCTCAATCATTTTTCAAAAGATCCCAGAGGGGTCAAAGCCACTGAGGTTCTGATGGCTGGGTGTCCCCACTGTGCAACTGAAGGTGAGGACGTGGGTGCCAGGTGCAGCCACGTGAGGAGGTAAAAGTGCCATCTCCTTCCGGCTCAGAGGCCTGAGCGAGTGCAGCTGCCTCCATCCCGGCTCATTCAACCCGTGTCCTGTGCCCGGTTCTTTCCCGAGCGGGATGGTGCTTCCCCAGGCTGGCCGTGCAGGGGGTTGTGTGCCCGTGGTGCTTGTATTACTGGGTGCCCTAGAAATTGCAATATATATTTATATACATATACATTTGCATTTATAATTATGTATCCATACACGAAAACACACACAGATGCATACAGATAGACATATGCATATATTTACATATATACATCCATGCATACACATGCACATCCATAAACATACACATATACATACATCTTTACCACTGATCCAAGCCTACTTTTATGTAACGCTGTACCACTTCACAGGTAGTGCCAGCACCTTATAGTACCCAAATAATGCTAATTTCTCTCCCCCCTCCTTTGAATCATTGCTGCCTTTCATTTTACTTACACGTGAGCATATGCATATATAAGAATACACAATTGAATACAGCGTTGTGATTATTATTTTGAACCAACTGTTACCCGTTAGGTCAATGAAGAATAATAAAAATAAATAAAGATTTCTATTTGAACTCCACTCTTTTCTTTCTAATACTCCTCCTTTCTTTATGTGTATCTGAGTTTCGGACCTAAATTATTTTTCTTTTCTCTAAAGAAACTTTCCCCACTTTTACTGAGATATAATGGCATTGGAGAAGTGTAAGGTCTACAGCATAATGGTTTGACTCACATATATTGTGAAATGATAACCACGGTAAGTTTAGTTAACATCCATCATCTATATAGGTACAAAAAAAAGAGGATGAAAAAAACCAGTTTTCTCCTCATGGTAAGTTCTCAGGATTTACTCTCTGAACAACTTTCAAATACATCATCCAGCCGTGTCAGCTGGAAGTCTGTCCCTGTGACCTCCGTCATCCAAATAAAGAACTTCTTTCAATCTTTCTTGCCAGATAGGTCTGCTGGCAACAAATCCCCTCAGTTTTTGTCTGATAAAGTCTTGATTTCTCCTTCATTTTGAAGGATAATTTTGCATGGAACAGTATTCTAGCTTGGTGAGTTTTTTTCTCTCAGCATTTTAAATATTTCACTCTCCTCCCTTCTTGCTTGCATGGTTTCTGAGGGGAAGTTGGATGTCGTTCTGTTCTTTGCTCCTCCAGAGGTAAGGGGATTTTCCCCTCTGACTTCTTTCAGGATTTCCCCCTACATTTGATTTTCTGCAATTTAAATATAATATGCCTAGATGTAGTTTTATTTAATTAAAAAAAAATTTTTTTGGCCTGTATCTTTGCTTGATGTCTTTGAGCTTCCTGGATTTGTGGTTTTGCCTCTGGCATTCATTAATCTGGCATTCATGAAACTCACAACAGTGCGGGGACCCCGTAGCCTGGGCCCCTCTGGGGTTTTTGACTCTCAGATCTGTCCACACTGACTCTCCATCATTATTGTTTCCAATATTTCTTCTGTCGCTTTCTCTTTTTCTTCTCCTTCTGCTAATCCCACCTTTCGTAGCCGTTCCTTAGATGTTGTTTTTTTCCCAACCTTTGTTCTCTGCGTTTTTCAGTTTACGAAGATCTTATCGATGTGTTTCCCAAGCTCAGAGCTTCTTTCCTCAGCCGTATCCAGTCTATTAGTAAACTCATCAAAGGCATTCTTCATTTCTGTTAGAGCATTTTTTTTATCCTTTCTGGTTCTTAGAATTTCTTTCTGGTTCTTAGAATTTCCATCTCCCTGCTCACATTGCCCATCTGCTCTTGCATGCTGTCTACTTTATCCTTTAGCACCTTTAGCATGACAATCATAGTTGTTTTAAATTCCCGGTCTCATAATTCCAACATCCCTGCCCTATCTGAGTCTGGTTCTGATGCTTGCTCTGTTCTCTTCACACTGTGCTTCTTGCTTTGTAGGGATGCCTTTGAATCTTTTTCTGATAACACGATGTGATGTACCTGGTAAAAGGAAATGCTGTAAATGAGACCTTAGTAATGCGGTGGTCAGGTGTGGGGGAGGGGAAGCATCCTACACCCTTGTGATTAGGTCTCAGTCCTTCCCTGAGTCTGTGCCTCTGGACTGTGAACATCACAGGGGTTTCTCGGTTCATGTCCTTACTCCCTCAGGTGGGGCAGGATGGCTCTAGGGAGCTGGAGTTAGGCATTTCCCCTCTCCAGGTCAGTTGGGCTCCGATAATCCAGCAAGTTAGGCTCTGGTTTTCCCTAAGGGCAGGCCTTTTTAGGAAAAAGAGAGTGCTCTGGCCTATTCTGAAATGGTGCCTTTTCTCTGCCCCCTGCTGGCAGCACAGGGGACTTTTCTCTGATGCTGTGAGGACCTGGTCAGGCTCCTGGAGGTAAAACTCACAGAAGTGTGGGGACCCCGTACGCCTGGGACCCTCTGGAGTTTTTGACTCTCAGATCTGTCCACACTGACCCTCAACCGATTCATCAATTTCAGGTCAGGCTTTTCTGCCCCGGCACCAGTTCCCACAGAGGTTGATGTTCTGGAAATTTGTGATGCTCTCTATTTACCTGTCTGTCTCTCCAATTTGGGGGCCAGAGATTTGCCCCGGATGTCACATCTCTCACAGATCTAAGAAGGGTTGTTAATTTTTCCAGTTTGTTCAGCTTTTTTCCTTGTTGCTAGGATCAAGTGGAGGCTTCTAAGCGCCTTACATGCAAGGCTAGAAACTGGAAGTCTGCCTGCCAGTTTTAAGAACCAAAAAAGTAATCAACCGGAAACGTCAAGTAAAGGAATTTTTTTTTTTTTTGCATTTATTGAGTTAGAAATGGAAATTTTAGACTTCTGCTGGAAGTCTAAAAGATGCTCAAAAGGGAACATTTTGACCGATGTGTTGGCCACATGTGAGAAAATGGTTTTACTGAAAAGCGAAAGGCAAGCTTGAATCCTGCTTCTCGCGATATCCAGTCACAATATCCAGTGTGGCCAGGCTGGGGACTTCACTTCCCTGAGCTTCCTTTTCTTATCCAGAAACTGGATGTTGGGACATTTACCAGATGCTGTGTTGGGAATTCGAGGCCATTCGTATAAAGTGCAGGAGGAGGCATATTCCCAGTTATTTTATACATAATAGAAAAAAAAAAAAAAACCATTCTAGATCATCAAAGAAGCCAAGTTTTCTCTTTCCTTAACTATGAAAAGAAACTGAAAGAATGCTCACTTGACTCTGCAAGAACACAGGAAGCTATTCAAGGTTAACACAAGGCAAACCGAGCTGAGGAACGTTATGTGGAATGAAAATCTGGGCGATGGAGAAAGACACTAGTCTTTATCCAAGTCTCTCCAAAGATTCTGGGCCCCTCTGGCCAAATATACAAGTTTTCCTCCTTGGAGTCTTGACTTCACTGGGAAGTTTTCCCCTTGAAGGAACCATTTTAAAATATCATCATTGAGTGGTAGAATCATGAAAAGCAGGAAAGGAAATGGCAGGGCAGTAAATCGTAATCGGTTATCAGACGCAGCACTAAAAATAAGTCTATTAAAAATAAAAGTCTATATACTACTCAGCACCTTTTGTGGCTGAGAGAATAACCTTATAGAAAACACAAAGATAGCCCTGCCCCCTTTGAAAATCTCCAACTTCTGTTTCCTCCCACTCTGAGAGATGAGAGACACTAAAATTAAGTGGTGGCTTCTGACTGTGGTTTCCAACATACTCTTGGAGCCAGTCTGTCCCAGATCGGCAGCCCGGGCCGGCCCCCCATTTATCCTGGTGTAACCTGGGGTGAATTCACTAAGTTCTTTGAGCCTCCATTTTCTCACTTGTCACGTGACAGCTGTTGCCCAAATGAAATATGGATAATGCTCGAAAAGAATCCAGCTCGGTTCTCAATGAAGGCCAGCTGTAATTAATTTCTAGAAAAAGGCTGGTTTAGTACATTTTCGAAGTCTAAATGCTACCCTGGAAACAGGCTGAGAAAGACCGTGACGACATTACAGAGACAATTTAGAACAAGTTGAAGAAACTGGGGAAGTAGAATTCGGGGCGACTGGGAGGAATCTTGCGTCCTGGAAGACAGGCCGGCAGCATCCCGTGGCGTTTGCTTTCCTAGAATCACTTCTGCATTGGGCCTGCAAGCGGACAGAGATGGCGAGAGATTGGGGAAGAGCAAAGTGGAAGTTGGAGAGAGTGTTCCATTTCAAGAAGGGGCCGGTGGCCTTCCGCAGCTTCCCGATTCTGGACGGAGCCTGGGAACGAGGCGATCGGGGCGAGATGAGTCAGGGCGAGTGGCCCCCTCACACCGCCCCGTCGGGCACCGACTGAGCCCGGTTCACGTTCACGCCACGCGGCTGCGTTCGCCACGCCCCTTGACCCTGTTCCCAAGGGGCACAGAACTGCCCTCAAGGGCGTCAAAGTGCTTCTTGGAGGGGAGAAGGGCTGAAAAAAAAAATCTTAGTCTTTTTATAGACAAGGCACACATATGTGTGTAGCACATAAACAGAATTATAGTATATTCATGGTAAGAACATGTCATGGTGGGGGCGGGTAATTAGAAAAAAAAAATGTCTGAAAATGTTCCTTAGGGAGGCAAATGAAAAACATGTTGGCTAACACTAATATAATGGGGTGGGAGAGGGCAGGCACCTGATATAAGACTGCAAAATTGGAGGGACCTCAGAGTGTGGGCCGTGGTGGTGGTGGTGGGGGTTATATGTGCCGTAAGCAGGTCAAACTAGGACATTTCCCCTGAGGTAGCAACATCAATCACCCTCTTGGCTTCTTCTTCTTCCAAGTTTGGAAAGCTGTATTTTGTAGGAAGAGACAGATATCTTGGGACTGACTGCTGGCTCTGCCATTCACTCGCCGTGAGGCCTTGGGCAAGCTACTGACTCCTCTGAGCCACACATATGACGGGGGCTAGTCATGTGAGAGTCTGTGTAAATGTGATATCATTTTACACCGTCCTCCTGGTCCTGTAAAAAGGCAGATGACTCGGTAATGGTTGAAATTTTTAGGAAAAGAAATCAGTTCTTTTGAGGCGAACTCCTATATGTTGCTATTTTATTAAAATTTTAGTCCCTCTCTCTTTTTTCTAGGACTTCATCCAAAGCACCGGGTCTTAATTTTCTTCTGAAATTTCTGATCATACACATACTGTGGACAAATTATGCACCCAGTATCACACACACATTATTTTATTTGATTCTCACAAGAACTCTATGAAAGCTAGCATTCGATATGTCCGTTTTTTAAAAACCGTAGCCACTCTAATAGGTTTGTAGTGGTATTTTACTGTGTTGGCTAAAGATTTTGAACGTCTCATTTGCTTATTTGTCATCAATGTATATTTTCTTATTTGTATCTGTTCAATTTTTTCGCTCATTTAAAAATATTGGGTGGCTCGTTTTCTTACTGAATTTTAAAAGTTTCAAAAAAATCATGTCCTGTGTACAAATCCTTTGTCAGATATGTTTGCAAATATTTCCTCTGGTTTGTGGCTTGTCTTGTTCTCTTAACAGTGTCTTTCACAGAGTAAAAGTTTAAATGTTCATGACATCTATTTTATAAGTATTTGATAAATGAATGAATGGATAATAATAATTGATACACTTCTTTCATTCACTCATTTATCAGTTTCTCAAAAAAATCCTTTATTAAATTCCTGTGAAACAAATATCAGAAAGTAAGAGTCACAAAGACAGGACTTTTGTTGGTCTGTCATTTATCTCTTGCTGGGTACAAATTACCCCAAAGCTTAGCAGCTTAAAATAAACATACCTTATCTCACGACAGTTTCCGGGGTCAGAAATCACTGACTGCAGTTTGAATGGATGGTTCTGGCTCCGTGTCACACTCTCCTAAGTAGTCACGGTAGAGTCGAGATGATGACGGAGGCTGCCGACCCCTTCGAGGCTTGACTCGAGGCTCTGCTTCCAAGATGGTGCACTCACATGGCTTCTTGGCTGGAGGCCTCAGTTCCTCACCATGTGGATCTTTCCAGAATGCTGCTTGAATGTTCTCAGGAATTGGCAGCTGGCTTCCAGAGCGAAAGACTAGGAAGGAGGGGGCAATTTGTTCTATGACTACTCTTGGATGTCACCCGCTGTCATTTGCGTAACATTCTACTCTTTAGAAACAAGTCACTAGGTCTAGCCTACACTCAGAGGGAGAGGAAATAATAGCCTCTGCCTTTGGAAGGGGGTAGTGTCAAAGAATTTGTGGATATGTTTTAAAACCACTACTGTTCTTTTCTGTTCGATGTTACGTTTCTAGCATCCAGATGTGCTTGGCTCGCATAGTGGGTACCTAATCAGAACTGCTTCCAGGTTATTAGGCCTTGAAGGTTTTACAATTTGGGGGCTTTCCTTAAGAAAAATAATACAAGATAAATTATGAAAGTAAATATTTATATAGAATAAAAGAAAAAATACTATGAGTTATACAATTTTAAAAGCTGAAAAATATCACAAACATCAAAAAATCCCCCCAAATAACATCTTTTTTATAAAATTAACTAACTACCTGACTTTACCTATAATACACTTTTACTATATATTTTGGCCACGTACTTTATGATGGCCTGTTAATATGACAATGATTTTGGATTACCATTTTCTCTAGAGAGTCTCCTAGAAAGAGAATTCAGTCTCTCTGCCACGAGGATGGATAAATAAGTTTATTACTGTCAATTTAGAAAAGTTTCTTTTGACTCTACTACTCATTGGAGGTGTAAATTTTTAGTATTGTGTCAAATTTGGGAAAACATCTGTCAAATTTTTTTCATACAGGACCTCTAAGATTTCAGGCAATTCAAGTTTTCTTGGACGGCGATGAACCGTAAATATGCTGTGAACGATGACACCCATCAGCCATGTGGGTGTCGCTCTCCTCTTTGTAAAGATGAAGCGTGCGTTTTATGTAATTTTTACCAATGCCAACACTTGAGCAGGAACATTACTTCTCTTTCCTGGGCAGTCATATTATTTACTCCTCCTCATTGATCAGATTAGATTAATCGTAATGGTTAATTTTATGTGTCCACTTGACTAAATCACGGTTGACCAGAAATTGGTTAGATGTTATTTCTGGCTGTGTCTGTGAGGACGTTTCCCAATGAGATTCACATTGGAATCAGCGGACTCTGATCCCTGGTGTGAGCGGGCTCTGTCCCGTCTGTCGAGGGCCTAAATAGAACAAAAAGGCAGAGGAAGGTAGAACCTGGCCCTTCCTGCCTGACCGAGCTAGAACACCGACCTTTTCCTGCCCTCTGTGCTCCTGGTTCTCAAACCTTTGAACTTAGACTGAATGAATGACACCCCAGGGTCTCCCTGCAGCTTACAGATGGTAGATCGTGGAACTCGTCGGCATCCATAATTGCACGAGCCAATTCCCTTACAATAAATCTCTTTCCATACATAAACATCCTATTCGTTCTTTTTTTTCTAGGGAATCCTGATTAATACGATGATTAAATAACCCAGTTGCTTGGTCATTACTTTCGTTCAAAATTCTTTCTTGCTTTTATTGGTATGACCTGTGCTGTATTTCAACAGAGAACTCACCGTTGTCCCAAGATGAAGATGCATCAAACGTACGTAGTTACCTGATACATTGGAAATGCACTAAATGTGAACAGCCTGTGTGTCTTCACACATAGACTTGCTCTTTGTGGAACCGTCACACTGAGATTTACGTTTCAGTGTCCATACATGCCATTTTATTAGACCTTTAACATACTCTTCTGTTTACTTATTGTGTATGGCTGCTTTTGTTGTCATACAGTGTCAGACTTGAGTAAATTGTGACAGAGACCACATGGCCTACAGAGCCTGAAATATTTACCGTTTGACACTTTACAGAAAATCTGTCGACCAACCACTATCCTGAAGCAATGGGTAAGGTACCCTTTCGGCTTCACTGAAGCAATGGCCATTTTTCAGTCCCTAAAACACACTGAGCTGCATCTCTTCGAGACCATTCTCCCTGTTCTTTCTGTGCAGGCCATTTTTCTCTCTCCCAGCCATATTTTTGTCTGATCATATTTATCCTTGAGACAGTCTCACCTAACTAGAGAAGGCGTCTCTGGCCACTTGTCTCAAACGAGGCCAGGTCTTCTCTATTATTCTTAAGCGTTATTTCCTGTTCTTTTCAATCATGGCCCAGCCCATGGTTTGAAACGATTGATTTGTCTTCTTATTCAAAGCCGCTGCCCTTTTTACTTTGTAAATTTCCTGTCAAGAAAGACTCAGCATGTCTCCCTCTTAGCATGGTGGGTGAAGAGTGTGAGCTCTGAAACCAGACGGCGTAGGCCCAGATCCCAGCTGTGTCCCTTACAAATTGTGGAAGCTTGGGTAGGTCACTTAGCCTCTTG
>NW_011888898.1:293176-301263 GCF_000151845.1 Pteropus vampyrus | reverse complement strand
AAGAGTGTGAGCTCTGAAACCAGACGGCGTAGGCCCAGATCCCAGCTGTGTCCCTTACAAATTGTGGAAGCTTGGGTAGGTCACTTAGCCTCTTGGCTCCTCACTTTTCTCATCTGTAAAATGGGGACAGTCATAGTAACCAGCACATTAAGTTTTGAGGATTCAAGAAGTCGGTGTAGATAAAACACTAAGAACGGCATCTGGTCTCTGGTAATGAATGATTGATAAAGGTTAGTTATTAACATTCAATATCGTATCTTCAAGGTCTTACTCAAAAGAGCATAACTAGTATCTCTTTAAGCGAACACGTGTTTTTGGAATGAAGCACTTTGTGGAATGAAAGCTTTATCTAGTGCTGAATAAGTTATACCTCTTATTCTTTAAACATATACTGCTTCATTTAAATATCATGAGACTCAAGTTTCAGTTAGTGCATGAAAGGCTATAATTGACCTTGATTTACATAACAAAGTCAAATCAGTAAGGCAAGAATTTGAAGCATTTTTTAAAAATTAAATTTGCTTTCCTCCCTATTTTAGTATCTGTATCGGTAGGCCCATGGCCAGATTAAGACCTATAAATATTATGGGGCCTACATCAGGCAGCTTTTGTCATAATAATGCCATGTAACAAATCGCCCAAACTCAGTGGCTTAAAACAGTAATTATTTAATCTCACGAAAGCATCTGCACATTGGCTGGTTTTCAGATGGTCTAGACTGTGTTGGGCTGGGCTTCAAGTTGCGGGTTGTGCCCAGGTCCATTCTAGGTGTCTTTCATCCTCCTTGGATGAGCAGGCATGTGCTTCTCACAGAAATATCGAAAGAGCAGAAGAGCAAGACCTGCCGCGCAAACACATTTCAAAGCTCGGCTTGCACGGTGCTCGCCAGCAGCCTCTTAGCCATCAAAGGCACGTGACCAGGTCCAGCATCAGTCGAGATGGGGAGTGTATTCCACCCAAAGTAGGAGCAGGGGAGGAGTATTTTCTGAACTATAATACACACTATCTCAGGGTCTGTACCCAATTAAAAAATAAAATCAAAAGCAAACTAAAATGAAGTATCATTTTTTTTAAAGACACAGAAACATATGTGTACGTCGAAATGAAATAACTCTTCTGAATTTTCTGGTTGGTTTCTTTGGTAGGCAAGAAGGGGTTGTGGCGATGTCCCTGCTTTTCTGGTACTTCAAGTGTGTGTCTCGTTTTCGTATTGGGCAAGCCAGCTCTGATGACTAATCTTTTTTGTATCCTACTTCCTGGCACCCAGTAGGTATTTGATAAAGTTTATTGAATGAGATTGTTGAATTCTATAAATGTACTGTAATTGCATCAATGCGTGATAGCTTAATTTGCTTGACACAAATTCAGGAACATTGTAGGTACTGCATGTTTTTGACATCAAAGCTTCAGAACCAGTTATGGGGTGCGGAGGTGCACACAGCATCTAACACTGACCTGCATACCTTGGAGGCCTCCAAGCAGTCCCTGCCCCTGGGTTTTCTGTTTGTCTCTCTGTCTCTCCCGCAATGCACATTAAATCATCTTCTCATCTGCTGTTGTTCAAGAGAAATACACGCCTGGAAAATAGTCAACAGCGAGGAGAATGAAGACAAGGAAATAAACAGTTTAAGGAATATAAGAGAAAACGTGAATTGAAGCCAGGTCTCAGAACTTCACATTTTCCTTTCATCCACTGTTTATTCAATAACACACAAATACAACTTGCATAAATGATCTTATATACCTTTGGTTTATAAATATCTACGGTATATATGGATTTATAGATAAAGAGGGAGACGATCAAGACTGAGCAAACATGTTCTGACATAGAGTCACTTTGCAAATACTATAAAGTTCACATTCTATCAATGTTAGTTTTTCCTGACCCAGAAGTCACACGGCATTCTGAATTTTAATAATAACTACCTTTTAATCGAGAACCTGACATATGCCACACATTGGGTTAGATGTGAGATGTATTTCTTTATCTCTCTCTCTCTCTCCATACATATTGTTACTAACCCATATAAACAGTACTGCCATGTTACAATGCATCCTCATTTTACAGAAGGGAATACAGAGACTCAGTAAGTAGCTTGAGGCTATCCTTGAACCCTAACATGCCTCACTAGAAAATAGGGCTGTCTTCAAAGTAGTACCCACCTGCTTCCAGAGAGGGCCAACTGAAGACAAGCAAGGTGGGCACGCAGACGTCCATGTGCCTGTCACATCTTCTTTATTTGTTGCACCAGGATTAATAGAACAGAACATCTCATCTGGGAAGCCACCTCGGGGACACCCTACAAATATTTGTTATACAGCTCCATTCTGTTTTCCTTTCCTTTTTTAGTGCAGAGCATCTTTTATTAGATGACTAGAACAGGTGCGGTAAGCGTGTCGCCCAGATCATCAGGTCTCTCTGGTGGAAAACGTTCACTCTCGAGGCCACTGGTAAAATCCAGAGATGAAATCTTACCAGCTGGTGATAAAGCTTCAAGTAGCCTCCACTGTGAGAAGGGCTTAATTATGTATGATTTTTCGAGCAGTATCTGTAGATGACACAGATATGATGTCTCCTCTCTGGTGCACGCCTTGTATTGTCACCCTTATTGAATTGGGACCCTTAGCTCTCCTTGGCTGTGGATTAGGGCTTCAGAGCACTGTCCCTGCAAAGCTCCTTATTGCTCTCCTGGTTGAAATTCAAAGGGAAAAACAATCAGGTAACTGTGCAATGTCAAGGGAACAATTTGGTTTGAAAAGTCTTAAATAGCAACCTTAAAAAAAAAACCAAAAAAACTTTCCAGGGCATTTCTGCAGGTTTGGAAAAAAAAATCAGTTTAGGAGTATCTGTGTTTAAGGGAAAAAACCAAACAAACAGGAGGGTTTCTGCCTTTCCCGTTAAGAGCAATCTTTAAAAGGCATCCAAAAAAAAAAAAAGAAAAGAAAAGTTGGCTCTGTTTTCTGAATTACTAGTTGGGAGAACAAAAGAAGCAAGGGAAAGTTTGACTTGACTTCCTCTGCAATTTGTTTATATCAGCCGAGCAGAAAGAATCTCAGGGCTTGGCTGGCCACTTCCTGAATGAAGAGAGAAGGAAGAAAAATGCCGGTGTGTGTGTCGAATTCATTGAGATGCGCAGTGATCAGTAAACACCACTGGAGGAGCCCAGTGGCCAAAGGAGGAACGTTTCTCAATTTAGCTGCAATGTGACAGGATAACAGCAAAGCCCCAGCGGGCCACAGTCGCCAGGTACTCCCCCACCCCCCTCCCAGTGGCCACAGAAAGGACAGCTCAGTGGCAGCACAGGCCTCTCCGGCTTGTTGCTATGGAGTCGGCTTCCTCCAAGACAATGTGTCAGTCAATCCAACACAAAGCCAGCAGTGGCAGCAATGGAATAACATTGAAATGATAAATATTTACTTGAAAATAATGTCCAAGTCAGCCGTAACTGAACCCGATAAGGTTCTGTTGACTTCTTTCCATAGTAGCCAGCAGAAGCAGCAGGACCAGCTAGACAACTTTTTTTTTTTTTTTTTTTTGGTCGGGTATGTACTGAATCACTGGCAACAAACGTCAGGGATTTTAGAGGTGAAATTCTCTCTCTCACTGGGTTTTCCTGGGCAGAATTCCCAGATTCCTACTCACCCCCACCTTTAAAAAAAAAAAAAAAAAAAAAACCGGCTCTGAGCTCATTCGATTATCTCTGGTAGTTTCCTGCCACTTCGTCTTTGTAGGCTGGAGTGAGGCCTAAGGATTTAGACTGCTCTTTTCTTGGCGAAATCTCCCCCGTGTGGTTTTCCAGCTTGCCTTTGCCTCCCTGCACTTGGTCTATTAAAGAGAAATTGGAAATCAGTGGTTCGAAGGGTTCAGAAAGAGAAAGATACAGTGAAGCAGTGACTGTATTTGGCCTCAGTCCCCTTAGTGGAGACCGCAGTTTCACTGGCTTTGGGAACACAGAAGCGGGTTGCAAATCATGCAGACCGAACGGAGAGATGGAAAGAGAGGTGGGTGGAGAGATGAGAGGCTTGCTTTTCCTGGGAAAGGCCGCATTCCCCTTGCTCAGGTACATTTCTCGGGGAGCGGCTGGCAGCTCACACGCCAAGCAGTAATGCTGGAGGCCATCTGGATGATGGATAATATAACATACGGTGATTTCAAACCTCGGTTTCTTATTGGACATTTTTTCCTCCAATTTGGAGGTGGATCTCAATCAATTCTCTTGTCTAATTCCCGCTTCCTGCCAAGCTGACGCTGTTGGTGTTTTCAAGAAAAAACCTGGGATCGTCATTTGAGAACTTCAAAAACTCAGTGTTCAATTAGCCTTGTTTTGAATCCCTTTTGATAGTTGGTTACACATGGGTTCAAAGTGCTTTTTGTGAGCTGCACTGATGTTGGTGTGAGGAAGCGAGTTTCTGAACGTTAAGAAACTGAAAAGTACTGTTTGAACAGCTCCATTGCTAGAAGACTTGGAAATAACATTCTTCTAGGATGTTCTGTTCAATTCAATTTTATAGACGTGAACATTTCAAAGGACAAAGGCTATTATTATAGAAAAAGGACACTTGGATAGTCTTCATAAAGTTTCCCTTGTACTTTTATAAGATGTTTACAAGGTTAATAAGTATGCTTTATGTCACCGTATATTTTAAATGGCTCGACCACTGCTCCCACGTTTATCTGAGAATCATTGAAATTGCTTGAATGGAGTGGGGATAACCTTTGTTGCCCATTGATTTGGAAACAAAGGACTCGGGAAAATTTTACTTTGCTGCTCGATGTCATATGCAGATGACCGAAATGCTGATTAAATTCGACCAAGGATCTAAAGACTTTTTCTAAGTCTTGCAACAAAGAATACTCTTATAGTTATGGCGCATGGTTCCGTTTGCCCTCAAGTCTTCATTTGTCCCATTGTGCTTGGGTCTGACATGGGGTTATTTAAGCCCCACACCCAAGTCTTCACAAATGATAAAGAGTAATCAATAGAAGAGAAACAGCGTCGACAAAGACAAAAGTCGCCGTGTCATTTCTTAGGCGGGACACACCACACAGACGTCGTAAGTAAACAATGCCCTTTGCTCATTTTCTCCCTTCTTCGTTGATTCCAATTTCTCTAGATTCCAATTTCTCATCTTCGGCGCTATTGATGTTTGGACTGGATCGTTCTTCGTTGTGGGGGGCTGTCCTGTGCCCCGCAGGGTGTTTGCCAGCATCCCTGACTCCTACCCACTTCTGCCATAGTCATGACCAGCAAAATTGTGTCCAGTGCCATTAACTGTCCCCTGGAAGGTGGGGGCGAGGAGGTTGGACCACCTCTGGTTGGGAACTATGTTCTGGATCAACCACCCGCAGGGTCCTATTTGAAGAAGGAAGAGAAGATTAAATTAGCGCTCAGCCAGTTGTAGTGAAAATGACTGGTTACGAAGCGGTTAGTTGAATCAGAATTCGTAGGGTTGGAACTGAAACTATGAGACAGAGGGAGAGAGAATGAATCGGAGAACTTACAGATAACTTATTAGCCGGTCCTTCATGTCACAGCTGAGCACCGCGGTGGGGAGCGACTTCCGAGACGCATGATCAGACGGTGAGCAAAGATTCGTGATCGTTTTTTGTTTTTATTAGTTTTTTTCTTGTGATTTTAAGTAGTACCTGATCACATTCCCTTATCACAGTCCCCCTCCTACTGGTAAGCAGCTAGAGTAGGCTGCAAACAACATGTCCCAGACTCCTTTTCCTTACAACCTTGGGATCATATTTACTATTTTAATTTTCAGTGCATAAAAATGGGCATTAATAATATACATGCATGCAAAAATGGTAATAATAAAATACATATATATTCCATGTGATACTCTCAGGATAATGGGGAAAAGTATATTGTAATGACTGTGAACGAATATGGCTATCAGAAGTTTAAAACTATTTCGCTATATATATCTTTGTTTTTCTAGTAGATATCGCTCACATTGACTATTTTTATTAAATATCTTAAAAAGAAGCAATGCCAGAACCAAGTAAACTGATTCCTGAATACACAAAGATAATAAAGCTGTCAGTGTTTAATTTTTACTTTTTTAAAAGTAAGTTTTAAATTGTGAAATGTTTGAACACTATGACAAGTGGACAGACTAGTATAATGGTTGTGGGCTCACTGCTAAGCTTTACTGGTTTCCAGCTGTCCCATTTCAAAGACTTTACTGGTCTTTCCGGCAGAGAACATTCTTCCCTCATTTATCTGCATGGCTCATTCCATGCTAAAATGACGCCTCCTCAGGCAGGCCTCCTGATTGCCTTCTATAGTGGATGCCACTACAAAATGTATCCTATATAACAAAGAAAAAGCACATCCATCTCCCCTGGTCACTCAGCTCCCAGCCATGCTTAAATCCTTCTTCATAGCCTTAGATTACTATATATTACTATAGAATATGTATTATATATTTGGTTTACTTATTTATTGTCTGTTTCCTACAACTAGAATTTATGCCGTGACTCCTGAAGGCTTTGTTTTATCTACCAGCACTCAAAACAACGTGCGATACACAGTAGGAGCTCCATAAATATCTACTGAATGAAAGTGTTATTGTCTGGGCAAACTCTGTGGGTACCAGTGGGCTGGTAATAATTTGGTGTGGGCTGATGAATTCTTGCGCTTATATAAATGACCTTTTCTTTTTAGGTGTAATAATCTTATATTTACCATTTAACTGGTTTGGCATGATGAGTTAAATATTGCAAGCCGTTAACACTGTATTCATCTTAAATAATGGGGTTTGTTTTTTAACAGAGAAAAGTCTAATGAAGAAAATACAAACGGACTCTCAGAGAAGCCCTGCGGATATCAAATGCTGTAGAATATTATGGCACAAAAAGTAGAAGACATTCTCCTGTGGACTTTTCTGGTTTCTTTCACAAAAAGAAACCGTTGTAACCAGTTATTCCCGAAATTTTTTCTATGTCTATACACATAAATTTACTAGCAAAATATACATTCTTTTAACTTGTTTTAAACACACGCACACACGCGCACACACACACACACACCCCAGAAGAGTTTCTGCCACCACCTTTGCACAGTTTGTACTTAGATATTTATTTGTACAACTATATCCACCATTCAATCCCCAGTGCCTGGCACACAGCAAGCCTCATTACTTATTGGTGACTGAAAGGTTAAACCAGTACATACTTCTCTAACAGCCTGCACGCTGCTTTTTTTTTTTTTTAATATACCTTGCCAGAAATAGAATTCTTATACCATTAGTGAATTTCTTTAAGATGCATATTCAATGTACATTTATACATTTAAAAAGATTCGATTGTGTTCTAGGTGTTCTCACATGAATTATCTCATGCAATCCTCAGGCAAATCTCCAGGGGTGGTTATTTTAATTCCTGCTCGTCAAACGAGGAAATAGAGACTCAGAGAAGTCACAGCCAAGATATACATTAAGATTTTAATATCAGGAAAAAGTTCTAGGACTCTGTGCCCTATTGAAATTTCTAAGTATCTTCCTTTTTATCAATCTCAAAAGTCAGAATGCTATGAGCGTTTCAGCTTAGTTCTAAAAAACAAATATTTCTGTACAGTCTCCATGCCACAAAGATACATTTCAAGTCTCTATAATTAGCTCTGCAGCTAAAGCAAAGACCTGAGAGCTCTAACTAAACACTAAGAAAAGCAAACAAACAGAAAACTCCTCCAACACAAAAGCAACTTCTTGACGGCGTAAAAACTAATCAACATAGCTTCTAAGCAGCAGGCCCTGAGCAGCTCAGAATGAAAACACAGGAAGTAAGTTGTAAATGGCGTAATGAAAAAGACAACTATTTTGGGGGGGGGGGGTGAAACAGAATCTGCTCTCTGCTATTTAGATGTCACCTTTCAAAGCGCGGAGGGTGTGCCAGGGGTCAGAACGTTCACCCGGTGGCTCCATTTTCAAAAAGAAACAGCCAATACACGACTTGGTAAATAAATTGAAAACCATTGCATTACACACTTAAACGATTGAATTTTATGGTATGTAAATTATATCTCAATTAAGCTGTCTAAAAAAAAAAAGAAGAAGAAAGAGATAAATTAAAAGTT
>NW_011888898.1:286450-289145 GCF_000151845.1 Pteropus vampyrus | reverse complement strand
GAACTTCATTTTTTAGCTGTCGGTAGAACGTTGGTGATGGTTTTGATCCTTTCTCCAGCGGAGATGGGAATTACCTCCAAACTCAGGGTTCCGGTTACATCCTCGAGACCTCAGAGTTTATGCAGCGTGGTTGGATCTCGACATGACCCTTGTTTGTTTTCTTCTCTGGCGAGTCCTTCGACACTGCCTAGTCATTAAAATTTAGAGCTCGCCCTGGGTCAAGTGGATGATTTCCTGGAAAACAGCTGGTTGAGCTTTCCCGCTCTGTGCCTCTGAAATCAACATCTCCTTTGGAGAGGACTTCAGTGCCTTTCTGCTCAGCATCTATTTTGCAATTTACGTTCTCGTTTTGCGTGACTTCTTGGGAGAAATCTAGAAGAATAATAACTAAAATAACAGCCAAGGGTCATTATGCACCCGCTTCATGACCAGCCTTGGGAGCTAGATCCTTTTCTTTTCTTATATTCACAGATGGGGACCTGAGGCTTGAGGAGTTTGGCAACGTGGCACCCATCAATCAGTGACCAACAGATGGCAGAGGCGGGTTTTATGTCCAGGACGGTCTGAGTCAAGAGCCCGTGCTCTTAATCATCAAGCCACAAGGGCTCCTTGACCCCGCCTTTGAAAGCCTCCTCTTCAGTGTCCCCAGCTGTGAGATGAAAGCATTGAACCCACAGTTCTGATTCTGACAGTCCACGTGCAGACAGTCGTGTGGGTATTTTACAGTCTCTGGCTAACTTGTGCTGAAAAAAGTTTAATAGACTGACATCGAGTGACCCATGGACGGGGAATTGAGGACTAAGAAAGAAAGAGAAATAGAGAGAGAGGGAAAGGAATAGGGGTGGGGAGAGAGAGAGAGAGAGAGAGAGAGAGAGAGACTTCCCAACACTGACCTCAGAATTAAATGGTCCCCCCAGTTCCATCACGGGCACATGAGTGCCAGAGCTGCTTCATCCTCCCCAAGGATACTAGTTTCCGTCTTCCCGAATTTACTTACTCAATAGATTATTTTCCCTCTTCTGGCGCATAGTGGGCAAAGGGCAGAGAGAGGCCAGGGATTTTAGAAGTTGGGCTCTCTCCATGTGGAGGAGACCACCAGGGTGGGGAGAAACACCAGGATGAGGAGAAGCAATAGAGTGGGGAGAAGCACCAGGATGGGGAGAAGCTTTTCTTCCCAGCTTCCTGACCGGGCACCAGGGGGTCTGAGGAAGGTGCGCAGCAGGTGTTGATCCTGAGCTCATAACAATCTACTCTGTAATCATGTTCATATTTTTTGTGGCTTTCTACTGATTACGTTTTTATAGCTTGTGACTAGAAAAATTTCCATCACTGGAGACGTGACATCAAAACGCCTGGCTTTGAAACGTGGAAAATTTTGTCAAAAGACTGTGAAAGTTCTCTTAAAATAGAAAGATTAAAAGCCCCAGAGAGGAAAGTGTAATAGTAATTATTATTATTAACTCGGTGATAGCCGAAGGCTAGTTTGCGATGCCAGGACTGACTTGACTGACAGGCCAGGAGAACAGCGACCAAGCTTTGGAGTGTGATACTCTTGAGCTTGAACTTCTGCTCTGTTCCTTATTAGCTGTGTAAACTGAGGTTTGTTAACGCTTCTGAACTTTGTTTCCGCAATTATAAAATCAAGATGATACTAGCATCCTTGCCATAGGTTTTTATGGTGAAGGTCTATTGAGATAATGTGTTTTGAATACACAGCGCAGTACCTGGCACATTGTAAACTCTTAATAAATGTTAGTTACTGCTGTAATTATGATTTTTGGCCTTGGCAGTGACGGTTAGGGTCCTCGTGTTGCCGTAACACATAGATCTATTCACTTGCATCATCCCTTGGTTGTCTGTTTGCTAATGTGCCGTAGAAACAGCTCTGAGAGAAGAGTCTCGGGGCCCAGGTTCAAATCCAAATTCTGGTACCTTCTAACCACATGATGATTGACGAAATCACTAAACTTCTTTGAGCCTAGTTTCCTTGTCAGTTTTAGGTGACAAAGAATAACGGAAAAGCTTAATTTGAACTTGAAGTGTGGATTTTTTCTTTCCTTGGAACATTCTTTCCTTCATCCTTTCCTCTACTGACACCTGTTCAGCCAGGGGTCTCAGTTCACGTGCCACTCCCACAGGGCACCCCACCGCCCCGTTGCACATCCATTTGCTCCATACATTTAAATGAGCAGCTACTCTGCCTGCCAGACACTATTTTAGTGTCATGGTGACGACTCAGCCAAACATGGTCTCTGGCTTTCAGAATTGGAAGGAAAAGTCAAGAGACTCTCCTGTCATACTGTGTCCCTTGTGGGTGGCCCGTCTCCTCGCTCAGGCCTGCTTATATCATGGACATGATCCAGACCTAGAAACACACACACACACACGCCTCGTAAATCGACTTGTTGGATTCTCCCCGATAATTCACTTAATGTACTTGTCGAAGTTCTCCCCGAAGTTCAGGCCTCCTCTTCACCCCAGAGTGAGGTTACCCAGAAGTATTAATGAGCCTCTTCTGGGGAGCACCTTCTGAACCATACGGGGTTATAGGAGCACCAAGGTTCTGAGTCAACCCACCAAGAGGCTGGGATCACAGAGGGGCCTCACCACGAGCCGGCATGTACAGAAAACAAAAGCACTTGGAAGTGCGTAGGTCACATCCCTTCTGTCCGTTTCTGCGTGGGAGGTTGCAGGG
>NW_011888898.1:282929-285875 GCF_000151845.1 Pteropus vampyrus | reverse complement strand
CCCAGGTTCAAATCCAAATTCTGGTACCTTCTAACCACATGATGATTGACGAAATCACTAAACTTCTTTGAGCCTAGTTTCCTTGTCAGTTTTAGGTGACAAGGAATCACGGAAAAGCTTAATTTGAACTCGAAGTGTGGATTTTTTCTTTCCTTGGAACATTCTTTCCTTCATCCTTTCCTCTACTGACACGTGTTCAGCCAGGGGTCTCAGTTCACGTGCCACTCCCACAGGGCACCCCTGGCCCCCGCCGCCCCGTTGCACATCCGTTTGCTCCATACATTTAAATGAGCAGCTACTCTGCCTGCCGGACACTATTTTAGTGTCGTGGTGACGACTCAGCCAAACATGGTCTCTGGCTTTCAGAATTGGAAGGAAAAGTCAAGAGACTCTCCTATCATACCGTGTCCCTTGCGGGTGGCCCGTCTCCTCGCTCAGGCCTGTTTATATCATGGACATGATCCAGACCTAGAAACACACACACACACACGCCTCGTAAATCGACTTGTTGGATTCTCCCCGATAATTCACTTAATGTGCTTGTCTAAGTTCTCCCCGAAGTTCAGGCCTCTTCTTCACCCCAGCGTGAGGTTACCCAGAAGTATTAATGAGCCTCTTCTGGGGAGCACCCTCTGAACCATACGGGGTTATAGGAGCACCAAGGTTCTGAGTCAACCCACCAAGAGGCTGGGATCACAGAGGGGCCTCACCACGAGCCGGCATGTACAGAAAACAAAAGCACTTGGAAGTGCGTAGGTCACATCCCTTCTGTCCGTTTCTGCGTGGGAGGTTGCAGGGCTGAGCTTGGACGCCGCGTGCCTGGACGACCCCATACTGCCACTGAGCATCACGGTGGCTTTGGGCAAGCAACTCACTCTCTTTAGGCCTCAGCTGCCTCATCTGTAAAATGAGGATGACGGTATTCACTTCCTAAGATCGTCGCGGAGGACATGAAGCATGGGGAGCATGTAGTGTCATGCCGGGGGCCATAACTGCTCAGTAAATATTAGCTTACTATGACCATGAGGATGCATGTCATTATTCTCGCACGGGGAAGAGACCGATGTGGTTTGATACAAATACATGACTAGGAAGATGTGTGGCCTGGAATGTTCCTTCTCCCTTCTGCCTTCTGCCCATTCCCCCATGGCTGACTCCTGATCATTTTGGAGGTCATGGCTGACATGTCATCTCCCGAGAGGAGCCTGCCTCGGCTGCCCGTTGGAAGCACCCGGGGAGCTTCCAACTACGGACGCCTGCTCCCATCCCCAGAAGTCCTGGTTTAGCTATGTGCTGCCTGGATGTGGGGATTCGAACACGCTGCCAGGGAATTCTAGTGTTCGGCCCGGGCCGAGAATCACTGCTTCTCATGCCGGTGCAGAGAGCTAACTGGAGGTGCAGGCCCTGGAGCCAGACCGCTGGGTCTGAACGCTGGTTCTGTGACCCGCTAGCCGTGTGACTTTGGGTAAGTTATCAAAACTCTTAGTACCTCAGTTTCCTCATCTATCAAATGGGCATAATGATAACAGAACCTACCTCATCGTGTCGTAAGGAGTAAATGAATTGATATGTGATACACTTAGCACCGTGCCTGACAGTCTCACAGCGAGACCTTCAGTTATAATTCCTTCTCTAGTCTTTCTTTTTTCATTGTGGCAAACTATACATAAGATCGATTGTTTGAACCCTTTATAAGTGTACTGTTCGGTGGCATTCAGTATATTTCCATTGTTGTGCAACCACCACTTTCATCGATTTCCAAAACGTTTTCGTCATTCCAGACGAAAATGCCACGCTCATCAATAACTCCCCTCCCCGCTCCTCCTCCAAGCCCCTGGCAATCTCCATACTCTGTCTCTATGAATGTGTCTGTGCTATGTACTTCATATAAGTGGCATCAGACAATATTTATTCTTGTGCGTCTGGCTCATTTCACTTAGCGTAATGTTTTATCTATGTTGTAGCATGTATCAGAGGTTCATTCTTTTTTTATGGCTGAATGAATTCCACTGTGCGTGTGTGTGCGGGTGTATGTCCTTGTTCATTCATTCATCTATTCGTGGATATTTGGGTTGGTTCCACGTTTCGGCTACTGTGAACAGTCCTGCTATGAGCATTGGACATATCTGAGTTCATGTACCTAGAAGTAAAATGCTGAATCATATGGTAATTCTGTGTTGAGCCATCTTTTTTCCCCACAGAGGCTGCACCATTTTACACTCCCCCCAGCAATGCACAAAGGTTCCAATTTCTCCTCATCTTCACCAACACTTGTTCTTTTCTTAAAATAGTAGCCATCCTAATGGGTGTGAAGTGGTATCGCATTGTACTGTAGTTATAATTCCTTCTGATCTCGCCCAAAGTAGATTATCCACTGCCTATTATTCTCTCTCCCACAGAACACAGCTCTTTATTTTCATGCTGTTATCACAGCATGTCCTTCTGTTTGTTGAATGTTTGTCTTGCTGAGTTGCCCAGGGTTTGGCAAGCTTTGGCCTGAGGCTGCAGGTCAAATCTGGCTGCTGTTTTGTTTTCACAGAGCCCACAAGCTAAAAATGAGTTTTACATTTTTAACTGGTTAAAACAACAACAACAACAACAAACAATCAAAAGAAGAATAATATTTTGTGAAATGGAGAAATTATATGAAATTCAAATTTCATTATCCGCACATGGCTGTGCCCTGGTGTTTGCAGATTATCTCTGGGTGCTTTTGCACTACAAAGGCAAAGTGTAGCCTGTAAAGTTGAAAATGTCCACTATCTGGCCCTATCTGTTTGTACATAAAGAGAAGACTTGCTGAATCCTGCATGAGACCTTGAGCTTAGGAGCGATCATCCTGGTATCTCTCCAGTAATGGCCTTGGAATTTGTCGGTCTGTTCTCCTACACTAACTCCAGACACAGGAATAAATCAGAGAACTAACTATAACAGCTAGAACTAGAC
>NW_011888898.1:276626-282879 GCF_000151845.1 Pteropus vampyrus | reverse complement strand
ATGCCGGTGCAGAGAGCTAACTGGAGGTGCAGGCCCTGGAGCCAGACCGCTGGGTCTGAACGCTGGTTCTGTGACCCGCTAGCCGTGTGACTTTGGGTAAGTTATCAAAACTCTTAGTACCTCAGTTTCCTCATCTATCAAATGGGCATAATGATAACAGAACCTACCTCATCGTGTCGTAAGGAGTAAATGAATTGATATGTGATACACTTAGCACCGTGCCTGACAGTCTCACAGCGAGACCTTCAGTTATAATTCCTTCTCTAGTCTTTCTTTTTTCATTGTGGCAAACTATACATAAGATCGATTGTTTGAACCCTTTGTAAGTGTACTGTTCGGTGGCATTCAGTATATTTCCATTGTTGTGCAACCACCACTTTCATCGATTTCCAAAACGTTTTCGTCATTCCAGACGAAAATGCCACGCTCATCAATAACTCCCCTCCCCGCTCCTCCTCCAAGCCCCTGGCAATCTCCATACTCTGTCTCTATGAATGTGTCTGTGCTATGTACTTCATATAAGTGGCATCAGACAATATTTATTCTTGTGCGTCTGGCTCATTTCACTTAGCGTAATGTTTTATCTATGTTGTAGCATGTATCAGAGGTTCATTCTTTTTTTATGGCTGAATGAATTCCACTGTGCGTGTGTGTGCGGGTGTATGTCCTTGTTCATTCATTCATCTATTCGTGGATATTTGGGTTGGTTCCACGTTTCGGCTACTGTGAACAGTCCTGCTATGAGCATTGGACATATCTGAGTTCATGTACCTAGAAGTAAAATGCTGAATCATATGGTAATTCTGTGTTGAGCCATCTTTTTTCCCCACAGAGGCTGCACCATTTTACACTCCCCCCAGCAATGCACAAAGGTTCCAATTTCTCCTCATCTTCACCAACACTTGTTCTTTTCTTAAAATAGTAGCCATCCTAATGGGTGTGAAGTGGTATCGCATTGTACTGTAGTTATAATTCCTTCTGATCTCGCCCAAAGTAGATTATCCACTGCCTATTATTCTCTCTCCCACAGAACACAGCTCTTTATTTTCATGCTGTTATCACAGCATGTCCTTCTGTTTGTTGAATGTTTGTCTTGCTGAGTTGCCCAGGGTTTGGCAAGCTTTGGCCTGAGGCTGCAGGTCAAATCTGGCTGCTGTTTTGTTTTCACAGAGCCCACAAGCTAAAAATGAGTTTTACATTTTTAACTGGTTAAAACAACAACAACAACAACAAACAATCAAAAGAAGAATAATATTTTGTGAAATGGAGAAATTATATGAAATTCAAATTTCATTATCCGCACATGGCTGTGCCCTGGTGTTTGCAGATTATCTCTGGGTGCTTTTGCACTACAAAGGCAAAGTGTAGCCTGTAAAGTTGAAAATGTCCACTATCTGGCCCTATCTGTTTGTACATAAAGAGAAGACTTGCTGAATCCTGCATGAGACCTTGAGCTTAGGAGCGATCATCCTGGTATCTCTCCAGTAATGGCCTTGGAATTCGTCGGTCTGTTCTCCTACACTAACTCCAGACACAGGAATAAATCAGAGAACTAACTATAACAGCTAGAACTAGACATCTTCTAGAAGAAAACATTGAAGAATATTTTTGTAAACTTGGGCTACGCAAAGATTGCTTAAGATACGAAAAGCGCACTAACCATAAAATAAATACATTGGATGACAATAAAATATTAAATTTCTGCTCACCCGAAGATAAGAGTAAGAAAATGAACGAGCCACAGACTGGGAGAAAATTTTTGTTATACATATATGTGATAAAGAAACTTGTATCTAGATATCCAGAGACCTCCTACAAATAACAATAAAAAGACAAACACACACATTTGAAAAAATGGGCAAAAGACTCAGATGCTTCACAAATGTAGGAATGGCCAATAAATACATGAAACAGTCTTTAACATCCTTAGTCATCAGGGAAATGCGATTTAAAACCAGTGGGAGATCTAATTTCATATACATCAGAATTGCAAAAAAAAAAAAAAAACAAACAAAACAAAAACAAAAACAAAAACCCCAAAAAACTCCAAGAAAACAAAACAAAACAAAACAAAACAAAAAACCAAAAGAAAAACAACCACAGTACCGTTGGAGAAGGGAGGAGCAGCCCAAATGTTTACTTCAGTTCTGTCATTTACTGGCTGAAGGAAGTACAATGGCTTTAGAGGACAGTTTGGCAGATTCGTATAAATTCTACTCCTAGGTATCATCCAAGAGAAATGAAAACAAATGTCCCCACAAGGACTCATACGTGAATGTTCGTAGCAGGTGTATTCGTAACAGCCACAAACTGGAAACAACCCCACCACGAAACGGCCTTTTAAAGGTAAAGTCCATCCACACGGCAGGATACCACTCAATGACGAAATAGAACGAACCACCGACACACACGACAGTGTGGATGAATCTCAAAATTGCGCAGACAGAAAGAAAAACAGACACAGAGGAGCACATGGCAAATGGTGCCATTTCTATGAAATTCTAGAAAAGACTAATCTTATCTATTGTGACAGGAAAGCAGATCAGTAGTGGCCTCTGGTGGGGGCGGGGGGTGGTGGTTGGTGTTGCTGAAAAGGGCATGGGGGAACTTTCTGGAGGTAATGAACTCATTCTGTAATTTGTTTGGGGGGGACATTAATTACGGGGTTGTGTATAATTATCAAAACTGAGAACTAAGCACTTAGGGCCTGTGCATGGTACTGTACATAAATTAGACCATCATTTAAATAATGGGAGTGGGGTGGCTGACCTTGAAAGGTGAGGCGCCATCCCTTAATGGATGGACTAGACTCCAGCATCAGCCTCTCCTTCTGCCTTTGATAAACCCAGTCAGATTTGCAAAGGAAAAGGAGAAACCACGGTGCCCTGATGTCTGTCAGCTGCAAATGGCCCGAAAACTCATTTCCTGTTTTAACCAGAGCCCTCCTGTGAAGGAAATAACAGCAATCACTCCTCTGAGCCCTGGAACTTGGAGACTAGAAAGCCACTTCCTGGCCTCGCAAAACGACAGCACCCTCCACTCAGCTGGATCGGCTTCCACCTGTGCCCTCGTGGAAGATGCTGGTGGCTGGGGCCCACCTGAGGGTCATCATCATTGCTCTGTCTCTGACTAGCCGGACGCCCACTCCGCCTAGCAGGCTGCATAGACCCCCGAGTGAGCACACCGGTCCGGCACGCAGGAGAGAAGCAGTGAGTGTCTCTAGTTTTATTTTTCAGAGGCGAGTAAAACAAAGCTGCCTCCGTGAGGCAAGTAGTCAAGACCTCTGATTTCCTTATACATCTGAGGCCAGAGTCTGAATCTTTCCTTGCGGTATGAGTTTCTGATGGCTGCTGTAACAAATCACCCCGCACCGAGTGGCTTAAAATAATATAATAAACGTATTAGCTTACAGTTCTGAAGGGCAGACATCCAACATAGGCCTCGCTGGGCTAAAATCAAGATGTCGGCACGGATGGTTCCTTCTGGGTCGTCTGGGGGAGAATCCATTTCCTTGCCTTTTCCAGCTTCAGAGGCCCCCTGCATTCCTTTGCTTGTGGTCCCTTCCTCCAGCTCGAAGCCAGCAATGATGGGTCTCTTTGCTTTTCTCCTATAGGCACGTTTCCCCTGACTCCACTCCTGTCTCTCTCTTCCACTTGTGAGTACACCGGGCTGACCTGGATAGTCCCGGATCGTCTCCCTAATTTAAGTCAGCTGGTGAGCGATCTTGGCTCTATCTGCAACCCTCAGTCCCCCTTGCCATTCAAGGCAACGTATTCACAAGTTCTGGAGGTGGGATATAGACCTCTTTGGGGAGCCATTATTCTGTCAATGACCCTCCCTGATGTTCAAGTTTGATATGAGCTCACAACCTCCTCACTCCCTTAGAATGGATCTGAATTGATTGTTTGGTTCTGAGATTTACAAGTTGTGTGGATCATGACAGCAACAATAGCAACAGCAACAATTATAATAATCGCACGTTGAGTACATGAGATAAGGCAGGCAGAGGGGATGCGTGCTCTCCTTTGATCCTTCGAGGACACCTCTGGAGTAGATATCATCATCCCCGTTACAAGTGGGGAAACTGAGGCCCAGGCAGCATAAATAACAGCCCAAGGTTGTCCAGCTCTTAAATGACAGATCCAAGATTGGAATTTAGTTTGTCTGACTTTGAAGTCTTTAGTCTTAACAACGAATGTCTTTTTTTTTTAATTTATATTTTTAATTTGTCGATTATACTTCATATACAATATTATATTAGTTTTAGCTGTACCACATAGTGATTAGACATTTCTATAACTTATGAAGTGATCACCCTAAGTCTAGTGCCCATCGGACACCCTACAGAGTTAGTACAATATTACTGATTACATTCCCTATGTCAACAGCAAATGTCTTAATAACGAACCTCTGCTACACCCCTCGTTGCCCTTTCTCTGAGCAGAGACTTTACACGCAGATGAGAGCGAATGTCTAATGCTTAGCACGTAGGAGACTTGGAACTTTTACAGGTAGCTCGAAGATAATCTTGTTGCTTCTTTATGCCTCTCTCGTTCCTCTCTCCCTCCCTCCCTCTCTTCCTTCCTTCCCTCCCTCCCTTCACTTATGACATCTTTTAAAGTGGGTACGACTGTTTAAGATCTCGGCTCGAAGTTCAGGCTACCTGGGTTCAACTTCTAGTTTTACCTGCTTTCGCTCAGGCCCATATTATCTCTGTAAGCTTCAAACTCTTCCCTGTTTGTCTAATCGGCCTGTGATTGTATGCACCTTACCAAGCTCTTGGAAGGATCAGAAACACCTGGGCGTGCACATGACACACAGCGAACTGTCGCGATTTAGCCGCTTCCATGGGTGCACACCTGAAGCAGGTAGTGTGAGTAAGGAGAGACAGTATGACCTTTGTTCACAAGGATCTCTCTCTTTCACACACACCCCCACACAAACACGCACACCAGTTATGGACGTAAAATGGGAAATTTGGGAAAGACTGAAAATGAGAGACCGGGAGAGTCGATCGCATGGTTCTAATTTGCAGTTAGGAAATCCATGAAGGATGAGGTAAACGCGTACTCAGAGAGAGGAAGGTTCACCAATAAAGAACATCGGGTGAATCACACGTACCGTCACTGTCTGCAGGCCCTTTGACCACCCTGCCGGGCTATTTTAATCACCAGATGTGGTCAGCCACAGCGACTGCACACATAGACGTTCACACGTGGACCTCACAATTTTCGTCATCTCTGTCACTCCCTTGTCTAGTAATTCCTTAATACTTTCCTTTAAATAGACTCACGCCTTCCACTTAACTGCATTTATAGAAGAGAAAACTTTAGGTCACTATGGTAAATGGGAGACTGATTTGCTCGCCACAGATAGAAACTGTAGAAATAAATACACGACTATTAAAAGTAATGAATAATTTCGACCATACACTGCCTAATGTCATTCTGTACCCCAGTGGTGGTCAGCATATTGTGGAAGACTGTCTCTCTGTGCTGGCTACTTCATGGGGGCTGAGAGCAATCAAATTAGCTAGTGCTTAAGATGAACCGGAAGAAAATAGGAAAGGATATTTAATGGGGGCTTAGTATGGGCCAAACACTCTTTAAAGCACTTTTTCTGTATTAACTCATCTCATCTGCATAGCAGCCTGTGATGGAGGTCTTATTATTTAATATTATTCTCGCTTTACAAATAAGAATGTTTGAGACACAGAACCTTTAATTAACTCGCAACTAGTAAATGGCAAACCTGGACTGGACCCCAAGGGGTCTGCCTCTAGAGCCTATGTCCCCACAACCGATAAAGGCATCGTATACAGATGGCACCACTGTTTATGTCATTGTCTGTGGCAGTTTCGACTCTGCAGCTAAACATTTATCAGTCAGCCCCGGGTCTTATCTAGCCCCCGCCAAGCCTTACCATGCTTTATTTCCCGTTTAACTTGGAATTCAGATGACCTTGGCCTTCTCAGAAATTAATCTGATGCCAGGAAGGTGCACATCCATGCATTCATCGAACTGGCATCGTGGACATCCACTCTACACCAGGCACTGTGCTCCGCGTCGCAGAAGCAAGAAAGCAGTTCTGTGTGGCGGCTCAGATGGGACACTGCCGTCCTGTAGATCGAGACCCACCCCTGGCACCGATGTTTGCCTGCTGTGCGACTTTTCGTTCAAAACCCTCTGAGTATCTGCTTCCTCATCTGTAAAATAAGATGACTACAACTGCTCATAACTTGTACTTTTTTCCC
>NW_011888898.1:268917-275556 GCF_000151845.1 Pteropus vampyrus | reverse complement strand
ACCATGCTTTATTTCCCGTTTAACTTGGAATTCAGATGACCTTGGCCTTCTCAGAAATTAATCTGATGCCAGGAAGGTGCACATCCATGCATTCACCGAACTGGCATCGTGGACATCCACTCTACACCAGGCACTGTTCTCCGCGTCGCAGAAACAAGAAAGCAGTTCTGTGTGGCGGCTCAGATGGGACACTGCCGTCCTGTAGATCAAGACCCACCCCTGGCACCGATGTTTGCCCGCTGTGCGACTTTTCGTTCAAAACCCTCTGAGTATCTGCTTCCTCATCTGTAAAATAAGATGACTACAACTGCTCATAACTTGTACTTTTTTCCCCCATAATTTATTTTTTGGGGTGTTTACTTAATAATTCGACCTTAATTCATTTTAGTCCGTTGAGTAGAGGAGCTTCATGATGCTTTTCATGGGTTTTTGTTTGTTTTGTTTGCTGATCGTAAGTAATGCAGGTCCACAACCCTATGTCCCCCAAACCTAGGACCCAGATGCGTTTTGTAAGCCAGACTTTTTCAGATTTGAGATGCGTTTGGTTTACATGAATACCAAATAACACGTTAATATTCCTTCAGAGAAATATATAAATATTCACACCACTGCAATCGTGAAAACACTCACGTAAACTCAGAGGAGTCCAGATTTGCCGTCAGTTGAATTTTGTGGATTTTGGAATTATGGGTGAAGAATTATAAATGGGACCTGCACATGGCTATGGTGGAAAATTTGGAAAAATACAGTGAATATTAAAAAAAAAATTATATTAACAAGGGATGAAATTTCATGTACCTTTTCTAATTTATTAAATTATTTAACAATATTATCAAACACCTATTATATGTCCTAGACCAGTGTTTCTCAACCAGGGGCAATTTTGTACCCTAAGGGACATTTGGTAATATTTGGAACCATTTTGGTTGTCACAACTGGGTGGTGGGGAGGGGCGCTACTGGCACCTAGTGAGTAGGGGCCAGGGATGCTGCTAAACATCTTATGATACACAGGACAGCCCCGCCACAAAGAATGATCCGGTCCCAAATGTCGATGATGCCACGACTGAGAAATCTGGTTCTAGATTCTGGCATACAGCAATGAACAAACCAATAAAAAATTAATTTGCTTCCTATGCATTAATAAAATATGTGTTATATAAACACAAATACACGTGTTTTACAAATTTGGTATTATTCAGTATTTAATTTTTTTAACATTGCTTCATGAACATTTTACAATATTATCAAAAATTCTTCAAACACATAATTTTTATGCCTATAAAATCTTTCTTCAGAAAGATGTGAGTTTTTTTTAGCAGTTCCTTTCTATTAATTTTTTCCCTCCATTTTTCCTGCTATTTAAAATAATACTGCAATGAACATCCTTGCATCCACCTCGTGGGTGGTATTCGATTATTTCATTAGAGTCTAAGGCTTGGGGATCATTCTAGAAGTGAGATGATTGAGCCAAAGAGAACAAACTTAAAAGAATCCTTGAGGTACTTGATGAAAGGTTGTGTTTTGCAAAAAGGCTGTCCCAAGTTTTACTTGGTATAGGAGTTGACATTTAAAAACCAGGAATCTTCTGGTATTGAGTAACAAACATGGCTAGTTCAGGCTACCAACAACACGTCTAGAAAATTCTGGTGACCGGAAGAAGCCTTAGGAAGAGGAGAGGAGTATGTGGGTGCAACTTCAACTTCCCGTCTGAACCTGGATGGATCGGGCACGTTTCCTTCAGTCAGTCCCACGGCCCTCATTGTGCTTTAATTATCCCAGAAGGCAAACGAATTGAATACAGTTCAAACACTGGGCAACAAAACATAATTAAGAAGCGACCTAAAAAAAAAAAAAAAAGAAGCAACTGATTCATGGGAAAAGATAAAAAGAGCCTACAGTCTGAAAGCCGTGAGACAGAAAACCTTGGAAAGAGGTAATGGCCTCTCCAAGCGTGGCAATTCAGTAAATAAAAGGCTGCAGGAGGAACTTCTTGCTGGCGTGAGAGGGGTGGTGGTTCAAAAGTTAACGAGATATCATTGAACAATGAGAAGTCCAGAGCGAAATCTCAAGAGGAAGCTTCTGTGTGGTTCTCCATAAGAATAATCTGTTGAGGAAACGGTAGAATTGCTTTTTAGAGAGTTAGTAGGTGAAACAGCGAAAGGAAAGGCCTGCCAATCAGATAATGTGGTTTTGTTCCCCAGCAGGTGTTGCAGGAGAATGTAATAGAATGGGTAAGATTCTCCCTTCCCCAGAGGGCGAGCGAGTGTGAGCCGTCTCTGCTCTCCAGGGCGCTTGAGTGGAGAAGCTTGACGTGAAGGGAAGGGAACTCACATATTCTCCTTATCTGAGGCCAGAGGACAATAACGACAAAAAGCTCATCATTTAGCGTAGGAGTGGGCATACTTTTTCTGTAAAGAGATGGATCGGAAGTGTTTTGGCTGTGCGGGTCTTCTGGCTCTTTGTCAACTGCTCAACTCTGCCTTTGTAGGCTGAAAGCAGTCCCAGGCCATACGTAAATGATGCATACGGCCGTGTTTTAATAAAACTTTATTTCCAAAAATCAGACAGTGCCCAGGGAATGTGGTTTGCTGACCTCGCTAGAGAAGTAGGGAAGAGGCCATGTAAAAGCATGAGGAGGTGCTGAGAGATCCGGGTTCAAATCCCATCTTTACCATTTACTCGCAGTGGAACCCCAGGCAGGTTAGTTAAACTTTTGAACTTCATTTTTCTTCACTTTAAAAAAGGGGTTAATCGGAGTACCTACCTTATGAATTTGTTCTCAAATAGAACAGCGCCTGAATAACGTTTAGCATAGTCCTGGGCACGCAGACATACTGTCCTAAGGGAAGAGTATAAAAAGAATGCAGGTTTTGGTCTGGTTCTTATCCTATCGTATGTGATTTCGGGTCACTGTTTCCTCCACGAGCACAAACTCATGAAGTTCAAGGACCATATCCTAGTTAACACGGGTGCCGGTGCCGACGCCTCAGCTCTAGTGGGTGATGGTCTTGTAGGGTCTTTAAAAGCAGAAGTAGGGTGGCTGTGGTGTAGCCAGGGAAGGCAGCCAGGGAAGGGGAGTGAGGGAAGCAGGACGGGGCGGGGGAGGGAGCTCAGCAGAGATTCTTCTCCACTGGAGCCTCCAGGCTGATCCTAGGGGGTGTCTGGAGCAGACATCACAGCACACCCTTAGTCTCACCTGGGAGTACAGCGGCTGGCCTTTCACACCCTGGGACAGTCAGTTACTGTCTGTGGGCTGTCCCCATTAAGGGCGATGGACAATCTCCCAGGTGAATTAGCACCTGTTGTGCTGAGAGCAACTCTGAGAATGAGCAGCTGGGAGCCTCAAAGACGCAGCAGCCCGGGTAGGTGCCCTGCCCGTCAGGGAGATGTGGGGGACACGGCAGCCTTCCATGCAGTGCCCAGTGATTGCTGGTTACATAAAAGCCTATGTGTCTGAGGTTATGCTCTAAGCCACCTGTGAAACACAGCTGGCTTAGAGAAAAGGGAGGAGGGCAGATCCAGGGTGACTAAGTCATCATCTGTCCCTCTGAAGATAAATCGTCGAGCGTAGAGGCTGAACTCAGGAATGGCGAGGATCTGGGTGGTGATGCTGTCATTCTGTGGGGACAGGAAGTGGTTTCTTTCCCTGTCGCCTGAGGCATTTCCTTTGCACAGGGGAGTGAGTGGCATCATCCAGATGATCCAACACTGTGCTTGGCACAAGTGGCAAGAAGGTCACAGTTAACACCTGACTGGGGTTCTGACATCGAGTGGGAATGGGGTCGAATCCTAGCTCTGCCTTTTAGTCATGTGACCCTGAGCCAGTGACTCAGCATTACTAAGCTCAGTTTCCTCATCTGTAAAATGGGAATAGCGATATTTCCTAATTCATAGTTTGTGTGTGTGTGTGTGTGTGTGTGTGTGTGTGTGTGTGTGAGGATTAGAGTTAATGCTTATAAAATGTTCAGCACAGTGCCTGGCACCCAATAAAGGTTTAAAATGTGGTATTTTTTTCTTTTTTCCTTTTTTTGTATGGTAGCATTTTTTGTTTTTATTTTATTTATTTATTTATTTACTTTTGAGAAACGGTATTGTCTGGTGCACTGTATCTCAACTGTCATTTGTATATGACTTTGGATTTTTTCCATATATGTTAATACCTGTACCGTTATTTGCTTAATATATATTAATCAACCCACCCCCCCACACACAAAAAGAACCTGAAAACTATAAACTTGCACATAAGACCAGCGCAATCACGGTGCAGGTGAACTAGTGCCCGGCACATGGTAAGTTTGCTGTTCATGGGAACCACGCGCGCCATCAGCCCTGATGTCGAATGACCGCCAGTTCTGCATTCTACCTGAGAACTTGCACTGACCCCGCTTCAATTCCTTCCTTTTAGAATCAAGTCTCTTGCATCTCCTCCACTAAATGAGGTCACCTCCTCACTCCCACATGAGCTCACTGATGTATTCCTGCTTGGCTAGGAATTTTATGCATAACGTCAAGGGATTTGTTTTTTTTTTTTTTTTCTGTTAACTAACTTGGGCTCTGACAGATTACAAGGAAGTGGTTACTCAGAGCAGAGTGCTCGCAGCTGACGACAGGGAGCCGTGGAAATCCCCTCCCCTGCCTAAAATAACTGGGACCGGAGCATGACAATATGAGCTTTGTCAGGCTTGAAATGATATCCTTTCCAAGTGAATTTTGTACGGAAATACTTACCAGTATATGGTGCTAGTTCTCACTGACGGTCTAGAAGAAGGTTAGTCACTCTGCACTCCATAGCTGAAAGGGCCTTTGTTAGTAACGGTGCATCCCTGGGCGGTGGGGAGGGGGAACTTTAAGTAAGTGGGCACGGTAATGTGGGGGTCACCTGACTCCTCCCTGCCCTTTACCTCGTTTGGCTTCTTTACTGTCACAAAGATCTCATTCTGGAAATTGACATGCTTTCCGTGTATTTTATTTGACGATTGTTATTGCCAGTTCTATCTGTGACAACCTTCTCCCGGACACTCCCGAGCAGATTTTGAGGAACTGAGAGCAGGGGATGCCCAGATCCTTATTGTGGAGTGAAGTTTTGAGTGGCCGCATTGGGACAAGTGTCTGCGAGTTCAAATTGTACAGTGGTTTTTAACCCCATGCCTTGAGCTGGGCCAGAAAGTCTATAATTAGAAAGAAGGCAGGTGTCTAGCCTGTGTCCGACTCACGATGGAAAGATCTGGGGAGAGGGGGGTGGGGGAGGGTAAAGGGAGTCAAATAAATGGTGACGGAAGATTTGACTTTGGGTGGCGAACGCACAATGCAACATACAGACGATGCATTATCGAATCGTACACTTGAAATCTACCTTTATTAACCAATGACACCCCAATCAATTTAATTAGAAAAATACTGAAAAAAAAGAAAAAGAGAAAACATCTGAGATTTCGTTTGGATCAATATCCTAACACTAAAATGTTATTCTGACTCTCATAAATTAAAAAAAAAAAAAAAAAAGTGGGCAAGATCTCCAGACATACTTTGCTCTCTGTTTTCTAAAATTTTTATTATCATTTATAAAAACTTATTCAAAGCTAAGAGGAAAAGGAGGCGGGGGGGGGGGGGGCAGGAATAAAAATGAAAAGCCATAAATTGTTTTTGTTTTAGACTCTAAGAAATTTTGCTGTTGCTGGTCACATCAGCCAGTGTTAAGATTTTCTCGGGAACTCAAATTTACTGCTTAAGATGTGCTAAGACAAAGCATGCATGTCAGGGAAAATTTCCTTCTAAAGGGAGAAGGCAGAGTGTACAGGTCATTTTGACTCACCTTTCCAAGTGGAGGGCCTGCTCTTTCCACAGGTTTTGGGGGGAAGTGCTCAGGGCAGGATTTTGTTCCAACTACTCACAGAGGCCTGAGGATTCTGGCGTTCACAGGAGTTGTAAGAGAGACTTCAGAGCTCACTCGAGCCTTTCCCCATTTTTTCTCTCCGCTTACCAATTCAGAGGAATCACATCATTTTGCTCATTGAATGTGTATCCCTCCAACTCTGCAAGCTTGGCCAGAGGTAAGAACAGGAGAGAGATAAAAACAATAATGTTTGTGATGCTGGTGATGGTGTCTGCCAATTCTCAAGGAGGCCTGAGCTGGGAGGACTTGCCTGCTTTGCCTTTAGGAAGGGGGAGCCCGTTGCTCCTTAGTAGGTAAACATGGCTTACAAATTCATCTGTTTTTTTCTTAGACCAGGGTAGCTAAATGTAAGCCAACTATTGCATCCTGGTATTCAAAGAAATGGTCACTTCTGTATTATGGAGTACACTTACATGAATTCTCAAGGAAACCTGGAAAAGAGTAGCCAGGGCAGGCTTGTTTGAAATGATAAACAATTAGATACACACAGAATGGCCAACAAAGAGAGAATGTATTCTGAATTGGGTTTATGCCCCAGGTATAGTCAGTGAGAATCTTACCTGGGACTTTTGTTAGTTATTGGGAAAAGGTGTGTGAAAGGTGTGTGTGTATGTGTGTGTGTGTGTGTGCGCGTGCACGTGTGTGTGTGTTTCCTTAGGACTTAAAATCCATGAAGATCATCTAGGCCCAAAACTATAGATGATTGCTTTTCAGTCACATGGAAAGAGTCTACCTGAAAATAAT
>NW_011888898.1:263996-266482 GCF_000151845.1 Pteropus vampyrus | reverse complement strand
GAATGTTACTCATCATTATTATTTGTCCCCTGGCAACACCAGAGGCGGTCATGGTGACCTGACAGTTTAATCAGAATGCCATCACAGACAGGCAACGGTTGCCGAGGCTGATGCTTTTCTGGAGGTGGAAAGTGAAGAAACACCGTCTTTGACAGAAATGCATTTTTTTTTAATCCAACAACATGCATGTATTTTATCGAAGTATAATTTACATACAAGAGCATTCGCCCATGTTGTCTCGTTCTGAGTTCTGACAAATAGATATAAACAGACACGTAACCATCACTACAACCGTAGCCATTGTTGGTTTGCTTTCTGTCTCTATATTTTTGCCTTTTCTAGCATTTCATATAAATGTAATTGTACACTTCTTTCACTGAACGTGTTTTTGAGATTCACCCATGTTCTTGAGCATATTAATAATTTCTTCCTCTATACAGTTGAGTAATAGCCCATCATAGGCAGGTACCACAATTTCTTTATTCATCTACCAGTCGATGGACGTTTGGATTATTTCTAGTTTTTGGTTTTTATGAAATGAGCGAGTACAAGGTTTTGTGTAGACATATGCTTTCATTTCTTCCGGCAATGCCTTGGAGTGGGCTTGCTGGATTGTGTGCTAAGTGGACATTTCACTTCACAAGAGACTCCAGACTGTTTGACAAGATGGCTGCTCAGTATTGCATCTCTATCAGTATCGTATGGGAGGTCCAGTTGTTCCGCTCCTTGCCAACAGCTGGCATTATCGATCTTTTAAATTTTAGCCATTCTAGTGGGTCTTTGGTAATATCTCATCGTGGCTTTGCTGTTCCCTCTCCTCACGTCTGATGCTACTGAGCACCTGTATCTGTGCTTACTTGACATTATGTCTTTTTTCTTGAAGTATCTGTTTAAATATTTAGCCCATTAAAAAGTTATTTGTCTTCTTATTGAGTTGTAAGGAGTTCTTTACATATTCTGGACTTTCATCTGATACTTATCGTTCGGTAAATATTTGGCCAGTTTGTGACTTGCTTTTTCATTTTCTTAATAGTATCTTTTGAAGATCGAAAGTTTAAAGTCATTATGTGGACTAATTTATCCATTTTTTCTTTTATATGGGTGATCTTATATCCTAAGAAATATTTGTCTAACCCAAGGTCACAAAGATTTTTCTCCTATGTTCTTCTAGTTTTGTAAGTTTATCTTTCTCATTTAGGTCTATTAGCTCTATAGTCCATTTCAAATTAGTATTTTATGTATACTGTGAGGAAAGGGTCACGTTTCATTATTTTTGCATATGGATATCAAATTCTTCCAGCATCGTCATTGTAGAAAAGACTACCATTTTCTCATTAAATGAACTTGGCACCTTTTAATACAGTCAGCTGACCGTATTTGGGCGGGTGTATTTCTGGATGTTCCATTGACCTATATATCTATCCTTACATCAATTTAACACACTGTCTAGGTCTCAGTAACTTTATGGTAACTCTTGAACACATGTCATTGAAGTTTTCTAATTTTGTTCTTCTTTTTAACGTTCCTATTTATAGAGTGCCAACTCTGTATTTGGTCCTGCTCATTGTTCACCGATCCATTCAACAGACATTTCTAGAGCATCTGTTAGGTGCCAGGCTTAGCTTTAGGTGCTGGAGTAATGATAAAAATTTACAAATTCCTTGCCCTCGTCGAGTTTACAACTACTGGGGGTTGAGGGTGGGGAGCTGGAGTGATAATCAGAAACATGTAATATATCACATTTGTCAGATAAAGGCTGTGCGTGTGGTCAGATAGTAAGAGCTGTGAAGAAAATTAAAGCAGCAGAAGGAGGAGCGTGGTGTGAGCAGGGCTCTGGGACGGGGTCAAGGTCAAGCACAACCCAAAGAGCAAGAGGGTGAGCCACGCCACATAGTCTCTTCAGGGCGGAAGGGAAAGGCTGTGCTCAGAGCCTGAGCAGAATGGGGAATGGTCAGCTGGGCTTTCTGCAGGATATTTGCGTGGAGGAAACCATCTGAGGTTTCAAAAATTCCACTTAGTGGTCGTTTCTGTGAACACAATAAAGAGAGCCGGACACCATGAGGTGAGACCTGAATGAGGAGATAAAGGCACTTATGGAAAGCACTTATCGAGAGAGTTCCTTCCAGGAGAGGGGACAGCAAAGGCCCTGGGGAACGAAAGGGCTTGGCGTGTTTAAGACCTGAAGAAGCAGGCTAACGCGGGAGAGTCTTTGCGATGAAGTCCGACAGATAAACGGAGACCGAAGGCCCACGGGGTTTTGTGAGCCCGGGTAAAAGTTTGGATTTTATTCTGAGGGCCAATGGGCATCGCTGAGAAGCTTTAAGGAGGGGCGGCAAGATTGTTTCCTGTTTTGCGAAGGCTGTGTGCGCTTCAGTGGAACTTGGTGGTCTGCCTTTCAGAAACTTCTAGAGTCCTGAGCAATCACCGGCGTGTGGCGGCGCCATCTGGCTGCTTCCTGTAAACCTCCTAATTTGGGAAAATTTACA
>NW_011888898.1:258662-262961 GCF_000151845.1 Pteropus vampyrus | reverse complement strand
AAAAAAAACCCAAGAGGCATATGACTCAGCATTAGTTAAGTTCCTGAGTCATCTGTGTTGCTGCTTTAATCACCCAAAGCAAGTTTTTGTATAATCATAAAGAAGTGGGAGAACACACACACAGGCACGCATACATGTGCGCACACACACGCGCACGCACACACACATGCACAGACATGAGCTCAGTTCCACGTTGCATGTTTTTAAAGCTACCACCTAAGTCCTGTTTTAGCACATGGAGCACTAAACAATTTGGAGAGATTTTCAAATACTGCATTAAGGCTTCAATGTAATTATTCCTTCCTGATAATTCCTTGAGTCTTAAAGAATTTGGTGCTATGGCTAGGGGGTTTGCAGGCACCAGCTAAGTGAATGAAGTAGCGTAAAGCAGTGGTTTTCAGCCCTTCTAGTATGTTAAATTTGGCTGGATGTTAAATTTGGCTGGATGCATTTAACATGTGGTGCATTTAACATCTGGACCCCACCCCAGATCAACTGAATCAGAATCTCTGAGGGTGGGGCTTGGGGGTTGGAAGAACTTTAAAAGCTCTGCAGGAATTTCTAGTGTCCTGCCAGGGTAAAGAACTGCCAGCTTAAAGGTATCATTCGGCGATTTTTTTGATCAAGTGCTCCCTTTAATAGCTGAAGTGTATGGAGCACTTACGGCGTGTCATAGACAAAAACGAAATTCATAGATTTTGTTTGCACAGCATCCACTTTGTCATCTATGGGTAAAAAGCTCCCTGGAGTTCCTTGAGCTAACTAACTACCACTCCGCCCACAGCTCCCGTGGTTGTGGGGGGCTAAGCCGGAGTCCTGACATCAGGGATGGGCATCGATCCTAGGCTTGGCAACTTGATCAGTTCACGAATGGTCTAAGTTGTTCAGATGAGACTTAAGCCAAGACTTTTGCTGGAATTATTGACAAAGAGGTGTTTTATTTCTGCTGGGGCTTAAAACTGAGAGAACGTAAATGTGAATGAAGTGAGCGGGGGCTACTACGAGAAGAGGACCTATCCAGGCGTGAAGTCAACCACGAGGGAAGCAGAAAAGGAGATGAACTTGGTGGCTATGGTTTGTGCCCTGTCCTGGATCCAGCCGTGCCTGAAGGTATTGACTTCTAGATCTTTACATGAGCCACTAAATTCCTGTTTTGCGTCCGTCAGTTTGAAGTGATGTTTAAGAAGCAAGTAAGACCAATCTTACTCAAAGGCCTGATCATTTGACCTAATGTGGGATGTTACCAGGGACAGGAAAACCTTACAGAAGGAGGAGAGTTCAGACACCGGTTCTCTGGCCTGTGGCTATGGGACATCACGGTCATTTAGTCTCGCTGGGCTCCAGCTTCCTGTCTGGTGCGGGTTAGGGGTCAGGATTCAATTGCACAGCCTGGTATGGCCCTTCGCAGTGGGTGGCTGCTGATGCCACTTTTAGGAGCCTGCGTAAAACGCAGGAAGGTGTTTGGGAAGTTGATGGAGCGGGAGATACAAATGTTTCTAAAATGAAAACTCTGCCTCCTTCAGCCACTGCTGCATCTGCTCTGTTTGGGGCGCGCGTGAACAGGACACAGGCAGGAGGTCTGGGCTCTTATGCGCAAGGCTCTTTCCTGTGCTCTCTGTCCCCCCTACCCCGTTCCTGGCCCCCATCTCCACCTCTGCGGAGTGGCATTCTCTCTCTCTGCCCGGCCCTCACCTTCCTGGCCTGCTGTGTAGTTGTCATTCTAGGTGATGTATAATCTAATAGTTGATGGCAGGTTGAGCCCTAACCACCTGCAAGGCCATCTCGGAGGACTTAGTCAGGACCTCGTGGGGTCCTCTCTCAAGCCCCAAATGAAGTTCAAAAGAATAAAAGGATTAAAGCATAAAATCAAATTTCGTTTCTTGGAACAGCACACAACATTATACGCTGCGACTAAGTCATTTTCCTTCTGAGACGTTCTCTTTCCTTCTCGGGCAGCAGGACCCTTTGCCAGTGCTGAGCCTCTGCTGTGTGAGCCATTAGTTGCCTGTTAAGAAGTCCTGCGGTGACTGCGCCCAGCACCTGCCATCCGGTCAGCTCCACAGCCCCGGAAGTAGGCACTACTCACTGACCCCTGTTTTCCAGATGAAGAACTAGAGAGGCAGAGAGCTGGGGTGGCTTGTCCATGGTCACGTGGCTGCTCAGCTCTGGAGGCAGGATTTGGTGCTAGGTCTTAATCTCCTGTCTCCCCGTCCCCCATCTATCTACCTGCCCACCTATCAATCAATCATCTATCTATCAATCATCTGTCTACTCATTTGTCAATCTATCTACCTACCAATCATCTATGAATTATCTGTCAGTCTGTCTACTGATCTATCGATCGATCTATCTATCTATCTATCTATCTATCTATCTATCTATCATCTCTACCATCTATCTATCATCAGTCTCTGTATCTTTGTCTCTTACTTCTGACTTTGAACTTACCCAGGTCTGGTGTTATGTTTTCTGTAGAGTGACCTTATTTATCATCCAGTCTAGGACACTTTGAGGAGTGAAAGGAGACACTGTTCATACCACAAACCCTGGCTACTGCAGGCATCGCGGGATGTGCGTGGGGAGTGGCCAGGTATTTATTTCTCCCCAGGCTTTAGCTCATCACAAGAGCTCCATACAGTTGTGTCGAGTGTGTTCTGTTGGGCAGTCTCAGAAGAGATGGTCGGCGAAGCAAACTGTATCGCACGGCTGTGACTTATGAAATCACAGACAGGAAGCCGCGAGTGAGCTGGGGCCATCCCTCTTCCGCCAGGTTCGGGTGGAAAAGCTTCTATGGGTAAAAAGCTCCCTGGAGTTCCTTTAGCTAACTAACTACCACTCCGCCCATCCAGCATTTTTGCACAGAAGCCGATCTCCAGGACTCCTGCAAAAGAAACAATAACATAGTAATTGGTGTTCACTGAACCCACACCACGTGACTTCGCTAAGCCCTTAGTGTGCATTGTTTTATTTATTCCTTAAGGAAGGTGTGATTATTGCAGAAAAGGGAAATGGGGGTGCAGCAGACAGACCGCCCACTGCTACACGGCTGCCAGAGCCCAAGAGACCAGCTACATGCTGTCCTCTTCCAGGAAGGTATGGCGGACTAACACTGGATGTTTGCCACGTAGAAGCCCCTCCAAGGGGTTTCTGGGAATCTTCAAAAGAGCAGTGAACATACATTTAGAAGGAGCTTTTAAATCTCATCAATATATTCAACGCACCAAAACAGGCAAACGAAATAACCCAAACTCATAGCTTGCCTTAACACCTTCGACGCATAAAAACAAATCACAAACGGTGCTCAGTAATGAATTAGCCACACTGAGCAGCTGAGAGCAGAAATCAAGTCAGCTGGGACTTCAGCCCACTTCCGTGCGGGGAGGGGAAGACTCCTGCTGAGGGGGTGGGGTGAGAAGGGGTAAGAGAGAGGGAGAGTGAAGGGGTGGAGAGAGGGAATGAAACAGACAGAGAGATGGAGAAGTGGGGAGGGTGGGAGAGACAGAGGAACAGAAAGCGATGGAGAGAGGGAGGGAGAGAGATCAAGATTGAAAAAGGCAGAGTGGGAGAGGAAGGGAAACAGAGAGAGAGAGGCTAGATAGATGATAGATGATAGATAGATGATAGATAGATAGATGATAGATATAGCTAGATAGATGATAGCTAGATAGATGATTGATAGATGATAGATGATAGATATAGCTAGATAGATGATAGATAGATGATAGATAGATAGATGATTGATAGATGATAGATAGATGAAAGATAGATAGATGATAGATATAGCTAGATAGATGATAGATAGATGATAGATATAGCTAGCTAGAGATAGATATAGATAGTAGATGATAGATGATAGATGACAATGTATATATAGATAGATGATCTATAGATGATAGATGATAGATAGATGATAGATCGATAGATAGATGAAAGATAGATATAGCTAGATAGATGATAGATGATAGATAGATGATAGATAGATGAAAGATAGATAGATAGATGAAAGATAGATATAGCTAGATAGATGATAGATGGATGATAGATAGATGATAGATAGATGATAGATAGATGAAAGATAGATATAGCTAGATAGATGATAGCTAGATAGATGATTGATAGATGATAGATAGATGATAGATATAGCTAGATAGATGATAGATAGATGATAGATAGATGATAGATAGATGAAAGATAGATAGATATAGCTAGATAGATGACAGCTAGATAGATGATTGATAGAAGATAGATAGATGAAAGATAGATAGATGATAGATATAGCTAGCTAGAGATAGATATAGA
>NW_011888898.1:254678-257577 GCF_000151845.1 Pteropus vampyrus | reverse complement strand
GGGACCGGGCTGGTGGCCGGGGGCCTGAGCTAAGGTGTCCCGGAGTAGAGGCTGTGCCTGGGAGCACAAAGGAAAAGCCACCGGTGGGCTTGCCCCCTTCCACGACCCACGGGCATCATCCAGGGCAAAGGGGCCCGGCTGAGCTCTCGCGGGCAAGGGGAAATAGAAACAAAACTGAAACTACTTATACGTAAATTGCGCATTTTGGGAGAAGTGACAATTTCTTCACCTGGATTTCTTTTTTTCCTGTTACTGATGTGGGAGAGACTGGGGGTGGCAGAGAGGGCGGAAGGCAGGCAGATTGCTGACAGTGCCAGCTTCTTCGTCATGTTGAAGGGTGTCGGGCCTCAGGGAAGTCCCAGCAAAGACTGAGGCTCAGGGGGCTGCACAGAGACGGTGGTCAAGTTCATTTTCATTATTAAATTGTATTTCCCAATGGGGACATTTTGAGAGTGAAAGAGGCCACTCTCTTTAATGATTACACCAGGTCAGCAGGTGGAACCCGGGAGTGTCCCAAGGAAGTGTGACACTTCCTTGATGATAAAAATATTCTAAACCTTGCACGATGATAAAAATATTCTAAATCTGTGCTGTCCAACAGGGTAGCTACTAGCCACGGCGAGCATCTCAGATGTGGCTTATGAGACCAAGGAGGCAAAATCGTAGCGTCTGTTAATTTTTGTTAATCTAAATTTAAATTTTAAGAGTTGCCTGTGTCTAGTGCCTCGTGTATTGGACGGTAGAGCTCTCTGCTCATATTATTCACAAGAAAGGACCAGAACCCTGGATGACAGCAGCTAAGGCCCCAGGCACAGGCTTTGCTGAGAGGGGCCCCCAATAAGAATTTGTTGGCCAAATAACTCAATGATCGAAAGTCACTGATCTGTCTCCACAGTGGCAGAAATTCAGGCCACTTCTCAGTGGCTTCCATGAATTCTGAGAAACACAGCCTCGCTAGGGGAGAGCCAGGAGCCCAGTGACATGTCCCAGCTAATATCTAAGCCTAATTCCAGGTCTTGAGTGTTAACCCTGGCACGTGGCTCTGGGACCAGCAGTTGGAAGGATTATTTGCCACAGCTTCCAGCACTTTCCTGGTCGTGTCCTGAAAGCCAGCCGACTATTTGCCTGGTCAGGAAAGACCTCTTTCATTTGGAGTTTCGCCGGCAACTTTCAAAATTTCTCCAGTTGTTTCTTGGTGCTATGAATTTAGAAAGAGGCATTTTTGTTTCTAATTATAAGGTCCTCGGTGATATCATTCTGTCCCCAAATACCCAGTGGGGCTATCCCGAATAGGGAGAGACAATATGCTAACAAGTTATCTTGAGGTGTCAGAAAGAAATGATGAAAAACAGTACATTTTGGGGAAATGTTTTCCAGCCTGCATTCTGATGTTAGCAACTGCACTGGGAGAGATAAGATACACATGGCTTTTATGGATCTCCAGGGGACATGAGGCAGGAGAAAGGAATCAGGCTGAAAACATGCAATCATCACATATTCACTGAGAAACAGATTACCATAGAGCAAAGGAAGCTCTTTAAAAAAGGGCTTCCACAGGGAACTTTGGGGCAGATAGTCAGCGGGCTCTGGGACAGCTTGACTTCAATTCGATGGTATTTGAATAATCTGCCAGAGAGAAAACAGATATAGCACACACTGTCGCATTTAGCGCTGAAACTCTCAGTTTGATTATGAGTAATGTTCGGCCATGCCCAGAGGTCAGACCTACACTCACTCAGTAACAAGTGGGGAATTGAAACAATTATTCAGATATCCACAGACATAGCTACTGGCCGGAGTTGCATCCACAATGGAGTCCAGAAACAGTAACACTATTATAAGCTGTTTGCCATTTGTGGAGCTATCTTGAATTTATTAAGGAACGATTACAGAGAAATGCAAAATGTCAATGAGGGTACATTCGGGTTGAGTCATACGAACACAGTGAAGTGAGAAATTGAGGGCTTTTCACCACCAAAAGGAATGTCTTGCTTCTGGCCAAAATGGAGATAAAGATTTGGGTTTAAATTATTCAGATGGTTCGGGTCTCCACATCGCTGTTTATTAAACGCACAGTTGATAAATCTCACATCGGATTGTGCTTGGGCCGAAAGACAGAAAATGTTAAAACGGCACATTTGTGACTGATGGGAAGGAACCCATGGGACTCGGATGAATAAGTGGAATGACGATGTGGAAGTTGGCAGAGGAGGTGAGGGTGCGAAAAACAATTTTTTTTTTGAAATGCTATGAATAAAGTAATAGTATTTACAGCGGTCCCTTAATTAGTCTTCCCCCGTCTTGATTTTTGGTGGGGGAACTGTGTCCCCTCAACCCAATTGTTTAAAGTAGCTTTGAATAGAATACGGTTTAACTGCCTATGAGAGAAAACCCAAATACCAGCAGCTTAAATAAGATCTAGTTTTCCCATTTAGTAAGAGATCCAGAGGCAGGTGGCTGCCGTGTTGATGTCGTATGGACTTTTCACACCAGATTTTTTGGCCTTTTTCTCACAGACACATAGCCTTTCAGGCAGCAGAAAAGGAGAAGGGGCAAAAAGATCACTTGAGTGTTTATTCCCGCCCACCCCACCTCTCAGCTGCCTTTAAGGAGATTTGTGGGAAGGCCACTCAGTGACTTCTGACAGCTGGTTGGCCAGAGCCAGGGTAAATAGGTACCTCTGCTTGCAAAGGAGCCTGGGAAATGTAGTTTTAAAACCGGGTGGCTTCAAAGCCACCTCCTTATGCCCCACTGGAGCTGATACTCTGTCAGTAAGAAAGAAGGGAGACTGGGTGTGGGAGTGGCATGGAGTAGACGTGACCCCTTCAAAGGATCTTAAATCTAAAAACCGAACAAATGGAAAACATTTGAAAATCTAGTTTTGCAAACATAATTCAAA
>NW_011888898.1:246969-252938 GCF_000151845.1 Pteropus vampyrus | reverse complement strand
CACAGTATTTTTTTTTTTTTTTTTTACCATCCCGGCTTAAGCATCTGAGTCTGTGACCCCTGAGGGAGCCCGTCGTCGTGCGAGCCGGGGAAATATACGAGATCTCACATTCAGAGCAAGACGTGAAGAACTGGGGCTACACCCACATTTCAGAATAGGGCAGGGGGACACGGCGAAGGGGATTTGGGAAGAGAGGCCGGGAAAATGAAAAAGCCACAGGAAGGAGGAGCGGGCTGGGGAGGAGGAGCGGTGCCTGCAGCCCGACGCTCCGAGGAGTTCAGTGGGAGGTTGGAACAGGCTGTTCATGCCATCGTGTGCCGCCCCCGCGGAGGAGGCTGATTTGCCGGTGCCTATTAAGGATCAAAGGAAAAGGCACACACTCCGTGGCGGGGAGGCCCAGGGCGCTGTAGCCCAGCTAGAGCAGTGAAATTCCCACAGGAGCGGCTGGAGGGTCAGGGGAGGGTGGTCCCCGTTGCACCCTTGTCTGTCATAGTGACGAACTAGAAACACTCCAAGTGTCCCTCATCAGTAGGTCCAGGCAAATAAACCACGTCCGTAGTGTATCTGTGCTGTGGAAACCTGAGGGTCGGTTAAAAACATAAGATGCACAGAAACACTTCCAAACAAAACTAGCAATACAGAGCAGGTTTCTCATTCCGCCTTCCACCCGCCACGGACCTGAGGAAGCCCCGCCACACTTAGGACACCAGATGTCCCTGTTAAAAGTTTCCAAGATGAGGGAGACGTGGGTACAGGGACGCTGCCTTTAGATTGAAGTTGTTACTTATCGTAACTGCAAAAATGCATGTCGGTGCCACTCATGCAGTTAAAAATTAGCTGAAAGCACAGGTCGCTGCAGCTGGCATTCTGCAGGGCTGTCTCCGCAGAGCATGGGAGTGGAACACGGATTCCTACATCCTGAGGAGGTGACGATGAGTGGGAAACCCAGGCTAAGGGAAAGGGGAGCACAGAGCGGAGGGAAAGTTCTTTGTTGGTTTGCTTTTAACTGAGTGACAGGAAAGCTCCATATAAGGGCATTTTCGGCTTCTCCTTTCTGAATGTTGCTTTCACAGTAGAGCGTGGGGTTTGCTCCTGGGCCGAGATCATGTCTATATCTCACTTCTTGACTCTTGTGATGTAGAAAAATCTAGAAGGATTTGGATGCGAAATTAAAACGGTTTGATTGGTGGGATAGGAGCATAATACCTGGGCAAAGATGAAACATTCCTATGGGGAAAATGTTGCTTGAAACAGGATAAACAGAATGTCCACCAGGGGCAAAATGATCAAATATGTTATCATGACCGCTGGGGCAGATTATTAGGTAGTTATCAAAGATCATGTTTTCCAAGATTTTTTCCCCCCAAGTTTAAACATTTGAAACATAGGGAAATGTTGGTAATAAAATGTTTGATTAAAAAATACATGCCACAAGAATGTTTATGAAGTTGAGTCCAATTGCACTTACAAAAACGAGCATTTATGCATAAGGAAAAAAGGAAGGAGAAGCACTCGATTATTAGCAGTTTCTCTGGGTGATGGGGAAATTGGTGACTTGATTTTTTTGTGCATTTCTGTTGACACAACAATTTTCGATTGAAAACCTTCTTGCTTCTATAATTCCACAAAGGAACTGTTTTTAAAACTGCAAGTTTGAAAATCATTTATAAGGGAAGAGAGCCAGGAAGGATTTCTGTTTGGCCACGAATCAGGCAGGCAGGCCCCAAGCAGCCCTTTTAGAGACTTTTTTTTTTTTTTTTTTTTGCCTTTTACCCAAATGTCAAATATCAGGCTTCCACACAGTTAAAAGGAGCTACGATCAACTTCCCCAAATCCGGATGACAAATGCTAACTCCTTCCCCCTCCCAACTCAAGGGCTATTGCATGTTCTTAAATTTACAAGAGAAAACACAGAGCTCAAGTGGGCAGGAGCCACAAGCCTGTGACAGTTTTGGCCCCGTTCCCTTAGGCCGACCCCGAAAGTGTTATGTAACATGTAGAGAGGAGAACGCTGTTTCTCTCCCCCATGCTGAACCCCGCTTCTTTACGCCAATATGGCAGGAAGCTATGCAGCCTCATGATTAAGCCTGCAAACTTTAGAACCAAACACACCCGTATGGAATCCTTGCTCTTTTACTCAACGGCTCTGTGGCTTCCGGAAAATTCTGTAACTTCTTTGTACTTCAGTTTTCTCGTGTGTAAAAAGGGGATGAAGATCCCCACCTCATGGGTCCCTTTGAAGATGAAATGGAATCAAATATCTAGAGTGGACACGTAACAGTCGTTGAATTGGTGGCTTTATTCTTAGGTTACCTAATTTTATTTGCTTCTCATCCTATGTAAGGGCCATGATTCATGGGATGAAACAAGAAAGGACAGTTTGTGGAGAAAGATACTCTTGTTAGCCTGCAGATTTTTCTGTGAAAAGCAAAGCCACCCAATTCCACGTTGACATCCACTGGGGCCAATGACCCAATTTGCTGAGCACTGTGGTTTTCCAGGCAGTGTGCTTAAGCCCCCTACAGGTAGATGACTAAGTTTCACATAGATTATATTATTTCTGTCAAGTTTTATTCAAATGAGTCTTGAAAACAAGCACTTCCAGCCACCTCTTAAACAATCATGCTTCTCTAAGTTCCCATCTCTCAAGAAGTGACTGCCACAGCCTTCTCCTGGGCTATGCTGCCTAGGGGCACATTGGATTCAATCAAAATAGGAGAAGAACCCATCTGGAGGGAATAGCACTATGTGTGGAAACCTGAGGACTTTGGAGGTGGGGGGACTTGGGCTTGAACCCTGCCTTGGTTTGTTACTAACTTACCTGCGGTCGCAAGGTAGCCAGTGGCAAGGCTGCTTCTCATGGCCATAGGTGCCTGGCTCTGGAGACCAGACTCTGGACCAGCAGGCTTGCAGCCCCTCATCACTGCTATGAGACATGGGCAGCGATGGGCGGCCGCCGTCTCCACGTTACAGGTAGGTGCTTCTTGCTCATCTACGCTATCGTGTCACCCTTCCTTTTCACTCGCCCAGGGCCACGAAGAAGAAATGTATCCACCCAACACCTCAAGAGACTTCTGGGGTGCCGCTTCAGGAAATGGAGAACGTAATGCTGAAGATCTTTCTCTGCAGCTTTTTAAAGCTAATCTTCGAATTAACCGGAGATCCGGTGAGATCTTTCCTTGTGTATATACATCTGCTCAAGATAAATTTGTTGTTTTTGTTCACGAACATATTGAAATCGTCCTATCTTTTATTGATCTGTGTTGGGGGAATTGTGGGTTTTAATAGTTTTGTTTTTTTTTTTGAAAGGGTGAAAAACAATGTTTCAAATGCAAACAGGATCGGTCCATGATTCCATCCTCTTGTGGAGTTCATTTTATCACAAGCTGATCTTAAGGAAGGAATCTCACTTGGGTGTCACCTTTTGTGAGGTCCCTTCCCAGCTAACTTAAAGGCGTTAGCCTGGAATGTTTAATTTTATATTCTATGATTGTCTCAAGAAGTTTTGCAAAAAAGGCAAAATGCTGTGTATGGAACTGTTCGCGACGGGGGTGTCTGACGTGGTGGCATCTGTAGTCATTCTATGTATAATGGTGCAGCAAGAGAGAACTGGCTGAGCCAAGGCATGCACCTTGACACCTGAGGTAACCCTGAAGCCATGCAAATTATAATCCTGTAGTTTATAAGACACATAGGGGGAATGTAGATGACCTAATTATACTATAATATTATATCATGTTATATAAATTATTTCACACCGGGAATATTTCAGAAACCGAGTTTGAATTATTACTTCATGTTCATTTGGGCACAGGTTCACTCCTCGTTTGGCTCACACATATAAACACTCCTCACTACCTTATCTCTCTCACACACACACGCTCACACCTGTCTCTCCAAAATGCTAACTGTGCAGCATGAACCAGCCACTCCTGACTTCAGGGCACTGAGTCCTTCATCATCAACCTTGACCCTTCTTTCTCTCATCTTCGCATTCAATCCGACAGCAAACCCTGCCCCCCCCCATCTTCTAAATTTGAAACATTCTCTATAGCCTGGCACATGCCAATTTTGGTAAATATTCCAAGTACCCCTGAAAAAGAATATATATTCTGCACTTTTTGGTTGCTTTGTTCTATAAAGATCAATGAAGTCAAGTGCGTAAAGAGTGTTGGCAAAATTTTTCTAGTCCTGCTGATTTATTTTCGTTGGTTTGTTGGTTAATTGCTGATAGAGAAATGTTGATGCTCATAAATATGATGGGGGATGTCTTTATTTCTCCTTTAAGATTTGGTAGTATCTGCTTTATATATATCGAGGCTATATTAGCAAGTGTGTGTAGATTTAGAATTGTTCTATTTTTCTGGTGGGACTGACCCTTTTTGTTATAAAATATCTCATCGATTATATTGCTTCTTACCTTAAAATCCACTTCATTTGGCACTAGAATAACTAATCAACTTCATTTTGATTAGTGTGTGCATGCAATATCTTTTCCCATTCTTTTATTTTTATTCTTTTTGTATGCTTATATTTAAGATCTGCCTCTTGGAAGAATATAATTGTTGTTTTTTGTCATATAATATGACAATCCGTCTTTTCGTTGGAGTATTTTGTCCATTTATATTTAATGTAATTACTAACCAATTACTAACACAATACTAATGCATTATTAGCTGTTTTCAATTAGTTTCATCTGTTATGAGCTCTCTTTTCTCTCCTTTATGATTTTTTTAGGTCAGTCTATTGTCCTTTCTATTAACTTATTATTTTTACATTTCTTTCCTCTTAAAATTACCTTATAGAGTACAAGTATGATCATAAATTAATGAAAGCTAATAAAATTAGTGTTTTTACTACTGCTCAACAATGCAAGGAACTTAGGATACGGTCGACTTCCTTTTCTTCTTGCCTCCATTTTGTGGTATTGCTGTCACATATTTTAATTACACATATATTTTAAACCCCACTAGACATTATTATTATCTTGTAATACCGTCAATATTTATCGAAATTTCCTAACACATTCACCCTTCTGCTGCTCTTCATTCTTTCCTAAATTTTTCTTGTTCCATCTGAGATCATGTTCTTCCTCTCTAAAGAACGTTCTTTAGCGTTTTGTTTAGTTCGAGTCTGTTAGTAATGTTTCCGGTTGTCTGAAATGTACTTATTTCATCTTTGATTCTGATAGATATTTTTTACTGAGTGTGGAATTATAGGTTGGATGTGATTTTCTTTCATTCCCCTCCCTTTTTTTTTTCCTGGCTTTCATCCGTTCTGCTGAAAAGTCCACTGCCACTCTGCCTGTTCTCCAGTGAAGCGAAGCATCGTGTCTCTGTTCCATGAGGCCTTTAGACCGATTCGTTTCATCTAGCTTTTGCTGTCGTTCCCCGTAGGCAAGATGGTCTGAAATCAGCTATATGGCCAGTTTTCCAGAGAAAAGATTTACATAGTAAGTGATTTTGGTTTTCTCCACAAGATTAACATGGTCTAGGGCCAAAGAAAAGGAATAGAGGATAGAATGGCACTTTCTGAAAGTAAGTGGCCCCGAACGTCAGACAGGGTGATCTCCGGTATCGCATTTTATATCTCTCTTCATTGCGTCGTGCTTCCCTGAAGAAACCGAGATTCAGAGAGATTAACCGACTTGTCCAGTCTCACACAGCTAGTGCGCTTACTGAGGTTTGAATTCACACCAGTGGACTCCAGAGCTCACGCTTTTAACCACTAAACTTCACTCAAATCCAGAGTATTCAAACTTCTCTGATAATAAAACATAATAAGGGTTCAATCTTGAATCTAAATACACATATTCATAATCTAAACTAGCCTTTCGGTAATTAATATTGACCATATTATCTATAAGACATCATGAGATATCCTATTCCATCTCATCTCATCTTATATGTTAGATTAATGGGTTGGTCCCCAGTTCCAGATAAAAATCTCTGCTAACGACAATGACCTAC
>NW_011888898.1:243556-246919 GCF_000151845.1 Pteropus vampyrus | reverse complement strand
AGGCTATATTAGCAAGTGTGTGTAGATTTAGAATTGTTCTATTTTTCTGGTGGGACTGACCCTTTTTGTTATAAAATATCTCATCGATTATATTGCTTCTTACCTTAAAATCCACTTCATTTGGCACTAGAATAACTAATCAACTTCATTTTGATTAGTGTGTGCATGCAATATCTTTTCCCATGCTTTTATTTTTATCTTTTTGTATGCTTATATTTAAGGTCTGCCTCTTGAAAGAATATAATTGTTGTTTTTTGTCATATAATATGACAATCTGTCTTTTCGTTGGAGTATTTTGTCCATTTATATTTAATGTAATTACTAACCAATTACTAACACAATACTAATGCATTATTAGCTGTTTTCAATTAGTTTCATCTGTTATGAGCTCTCTTTTCTCTCCTTTATGATTTTTTTTAGGTCAGTCTATTGTCCTTTCTATTAGCTTATTATTTTTACATTTCTTTCCTCTTAAAATTACCTTATAGAGTACAAGTATGATCTTAAATTAATGAAAGCCAATAAAATTAGTGTTTTTACTACTGCTCAACAATGCAAGGAACTTAGGATACGGTCGACTTCCTTTTCTTCTTGCCTCCATTTTGTGGCATTGCTGTCACATATTTTAATTACACATATATTTTAAACCCCACTAGACATTATTATTATCTTGTAATACCGTCAATATTTATCGAAATTTCCTAACACATTCACCCTTCTGCTGCTCTTCATTCTTTCCTAAATTTTTCTTGTTCCATCTGAGATCATGTTCTTCCTCTCTAAAGAACGTTCTTTAGCGTTTTGTTTAGTTCGAGTCTGTTAGTAATGTTTCCGGTTGTCTGAAATGTACTTATTTCATCTTTGATTCTGATAGATATTTTTTACTGAGTGTGGAATTATAGGTTGGATGTGATTTTCTTTCATTCCCCTCCCTTTTTTTTTTCCTGGCTTTCATCCGTTCTGCTGAAAAGTCCACTGCCACTCTGCCTGTTCTCCAGTGAAGCGAAGCATCGTGTCTCTGTTCCATGAGGCCTTTAGACCGATTCGTTTCATCTAGCTTTTGCTGTCGTTCCCCGTAGGCAAGATGGTCTGAAATCAGCTATATGGCCAGTTTTCCAGAGAAAAGATTTACATAGTAAGTGATTTTGGTTTTCTCCACAAGATTAACATGGTCTAGGGCCAAAGAAAAGGAATAGAGGATAGAATGGCACTTTCTGAAAGTAAGTGGCCCCGAACGTCAGACAGGGTGATCTCCGGTATCGCATTTTATATCTCTCTTCATTGCGTCGTGCTTCCCTGAAGAAACCGAGATTCAGAGAGATTAACCGACTTGTCCAGTCTCACACAGCTAGTGCGCTTACTGAGGTTTGAATTCACACCAGTGGACTCCAGAGCTCACGCTTTTAACCACTAAACTTCACTCAAATCCAGAGTATTCAAACTTCTCTGATAATAAAACATAATAAGGGTTCAATCTTGAATCTAAATACACATATTCATAATCTAAACTAGCCTTTCGGTAATTAATATTGACCATATTATCTATAAGACATCATGAGATATCCTATTCCATCTCATCTCATCTTATATGTTAGATTAATGGGTTGGTCCCCAGTTCCAGATAAAAATCTCTGCTAACGACAATGACCTACTCTAAGGATTAATCGAGCGCATGGCTCTGGTTTGCCAGAGAAAGCTCAGAAAGTGAGAAGGAGAGGCAAAAGAAGCCACTTACTGTCTTTCAGGGAATTTAAGGATACAACTTAGGCTCACCCACTTAGGAGTCTCACGGTAGGCAGCCTCCTGTAGGGACTCTAACTTGGCATTGAAAAAGCAGGAAAGTCATTTCGCCTGTTTGGGGGCCCGTCTTAGTACAGGGGCAGAGTAGGGACTCAGCAAATGTTTGCCGCCTGAGTCAAATAAAGGGTCAGATGAGAACTGACCCTTCTCGGCTCTAATTTTCTCTATTAAGCCACAGAATGAAGAAGGCTGTGAATTTCCTTCTGGGTCAGTCTCAACAGAAGAATATCCTAGAACGGTCATTTTTTCCAGAATTGCTCTCTTAGGCCGCTGTGACACTGAAGGATTAAAGAAAAATGTCCCCTCCCCTCATTTCCATAACTTCCTGTCCTGTCTTGTGGTTGACTTAAAACATTTTCGACTCCCGCCTCCCTCTTTCTCACCATTCCTTCCCCGCGGTTGAAGAGGTTAAACATTTTCAAAGGAAATGATTAAGCAAATCCAGAAATCTTGGCGAGGGGACCTGATTTTTCAAGGCCCTGGATTTTGAGAGCTGAAGAAATCTGTATGATGAAGGGTTTGCACATGAGTTTTTAGCCTTAGTCAGGACTGGTGGTGCATAATTTCCTGTTTTTGTATCCTCAGAACTGCTAAGCTACTTGTGAACAACCGGGCCGGCCAGAGGAGGGCGGGGGTGGGGGCTGTGGAGAGAGGGTTGGGAGCCAAGAAAGGAGGAGAAGGCCGTTCCTCCTTCAGCTCTGGCAGAACTTCTGTGAAAGTGGAAAGAATTTTTTTTTTTTTTTAAAGCAATGAAGTAGAGACTAGAGGCAGATTCTAGACATCGGAGTTGGGGGTTTGGGGTGGTGAAGAGGAGAAGAAACAAGTCTGAACAGGAATTTTAATGGGCCGCCAGATAGTCAAAGAGGAGTTGAATCTCCAAATGTTCCGATAGGCACGAACATTTATTAGGCACTTACTGTGTGCCGGGCACAGTGCTAACCGCCTCGCGTGGAACGTATCATTAAGTCTCCATAGCAACCCCAGGAGGTAGATGCCACGATCGCCTCCATTGTATGGATGTAAAAGCAAAGCTTGAAGATGTTAGGTGATTTGGGACTCCGGCCAAGGCCTTTTCAACCAAGAGCTCGTGTTCCTAACCACTCTCTGTTCTGAAGATAAAGGAGTTGACAGGGTTGTCACTGGTACCATAATATACATGTTCGTTTGTTTAGATCCAGGGTGGGGATGGGACCCCCCTCAAAGTTGCCCCCCGATTTTCTTTTCTCTCGAAGCAGGGCTTCCGAATGTGCTCTTAGCGCCTCTTTCCATGTCTTCCTTCAGACTGCATTACCCGGATTCCCTTGCCAACTGGCTTCTGGTTAGGTTCAGCCAGGGAAGGCACTGGCAACAAGATGTTTCCTGCATCCTCTCATTAGCAGAAAGCCAGTGCTTCAGGAGAGGCCCCTCTGGTCCCAGCTGCCCTCAGGCCGCCTCCCCACCCCCACACGGTGAGTCTCACAGGGGTCCCTGGCTCTGGTGCCTCTTCCTTGTCTGTCTGGCCCTAATGGTGGCTGTGGCTTCTTTCTGGGTCTAATCTCTGCATGGCTTCCTCGTCACACGTTT
>NW_011888898.1:238143-243506 GCF_000151845.1 Pteropus vampyrus | reverse complement strand
CAAAGGAAATGATTAAGCAAATCCAGAAATCTTGGCGAGGGGACCTGATTTTTCAAGGCCCTGGATTTTGAGAGCTGAAGAAATCTGTATGATGAAGGGTTTGCACATGAGTTTTTAGCCTTAGTCAGGACTGGTGGTGCATAATTTCCTGTTTTTGTATCCTCAGAACTGCTAAGCTACTTGTGAACAACCGGGCCGGCCAGAGGAGGGCGGGGGTGGGGGCTGTGGAGAGAGGGTTGGGAGCCAAGAAAGGAGGAGAAGGCCGTTCCTCCTTCAGCTCTGGCAGAACTTCTGTGAAAGTGGAAAGAATTTTTTTTTTTTTTTAAAGCAATGAAGTAGAGACTAGAGGCAGATTCTAGACATCGGAGTTGGGGGTTTGGGGTGGTGAAGAGGAGAAGAAACAAGTCTGAACAGGAATTTTAATGGGCCGCCAGATAGTCAAAGAGGAGTTGAATCTCCAAATGTTCCGATAGGCACGAACATTTATTAGGCACTTACTGTGTGCCGGGCACAGTGCTAACCGCCTCGCGTGGAACGTATCATTAAGTCTCCATAGCAACCCCAGGAGGTAGATGCCACGATCGCCTCCATTGTATGGATGTAAAAGCAAAGCTTGAAGATGTTAGGTGATTTGGGACTCCGGCCAAGGCCTTTTCAACCAAGAGCTCGTGTTCCTAACCACTCTCTGTTCTGAAGATAAAGGAGTTGACAGGGTTGTCACTGGTACCATAATATACATGTTCGTTTGTTTAGATCCAGGGTGGGGATGGGGCCCCCCTCAAAGTTGCCCCCCGATTTTCTTTTCTCTCGAAGCAGGGCTTCCGAATGAGCTCTTAGCGCCTCTTTGCATGTCTTCCTTCAGACTGCATTACCCGGATTCCCTTGCCAACTGGCTTCTGGTTAGGTTCAGCCAGGGAAGGCACTGGCAGCAAGATGTTTCCTGCATCCTCTCATTAGCAGAAAGCCAGTGCTTCAGGAGAGGCCCCTCTGGTCCCAGCTGCCCTCAGGCCGCCTCCCCACCCCCACACGGTGAGTCTCACAGGGGTCCCTGGCTCTGGTGCCTCTTCCTTGTCTGTCTGGCCCTAATGGTGGCTGTGGCTTCTTTCTGGGTCTAATCTCTGCATGGCTTCCTCGTCACACGTTTGCCTTGTCAGCTCTTCCAGCATCTTTCAAACTAGGGCCCCTGTTAATTTCCCTCCATTAAACTCCTTGGCTTGAGCTAGGTTTTTCTGCCTCAGCGGGACACAGACGTTTGTGTCTTAGACACAGACCCTGAGATAAGAACGCGGATGCAGGTCATTTATTTGGGAAGCGACCCCAGAAGTACATATGAGGGAGAGCGTGTCCATGAGCATGTTACTGCTATGGCCAGCTGGCGTTCTGTCTTGCTGGAGACCCTTGTGGCAACATGTAGGAAATACCTCAAAATTGTCCCACTGAGATATGGGGAAGCTGAGACATTTATCTGCCATCTTCATCTTTCATTGAGGATTGCCCCGGGACATAAAATTTCAGGCATTTCCAGAACACCCTGCATATGGGCTGTACAAGTTCTCAAAACCTTTGGAGAAAGCCACCAAGAAAGAAAGCAAATCACTGAGGGGACTTTGAGGTGAGAAGCTCTTAGTGCTGCAGGTAAACTCAGAGGTAGGCTGAAGAGAAATGGGGTGGGCATCCACAGCATCTGCTACTATGGCAACCCGGCTAATATTATAAATAGATACAACCAAGAAAAGCCAAAGGCAGTCAGTCTCCTTCTTAGAAATTCAGCTTTACTTTAGAAGGGGTGGGCACCGGGGGAAATCAACATTTTTTTCTTCTCTCCTCCCTCTTTTTTCTTGCTTTGGATGAGCGAGCCAACCAACTGGTTCCCAGGATGGGGAGAGACTGAGACACAGTTTAAGAGCGTTTCAGAGATTGTGTGGTCTTTCAGCCCATGACAGGGAATATGTGCATTCTACCATGGGCAGCTGTGACCTGTAGCTCATCAGTAAAGTTCAGTGGGCACTTGTGACTCACTAGGCACTATACATACATTCTATAAATGCATTGTCTCATTTACTCTTCATAGTAACTCTCTGAGATAAGTACCGATATTATTCCCATTCTACAGAGGAACGAACTGAAGCTCTGAGAAATGAAGCATATTGCTCAAGATCTCACGGCCTTGGGTCATAAGTGTGAATCATCCGAGTGGATGGAGCCAAATAGCCAATCCACATTTATGACCCTCGGAAATGAGCATTTAAGGATCCTTTTAAGGGCCAAAGCCATGTAGAAGCCATGTAACTTTATGTAAACCTCTTTAAAGAGGCTTAAAAAATGATTACGCTTTGTCATATCTAGTAGGTAGTGCAGGTCACTCGATGAATATTAGCTGAATTGAGTCTGTATCAAATCCTATCTGCAACCAAAATACAAATCCGACTGTGTCCCTCTCCCGCTCACATCCCTCCCGTGGCTCCCTATTGCCCTCAGGAAAATGTTTATACTTCTTACTATGGGCTGTCTCCTCCCTCCCCGGCCTCCACCGTCTTATCTACCCTCCCTGCGGCCTCACTCCAGCCATGCTAAACTACTTGCTTTTGCATTTCTCTTCTGCCAAGAACCCCTTTGGCAAACTCTCATTCATTCTTTGTGAGTTAGCTCAACCGTCACCTCCCGAAACAGCCAAACTCCATCCCCTGTGGTCTCGCTGTGGTGCCGTCCTGTGAGGCTCACCACTCCGTGCGTTTACCTCTCTTATATTATAGTATTCTTGTCATTGTGCCCTGTCTCTCCCGCCCAAAACATGAAAACATCTTTAAGAGCTTAGTTTGGATTTCAAACCTCAGCTCTGCCATCTGTGCCTTTGGGCAAAGTTGCTTTTCTTCTCTGAGCCTTAGTTTCCTCCTCTGTAAAATGGGCAGAAAACAAGATAACGTAGGTGACATGCAACACCTGGCACATTGCCGGGCCTGCTGTTAGCCGCTGCCTTTGCATCCTCAGGGCTGGTCTTCTGTAGTTGATGCTCAGTGAGGTGGTAGCTCTACCGACATCAGTGGTTTTTAAATTTTCTCCTGCATCAGAACCACCTGGAGGACTCGCTAAAACACAGCTTGCTGGGCCCCACCCTAAGCGTTTTTAATCCAGTGGGTCCGTATCAGGGCCCAAGAATTTGCATTACTACCTAGTTCTCAGGTGATGCTGATACTGATTGTTATGGATCTGTAGTTTGCAAACAGCTGGGCTGGCTACCTGGGGACGGGGAAATGCCTGATTAGAGTGATCAAACTCACACTAGAGGTTCACTCACTTCCCAGTGGATGTGGCCATACACTATTTATCTATCAACTTATCCATTCGACTGACGATCATTGAGTATCTACTGCGTCCACTCCTTCTGTGATTCCTAGCCTCCCCGAACAAAGATAAAGTTGGTTCGTTTGTTTTTCCATTCCTATCAGCTCAGTCTTGGAAGAAGCTTAAGGAAGAGTGGTGTGGTTGCAAAAATTTAAGTTGGTGTCGTTGCAAAGCATTTAAGTCTTCCTCACCAGCTCACCATGCTCCACAGAGTGGCCGTACCTCTCAGATCTCCACAGTCAGCTAAAGGGCAAGTGACTTAAACTCTCAGTTTCCTTCCTAAACGATCAGATAATAATAGCGCCGACTTGGCGAAGCTGCTGTGAGCATGGAGGGAGATAGAGTGTGCCCAGTCTGGCCCCCTTGTTCTAATTCTGTTTATTAAACTCGGTTGCTGTCTAGAAGTTAATCAACAAACACATTCTTTACGAGCTGTTTTGGCCCAATCTCCCGCTTAGGTAATCAGAGAAAGGGCTGGGCTAGAGACTGTAGGACCCCAGGTCTTGGAACGCCCCCATGTGGCCAGAGTTAAACAAAAACGTCTTTCGTGAGTAAATTATAAGCAATGAGCACCTTCGAAGGCCATCCTTGTCAGAAATGCAGCTGGGGGCCATTTTGTCAAGGAGTGAGCCTTTGTGGGGGTGAAGGCATCCAAGTGCAGGCCAGTCCCCTCATCATGAAATGTCATAAAGGAAGCAGTTAAGTTCAGTTAGGTATACAGCTTTCAATTAGATAATGCATTCAAAAAGCATTCTAGAAACTGCGAAGTGTGATACCGTAAGGTATTATTATTATTATCACCCTTATTTCTGTGTTGTTGTATAGGTCGCTACATCTGCTGTGGCTAGTTAAAGGGCCGAAGGACGGAGAGGCTCGAATGAGTAACTTTCTGGGGAAAGGGAAGAGAGGTGAATGGGTTAAAGTCCCCAGAAAACCAATTTATGCGAAGGGTTGGATCCTAACCGGCTTCAGGCCAGCACTAAAGGTCTGAATTACAAATGTACAGAGTTTGCTGTTCAGTAAATAATTTATTTTCTTCCTAATGGAGCCTGTACTTTTCATTGGGACAAGGCCATTTTATTTTCACTGATAGAGTGGACAAGATCTAGACTACAGAGAAGTCTAATTCTACTCACCGTGGGAACGGCTTTTTAAAAAGACTTAAAAAAAGGGACATTGGGACGGTGGTTAACACGAACCCTTATCGTCTCATGTTTCTGCAAAGTGCATTCTCTGCGTTTGCAACTTGGGTGAGTTAATAATTAAAATCATTTTCCTTTCCTGCTCTTCAAGGAAGTTAGGCTAGCTGATTTCATTAGCCGATTCCATTTTTTTAAAGCTTAATTTGGGACTATTTGACGTTTGAAATAACATTTGTCAGCTCCAGTGTGTAGAAAGCTCCTTTCCAGGCTCTTTGAGAAGCAGCCAGCAGGAATCCTTTAAAGAGCCAGCAGACGATTCTAGCCTCTTGGAATCTAATTTAAATCTAGACTGTTTGCAAACAAACAAGGACAATCTAGCTACAGTGCGTGCGTGCGTGCGTGCGTGCATGTGTGTGTGTGTGTGTGTGTGTTTAAATCCCTGATAATTTGTTTAAAGAGCAGAGGATACAACAAAAATATAGGAACTTCACTTCCTTCTTCCCTTTTGGCGTTTTTTTGGGGGATGTGTCCCCTGACCCCAAATGATGGAATTCACGAGGGACCTAAGTAAGGGCTGCTGAGAACAACTGTGCTTTTTGAATGAACTCTCATATGCATATCAGTCAAAAGTCACCTTTGCTGGCCGGAACTGGAAAGTGGAGCTTTTTGTGTGTTTTGTTTTCTCAGTGGTATAGCCATTTCAGCTCAATAGCTCAATTCTTGGGAAAGGCCACTTCTTCTTGACATTGGAGTAGACACACTTCCCTGTGCACCTAAAAACAAATAAGTAAATACGTAAATGAGTACACACATTTTTAAAAGGCGTCTTCGCCCCTCCCCCCAGGTCTTAATTTTTCTTTCAATTTCGAGGTGTTTTTT
>NW_011888898.1:234714-237073 GCF_000151845.1 Pteropus vampyrus | reverse complement strand
CATCCCCACCCCCCGCCCCGCCCCGGCCCAAATGCATTTTCTAAAGGCCTCGTTGCTGAGGCTATGGTTTTGTCTAAAGTGCAGATCTAGGAGAGTATATTTAATTTTATTTCTGATCAGTGTGTGGTGGATCACACATGTGATGGATTTGTATGTGCCGGTGTATATGTGTGGATCTGTGTTAGCTACATGCATCTACTTGTATGGGTGTCTGTATGAATGTGCACATGCATTTATCTGTATGTTTGTATGAACATGTCTGTGCATTTATGTTTGCATGCATGAATGTGTGCCTGTGTGGCATACGTACATACTGAATCTGGATGCGTGTACCTGTAGCGGACACCACCCATACACTCATCGTCTAGCTGCTAAGGGATCCTAGCTTCTCAGTGCAATGGGAGCTGTTTGCCCTTCCCGCCGCCTCCCAGGGCGCCCCTGACACACCAACAAGGGTACAAAGGCAGGCTCCCTCGCCTCCAGGCAGCACGGTGTGGTGCAATTCACGCTGCAGAGCCCCCTGCGGATCAAGAATGTCGACTGCAGCTGAGTCCAGTTCTTTCTCAGCTCCTGCCCTGACCTGCCCGACTCCACATGTCAGCCTTTTCCCCTGGGGGCCTCCTTCAGTATATCCCATGCATCAGAATCCCTGTCTCAGGCTCTGCTCTAGGCAGTCTGGCCCAAGACGGCACTTTTACACGTGTATGTTTGCATGTTCGAATGTGTGTGTGTGTGTGTGTGTGTGTGTGTGTGTGCACGTGCGCGCGCCCATATACAAGGAAATCTAGGAGGATTTGAGAGAGAAGACAAGGTAGAGAAAACACACTGAGTTTATCCTGGGGAGAAGAAAGGCATCTCAGACACAGAGTATGAGAAAACTGCTTTTAAAGTGGAAAATTAAAAGATGCTTTAGGTGTAAATGTATTTTTTTTTTTTTATTAAATCAGAAAAAGAAAGACACAGTGTACATGATATCAGCCGATCATATGTTACTTTTGAATTACAGCTTAATAGATTCATCGTGGTGCTATTTACTGCTCTGTACACGTATTAAGGAAAACTCAGATATTTGCAAAATCTGTAAATTTTTATTAACCGGGGTTATGGGGAGGGCTTTATCAGAACGCATCCTGAGAACATTAGGAAATTACAGACAGACTTGAGATAAGTGTCAGACAGAACAGATGAAGCGAGCCCCTCCGCCATCTGAGAAACGTTAATAATGTAAGATTGCAGGGACCAGGTCTTTGTTAGGGGTGCAGGATGCAAGATGAAAATGGAGCCCTGGGCGCCCCCTGGTGTTGCAAAGTAAATTTGCAACTTCATTTATTTGTTCTGTTTTGTTTTTTAAGTTGTAATCCTTGCCCTGGTCACGGGGCCTCCAGAAGCAATTGTTTTCCCAAACCGTTTCAAGCCCCCTCCAGTCAATCTTATCCTTCTCGTCAATAACGTTCAAGGACCCTATTTGAAAAACAACTCTTATTCATTTTGTTTCCATGCCAGGAAATTGGCACCCTGCCAACACAGGGCCCCTGCTCTCCCTCCCAGAACTGTGAAGTTAAACAAACGGATTTTCGTCTTTCCTCTTAGAGCTGGGGAGGATGAGCCTGTATTTACTACAAAGCCTAATTCCTTCCGGCAGGCATTTCTCTCCTGCAACTTACTTGTTTCTGCCATTTTTCATAACTTAACCAGAATGCATTTTTCCCCCCGCCCCCCACCAACCCACAACCATCAGCTCTTCCGACCTGACCAGTTAACCTGCTAAAAACCATCCTCACAGTTATTTACCAGGAAAGACTGGACCAGAGACGTAAATAATACACCTCAATATACAACAGCTCAGGCTTAATTTGTAGGCAGAATTTCATTTGATGGTCATCGGAAAGAAAAAAAATATATATACATGGAGTGGTTTAGGGGAGGAAATAGAGTAGGGAGAAGGCATCTTGGCAGGAGAACTCGGTGGGAACTGTGGCGATTTGTTTACTTGGATTTGCCAACGGGTCCGATGGACACGGGGTCTGTTTGCACTTGAGCATCCAACATCCGCTTTGGTCCCTGGAGAAAAATACAAAGACGTTGTAGCCTAATGAAGATCTGTAATATCAATAGCGACAACTACCATGTATTTAGTACTCGCTCTGTGCCGGATGCTGTGCTAAATAAGTACACCTTACTTATGGGGGTCGGATGAGAGAGCAGCCTCTGATCTCCCAAGTTCAGTGCTCGGTTACATTACTTTCCAGATCTCTGAAATCTCTGACAAGTAGCTTAATTCTGTGCTTCAGTTTCTTCATCTTTAAAATGGGGGTGATCACCTTGTCTCGGGGAGTCGTTCAAAGATAAAGGGAATTCA
>NW_011888898.1:218546-233271 GCF_000151845.1 Pteropus vampyrus | reverse complement strand
ATAGTATATTATATATACACATATATAATGAAGTCTAGTATGGTAAATATAGCATAGTATATAGTATATAGTAAATATAGTATAGGGCACCACAATATCTATTATATAGCATACATTATATATAGGGTAGCACGGTATAGTGAATATAGTGTAGTATGTAGTATACGCAGTAGTGTACGGTATGAGTAGGGTGGTAGACTATAATATGGCGAAGGATATATAGTATAGTATATACACATAGTGTCACGCGATGTAATGTAGCAGCGTACATATAGTATAGGATAGCATAGGCTAATACATAGTATAGCACATACATACATCAAGCACATACTGTATGTAACATGTCGTGTTGGTCTTTGGGAATACAAACACGGCTGGGACAACATGGTATATCGAAAGCCTGGGCTCAGGGGTCAGCCATAGCTGGGTTTGAGTGCTGCTCCGTTCCGCTTGGATCTTGTGACCTCTGATCAGTCCCTTGCCCTGTGGGCTTACAGCTGTGTTCACACCTGGTCCTCACCGCACACTGTGCAGCTGACTCCATTATCACTCACACAGCAGAGGAGGAAGCTCGGCACAGGTAAGTCACTAAGGTCCACTTCCCACTAGTAAGCGGTGGATCTGGCTTCCATCTCCCATTTGCCTGAGCTGCTCTCTCAAGCGCTAGGTGATTCCCAGCTACCCGTTTACATTGCATCATAAATACCTGATGCGGTGATCGGATCACAAACTCCTCCAAACAGGACAGTGCCTTACTTATTCATCTCTGTGCCTTACGACCTAGGGAGGGGCTGACTAAAGTACTCGCACAATAGTTATTCCTTCCGGATGAATTAAAACGCGCCAGGCTTTGTTCCCAGGAAACTCTCCGTGATCCCAATGATCCCATTTCATCTTCGTGCTAACCCTGTGACATCAGTACTAGTAGCCCCATTGACAGAATACTTGAAACGCAGAGAGGTGACTCGTCCAAGATCACACAACCATTAAGTGGTAAAGCTGGGTTCAAATCCAGCTTTGGAAGCTTAGGAACAAGCTTCTAAGTTTCTAGGGCTTGGACTCAGGCTGCTGTTTTACTGTGAAAGGCCCCACAGATGATATGTAAATGAACGTACGTGATTGTGTTCCAAACTGTATGTACAAAAACTGTCTGCAAAGCCCTGGTCCAGCCTCGACACTATTGACACTTAGGGCTGGATCCCTCTTCTTCACTGTCCTGTGCACTGCAGGACATTTAGCAACATCCCTGGTCTCTACCCACAATGTCTCAAAGTCGAGGCAATCAAAGTTGTTCTGGACATCGCCAAATGTCCCCTGTGTATGAAAGCTCCCCTGGTTTCGAACCACTGGTCAGACCCAGCCTACCAGATCCCCGGATGTCGTGGGCAAGGAATCCACAGAAAACACCCTCTGGCAAAAGAAACCAAGAGCCACCAAGAATGAGAGGTACCGGGGCCATAAGCTCGGGACCTTTCCAGAACACAAGTCCTTCTGTACCATGCACCACCCGGCACACACTGCGTGCCCAGTAACGTTTCGACCGGAACTTTGGGCAGAAAAATGTGTACTTGGTTTAAAAACGACCGAGGAAAGTGTGCAGTGCTTTCCAAGGAGCGAGAGCTGAGAATGGAGAAAAATACCTCAACGAAACCTCCCAAATGGTGATCCGTCTTTATACATCCTCCCTGCTGGTGTTCACTCTCTTTTCTTTTTCGCCTCTTTGAAACTGGAGAAGGGCCTTTCACCAGAGGGAACCAAGGGGGAGTCTGCATTAGGGCTTCACATTTGCAAACGGCCTCAAATTGTGACCTTTAACACTATCTTAAATTGAGGTTCTACGCTCATACTCAAAGACACAGACTAGATAGTAGTACGATGACATTTATCACAAGACTTTAAACTTAGAGGTCTAAGGTGCCACTCCAAAGACCAAACACCGCCCTCACCTTCCTCTGTCTAGCAGGCCACCAAAACCTACAGCTGGCCACGGAACGGAACATGATGGATGACCAAGGAGGCCCGGGGCGGTGTGCCCCGCACAGCACTCCGTCTCCAGTGCAACAGGAAGGTTAAGTCCAGTTTCCTGGCCCCGCGACGGGCATCGGTGTTATCTCCTGGGCTGGCTCTCCTGGCTCCAGCCACATTCCCTGGGTCCAGGGCCGATTTCGCTTGTCTCTCCTCCTGGTTTGTGCTCGATCACCTTGCTGATTTATCATCTGAGTAACGACCTGGCAGATACTACTCACTTGCCAGGATTTATTTACATGATCTCAAATATAATAAACATTTTCTAGTGTCCTATTTTACACCATGAATCTATTCATTCATTCAGCAAACAATTAGGGAGTGTCTACTATGTCCTAGTCACCACGCTAGGGAGGATAGTGCCTCTGCCTGTGACAGGTAGGGTCACTGGCCTCCCAAAGCCAACAGTCTGGGGGAAGAAACAAGAACCAAACAGACAAATAAACGTAAAAGATTGATTAATTATTTATTGTCTGGCCTCTACAGACTCCTGGGGTTCTCTGGAAGGAAAGAGTTAAAGTTTAGTCACCCCTTTATTCCCAGACCCCAGGGTCGAGCTTAGAGAGATTTCCCTGATTTAAATTCTTCAAGGCTCCCTTTGGCCACCACCGAACATCAGTGCTCCCTGTCATCACCTGTCCCTGGCACCATCACCCTGTCCTTGCATTCTCTCCTCCAGCCAGACTGGACTTCAGCCCCGTGCTGCCTCTCTGGCATACCTTCGCACCTGCTGTCTCACTGCCTGGAACACATTCTGCCATCGGCCCCCGCCTGGTCACCCCCTTCCACCAGCAGCTAATCTGAGATCCCACGTCTCCTCTGAAAAGCCTTCCCGGAGGCTCCCCTCATACCCAAGGCCAGGCCACCTCCTGGCCCTCAGGCCCCCCTCACATGCCTCCTGGCCCTTCCCAGACTCAGCAGCCCCACGCGTCAGTCTCGAACCTGACTGCCAGCCCCAGACAGCAAGGCCATCGTCCACCTAGCACAGCGCCCGGCATCCAGCAGGTGATCAATAAATACTGTCTGACAAACGTCCGGCCATCCCCTAGGCAATCGGTCCCCTTCGGAGGCGGGAACCATACCCCTGGCCCGAGACCCCAGGAAGGAGAGGTGAAGGGTCCACTTACCAGGCCCTTGAAGAAGCCTCCGAGGGACTGCCGCCGCCTCTCGGGTCTCTTCTGGGACTTGTCCCCATTGGGCAGCGAGTTGGCCTCCGCTGCGGCCGGCTCTGCACATGGGGCCGGTTCTTTGGTGTCCTGCTTGTTGGTCTTCTGCTTGTTCAGCTCGGCCGAGGCCTTCTTGTCCTTTGAGGGGCCCTCCGTGCACTTCTGGCCTGCTCCCGCCGGCTCTGGCTCTGGCGGCGTGGTGGCCTTTTCCGTGGAGTCTGATATCTACAGCGAGGTCACGCAAAATGCATGTTAGTGGCTGCAAGACACCTCTCGATAGCAGGAGAATAAATATGTTAAAACGGAGATGTGTAAATGTTGGATGGTGTCTACGTTTTCGGGAGTCCTAGGTAAAATGAAAAAAAAAAAAAAAGGAAAAATGCACCAATACCTAATTATGGTGCAAGGTCACAGGAAGGGACATTTGCTTATTTATCTGATAATTCGTTAGTTAATGTTATGCTTTCCCAGTAAGCATTCTTTCCTCCTCTGGTATGAGAACCTGGGTTTTCCTTGGGAAACCTCTTTTTTCTCTTGTGTATTCCTTGGGATTTAGGCAAACTAAGTCCATACCTGGACCAGGGCGTGTGACTCAGGCTTGGCCAATCAGAGCATTGCATGTGACTGGGCTGCTATGATTGGTTCACGATGACCAAACAGATCAAAACTGAGCTAAGCTCAGGGCTTTGCTAAAACAACCAAGAGAGAGAGTCCTGCTCTCTTTTTGTTAGGTTTGAAGATAAAAGCTTGGAGTTTCCAGAGCCACCGTCGTTTTCAGAAACAAACAAAAAAAAGTGCTTGAAAAGGAAGCTAACACAGAAGAAAGCAGAGCTGAGAGAGGAGCCCACATACCGATGGCTCTGTGTGTGCCCCTGGATCCATCTGTTCCTGAAGTCCTCTCATGTGCATGTACCTTCGAGAGAGCTTCTCTGCTTACGACTGCATGTGACACGTTCCTTGGGGATGCCTATTTTCTTTATGTCTGTCTTGATTTCTGGCGTGAAACTGCCCTGTTGCTTCATGAAACGCTGATTTTAAAAAATGGCTGTTTTTTATTTTTACCTTTGAACTTCTACCCTTTCGTGCTAAAGTGAAATGTTCACAATTATATTTGGGTCTTGCAATTTGGGGGGATGAGCCTGTAAAATCCCAAATTCTAGCAAATGCTGGCTAAATTACAGATAACCTCAAAAAAAAAATCTATTAGAAAGTAAAAAGCTTTTCCCCATAATTTACTTGAACAGAAATGCCTCTGGGGGCCAGATAGATAGAATGAAAACACGTCAGAGGCTAGAAGTAAGAAAAATCACATGGAGACTTCGTTCCTCCAGTTGTGAAACCAACATAGTGATGGGGGACTACTTCTCTAGTGTAAGAAAAACACCAGTTCAAGCGATGCTGTTTTTGATGTCGGGGAGACAAGCTGGAGTGTGGGGTTGGGGACACTGTGGCGAACTGAATGTTACATGCCCTGTCTAACGAGGCAACAGCTGCTTAGACCCAGGTGAGTGATAATGGATAGGATTATAGCCCCGGCGTTGTTAGATCTTCTGGTTTTCCGATGGAAATTTAAAATTGAATTTTTTAAATGCAACATATGTCCATTTTTAGATCTTGACTTCAAAAGTTTTAAAGCCCTATTCACGGCAAATGACTACAACACAAGTACCCCTGAGGGCCACATTCGACCTACTGGATATGTGTTTACAATTTCCGATTCCTAAAGTTTTGTTCTGTCCCCAGGTCCAGAAATTCTATGACAAAGTGGCAGTTTGATTGAGCAAGCAGCAACCAGAGAGCTGTCATTTTGCACTGGTGGATCAAGCCTACCCCCTAGAAATACGTGAGAAGAATCACAGGTGCAAGCAGCACCTGGGGGGCTGAATTCCTCGGAGAAAGACGCATTCGACATCCGGTGCGCCCCATGAAGTTGTTCTGTCGCCACACGCCCTGAATATTTCTGTCACATCCCAGCTGCCAAAGCTGTAGCAAATGCTGAGATACAGATGTCCGACTATAAGAGACGGCCTCAAGCAGATATTTGCCTTCGAATGAGCCAGAAACTCCCACTATGATGCTCTTTAGAAGGCCGGAAATCAGTGACTCCATTTACACACCCCATGAACTGTCTTTGTCACGCAGATTTTAAGATAGAGTGAGTGGCTTAACATCTGGAGTCAAAGGGACCTGGTGTGGGTCTAGTTCCATCACATCTTTGCTGTGGGGTCTGGAATAAATTGTTTACTCTCTCAGCATCCTCACCTGTATGGGGGTAATAAAAAAATCATACCCCATGGCGTTGGGAGGATTACATGAGATAGTAATTGGAAAGCCTGTGTGACACAGTCTGACCCCTGTGAAATGCCAAACATAAGGGGACCGATCATCTTGGTTTGTCTGGAAATGAGAGGGTTCTAGGACATGGAACTTACAATTTTAAAACCAGAAAAGTCCTGGGCATCCTGGTTTAACATATCCAGAGGTGACTCTTTCTGAGAGATTGTGAGAGGTTGGATTCTAGTGCTGGGTGCAGATGAAGTACTCTGGAAATACTTGCTGAATCGAGTCTCCCCCGCCCAGTGACATTTTGGTCAAGACTTGTAGGATAAAAAAGGAATTTCCCATGTGAAGAAGAGGGAATGTAAAAGCCTCGCAATAGGAACTAGCAGAGGAATTCTGGCTTATTCGTGCTTGTATCTGTAGAGCCCAAGTTCATGTCCGATGAACAGTAGGTGCTTTACCTACAGATGTTCAACGAGTTGGCTGTGGTTTAGAACTGCATTGGAAATGAGGCTGGAAAGAAGCGAGAACACGCCAGCTACACCCGCCACCGAACCGAGTTCACAGGTCACTTACTTGGCAGCTGGAGTCTTTCCCATTTATTTCTTCTGAGTGGGTGATCCCTCCATCCCCTTTCACTGACTAAAATAACAAACAGACAATGGCCTTTCAGCTACCATAAGAACAACAAAATGAAGAACGCGAAAGAAGTTCCGAAATGGATGGCCACGTAATCATTCATTATTGAGATTTGGGATCAAGACCAATGGAAGACCAACCGGAATCATACTGCTCACGAGGTCTCCCATTTCCATGTGGTCTGTACCCAGAGTCTAATTCCACCCAAGTGTTGACCTCCGAAACTAACAACAACTATAACAAAAGTCCAAAACCCTGAGGTTAGATGATTCTGGGATAAATAATTGATGATGAAAATAGTAATGTTGGAACCAGAAAGTCATCGAACACGTTGAATGAATGAATCAATGAATGAACAGGGAATCGAAAGGTACAAACTTCCTGTTGTAAGATAAGTAAGTACCAGGGATGTAATATACAGCATGGTGACAGCAGTTACTGTGGTCACATGACATGTGTGAAAGTTGCTATGAGAGTCATTCCAAGCGTTCTCATTGCAAGGAGAATTTTTTTCCTTCCATTTCTTTTTACTGTGTCTGTATGAGAAGGTGCACGTCAACTAAACGTAGTGTGGTTATCATTTCATGATATATGTAAGTCAAACCTTTATGCCGTACACCTGAAACTCATACAATGAAATATATCAATTACATGTCTTTAAATAAAGCTGGAAAAAAGTAAAATAGATGAACGAACAATTAAACCATTGGGTCGCCTTCCATTGGTGACATTTAGTGGTGATTGTTTTATTGTATTTTTTCCCCCAGTAGAGGAATGAGTTATGTTCAACACTTTATTTTCCATCCTTTAATACTCCCTGTGGCCTGTGGCATCAGTAACAGGGCTGGATGGGATTGAATTCACAACTTTGGCTCCTTAAACCCACATTCAAAACGGATCTACGTTGGGGGCGGGGGGTAGGGGGTAGTGGAGCAGCAGCTTGAGCATCACCTGGGAACTTGTTAGCAGATTCTCGAGGATTCCAGATCTGCTGAATCAGAAACCCTGTGGGGTATAGCTCAAGTCCGCAATGCTGAGGCACACGTGGGTTGACGTGTCACTGCTTTAAGCTGACTGGCCACAGGCGAATGCGGACCCACAGTACATTCGTTTCTTCCCCCTCCCTTTCTTTGCTCGCCCTTGGAGGAGAATTTGGATCAAATCAGAAGGCTGTCTCATCGTCGAATGGTCCGAGGTTAGCCTCCTGAAAACAGACTCTACGGCTATAGAGAGATCATTGCAAAAGTTCAACCTCTTTTTTTTTTTTTAAAAAGGGGGAATATCTCAAGCTCGTCTGTGACTTTTTTCTGTTGTTCATTTTGAGGCATATAAAGCTGTATTTATGCAAAGGTGACTGACTGCATGCTGAGTTTAGACTGAGGGTTTTATTAAGTCCCTCTGAGGTCTCTTCAGTGACGGTTATTAATAATGGTGGTTATTAATAATCCCTCCCTACCTCCCCTCTTCCTCCCTGCCTCCTGTGTGTTCTCTCCATCCCTCTCCTTTCCTTTGGCAGAGCCCTCTTTCAGAGACAAATTAGGGGAGTTCGAGTTGGGCTCTGTCTGTATTCAAAGGACCATAACCACAAAGGCTTATTTTTTCCAGCTGTGAAAAATAGCAGGATTACTGTTAAGGAGACTAAAATTCTTTGAGAAGCTATTTAATATTTTAAAGAACAATCTGAAGACTATTAAGTCATTTCAGAGATTTTCCCAGTGTGATACCGAGTATCTTTCTCCATGGAGTTTATTTTTATTTACGAGAGTCAAAGAGGAAGCATGTCAGGACCTCAGCCTGCAGTGTGGAGAGAGGATCAGGTTGTGACAGCCACACCTTGCACATTAATAAAGTCATTGTCTATTTCTTTTGTTGTGTCTGCATTCCTATAACTTATACTCTGAGGAATGTTTAAACCATCTCCAATATATATCTCTTAGATACTCCAAGCTCTAGTGGAAACGTTTGCTGGTCAGTTCACATGTCTTTCTTTAAAAGAAATGCAAGGTATTTTGACGGAGATCTAAATCCAACCAAAGTTGAGATTTAAAAGAAGAATTGGGATGCCATTTTAGTTTAGTGTGAGTATATCAGCAAGATTGTTTACTAGAGCAGCCTCATTAGAACAATTCAAGGAACAGGCTCTGCTAGAAATTTCCAGGACAAACAAAGGCTTTGAGTCCAAGCTTTGTGTTTTACCAGGATGCTCCTTTGAAATGGACTTGAACTCAAGTCAGACAAAATGACACAACGGAAGTAAATCTCACTTTAGTGACAAGTACATTCAGAAAACTATGTCCCAGCTTTATGTAACTCGGGTACTAATTCTCTTCTCTTTTGCCTTGTAATTTCAGGTAAGCCCAACAAATAAAAATGATGTTTCCACAGAATCCCCTTTAAGGGTAGGAAAAAAAATGCAAGTCGCTGGTGAAGACGGCAATCACCCCAACAAATGCTACCTTTCCTTAAAGAGTCGTTCAGTATTCCTATTTAAATACTCAGGGAAGAGTTTGAGATCAAGGACTTTGGCTAGAAAACTCCTGTTTCCGTATATTTATTTATTTGTTTGTTTGTTTATTTACTTATTTTTAAAATTACCGTTACAAACCACCATCTATACTCCCCTTCAGAGAGTAAATTTTAATATGTTTCCTTAGACTTATTAGATTGAATGTAATCAGTAAAAAAACTCTGGTTTCTTGGCTGCCTCCTCATTTGGGCCTTTCATTTGCCCAGCATTGAAGCTCATAGTCTTTCTCATCTAAGCCTGAGAATGTTATTCTAACAGTGTCTTATGAAACTACTGGTCTAAAGAGACTGGAGGATGGTTAAATGAAACAATGTAGGTGACAATAGTTTGGAGGAGGAAAGTACTTTTCAAGTGCAAGGTGTTTTTAATATTGACAAATTATAAACCTATATTTCTATCTCCCACTTTTATGGTTTCATCTGCCTACCTGGTTTGTGGGTACTTGAATATAGCTCTCTACCCACTCACTTTATAAAAATACACTAGCATTTCAACTATGCAATTTCTTGACATCCAGTTGAATTAATGCATAGAAGAATCTTTAAAAAAAAAATTTTTTTTTTTATTTTTTATTTAGGGCATGACAGATGTCTTAGCTGTTTCTTGTAATTATTTAAAAAATCTGTAGGAGCCCATAGAGTTTCTGTGAAGTAACATATCTACTTGTATAGAATGCAATGTAAGGATTTATATGATTCTATTTTATTTCCTCTGAAATTATTTGAAAAACAATATTCTTTCTATTTTTATTTTTATGAGGTTAATTTCTGGAAAGAAAAAGATTTTTTAGAAGTAAACCGGGCAATATGTTTATTAAAATTAAAAAAAAAAAAAAGAAAAAAAAAAAACCAAACATCTTAACCAGGAGTCACTTTGCTATGGGACAGAAAATATATAGTCTGAGGGAAACTTAAGAGAGGCAAACACGAGAAGGTAGAAAATCCATAATCTGAAGGATAGAGGCACAGATTACCAAACAAAAATGACACATTTGAAATTGAGTTTTCTATTACATCAATTATTTTTTTAAAAACTATATTTTGCTAAGGATATCTAAACTCAGTTGTAATATTCTTTATTTGGCTCAAAAAAAAAAAAATCCTATAGTGATGGGCCAGATGCGATCTCTATTTTCAAGCCCTTAAAACAGAGTTTTGTTTTTTTTTTGCTTTTTTTCTTCCTGCATAAATAAGAAGACTTTAAATTTGTTGGGAAGCCATGAAATGTTACCTAAAATTGTTTCTTGAAAATAATTACTGAAGCTAACTTCCAGGAGTCTGCACTATGGGGTATTAACACATGTGCATAAACGTGGGGTACAAGAATGTTCACACAGGTTAGCGGAGCAGCTGAGATCACGTGTGTAAGACACGTGGCTTGCGCCCACTGAATACGGCACAGAGTTGAAAATTAATGTCTGTTTTCCTCATTGGGCTTTACTCTCCATGAAGACAAGAACTATGTCTATTTCTGCTCACTGTTTTATCCCTCGTGCCTGGAACACAGTGGGTGCTCACTAATTATTTGTTGATGACGTGAATGAATGACAGACAATAGGTTGGAAACAAGCCAAATGTCCACCAATAGAGCAATGATTAATCAGAGTGTGAAAAATCCAGACCATGTGATTCCACAAAGTTGTTACAAAGAATGAGGCGGCTCTATACCAGGGGCCGCAAACTCAGATATCCACAGGGACAGGGCCAGCAACATAAATGAGTGAGCTGGGCTGCGTATGACAATAGGGAGTGGTGGGGATTGCGGTAAACTGGAAACCCATGCCTTTGTGTATTTGAATCAATCGCAGCGGTACTATTATGTTCTAATGGAAACAAAACAGGATGCAAGACAATAATTATTAAGATATCTGGAATTTTAGGAGAAATCTCAACAAGCATGGAAGCTTTAGAATTTAAATATAAAAAAGAATAATGGTCAAGCTGCCGGGCATTGCCCTTTCAATAGGTAAAAAGAACAATGCCCAAGATGAGGCTGATGCTATGTATCCACGAGGATTGCTTAGGAAATGAGCCCACTCTCATCTCTATCCCTAACTTATGGAAAACCGATTCCAAAGGGTTCTTTTCTTTCCAAGTTTGTTCCCCTAACAGTTTGGACTTGCCCAGTTTTTACTCTTAGAAAACATCCCCAAGCAACATCTAATGGATAGCTCTGAGGATGAGTTTATAATATGGGACCTCATTAGAATTTAAAGCTTTGTTTTGAATGAGTGCAATGGATGGTTTAGATGTCTTTCATTCTTTATTTGGAGTCTCTCATATTTCCTCTCTTTTAAACAAAGAAGCCTGATGTTGGTTATTTGAAAGGGAAAGTCATTCTGTTTGCTTTTTTTGTTTTTTTAAATCTCTCAACTCCATTCAGAAACAGGGGAGCTGGATCACCCTCAATGTTACGATGAACTATTTGGGGGTCCCATTCGTTGTGCAGATGGTTTGCCAGAAACAGGCCAAATGTTCTTTTCTTTCCTGACATTGTGTCAAAAATTAGTTTAACAATCTCAAGTCTTGATCTCCATTTTTAACACCATACTGCAGAGTAAATGCCGAGGACTGTAGAGGGGGGTTCCAGCCACACCAGCTGCCCACTACTTACTCTATGCATCTCAGTCCATGAGAACCCAGCCACAAAAAGAAAATGATGCCTGTCAACAATTTCTAACAGAGTTGTTTGTAATATGCCTCAACTCCCACTGGTAAGGGTTTGGTTTTGTTTTACGAACTAGAAAGAATTCCTTAACAGGTTGGGCCTGTGAAAATAGGGTTTCTTTCTTAAAGGATTAAATTCCCAAATACTTCTGAAAATGAAGGTGCACTATAATGAAATTCTTGTCGTTCATTAAAAGAGAATTAAACCAATGACCTTTCACATGAGTTTTTGTTTTTTGCCTTCCAACTGATTTGGGTTTTATTTTGTTATATTACTTAAGTTCCTGGATATTTAGATATTTAATGCACATGACTCTTCATAGATACCAAAAGCTGTCTACCCATATTTTTTTCCATTCTATACAAACTAAAGGCATGGCAAATGCACCAACTAAGTTATACATATTCATTATTAGAATATTATGTTTTCATTTCCGTATATGAATTATTTACAAATCAGCTTCGTTCAAGTTTGTGACACTCACGTCACCTTCAGAATTTTTCCAACATCAATATATAACTGACTATTACTTAATCCTTTAATAAATGCCTATGTTCATTATGTAAATAAACGTATTTTCAAAGGAAACTGTATATAATTACTATAATAAGAAAAGCAACATCAGTTGTCATAAATAGAAGGAACCTTTAAAAATGAATAAAATTACAAGTAAACAATAATATTAATTTCTAGGTAGGTACTGTTGTCTCCTAAAACTCAGGACCCAAAGCCGGCCCTTTCTTTGTTAAAATGGGTGTTAGTCAGGGTTAAAGCAAGGTTAAGGAATATTAGTAATAAACCAAGACTTTCTCTGTGATCGAATCAGAAGCACAAAAGGGAGTGTTTTCCCACAGCACAATTCACATTCCATCTGTACCACCCACAACTACCTCTCATGCCACCTGTGACCTGGGTCTTTATTCTCCGGAGCTGAGCTGGATTTTTCAGTGTTCTCGTGCTGGAAGCAAGTGGCTTACCATTTGTCTGAGAAATGCCATCAGGGAGGTTCTCGGTGGTTTGCGTTCTTCTCTTCTGAGTTTTACTTCTGTGGCTTCTGGTGTAGCATCTCCGTCTTCGCTGAGATCCACTGTTTGTGAGGCTGAGTCTACGTCCTCGGCCTTTGTAATCTCTACTGGTGATTCACACACCACCTGGATTATTTTGCCAGGTAATAATAAGACAGTGAAAAAAAAAAAACATTCCCCAAAACATGCTTTATAAAGTGGAGTCCTGATTCTTCCTTAGACCCTCTAGTAGCTGGAGGTTTGAATCTATGACTATTTCCACACGGGCGCATCTTCGAGAAGGAACATTTGTGTCATATGATGTGCTCTCAAACAGCCAGTTTCTGAACAACTGTCAAATAAATGGACTTGGACGTGGCAAAATTTCTGTCCCATGAAGGTACAATGCTTAGACAGGAAGTCCCTTTTGGGGACTGCCCCTCAGAGTACACCCCAAACCCACTCCATTCTAGCAGGCCCACCTCTTTGGTCTGCCATATAGGCGAATTACAGCTGGCCTGTGTTAAAAATCAGGAGTCATCATTCGCTCAAGATGCCAGCTTTAGAGATGGTGACCACGACACCTTCCAATCCATATCCTCGTTCCCCTGCAACTGTGGAGAAATTGTCCTCTGTGCTAAAAGGACAGGGTGAAAGCCACTTGCTTTAGTAGACTCCGCTTCCCCTTTAACTCATTTCCCATTTCATACCCCCCTCCCTGCACCGGTCATTTGCTATTGCTGCTTAGCTGAAGTTTAGGCTTTCAGGAGAAAAATGAACTTGGGAAAAACAAAACAAAACAAAACTCTAGCTAAGTTGCTACGGCCCCCAGCAAGGTAACTAGTGATCTCAGAGTCCCCTGAATGTCTGTGGCGGGTAAGGAAGGCCAGCTGTGTGGGCGCGGATGTAAAATCTGATTCATCCGCATTTTGATTCCAAAACTTGTTCTTTTCCATTGCCTCCCTGCATCTGTGCTGTGTCCTCATCACATCTGGGACAGTTTCTGCCTCTGCCTTGGTCTCTGCAAAAGGACAGAGTTAACTGGCCTGGGGAGGGTTTTATAATTTCCTTTTGGTTGGCCTCGGGCAGGGATTGGCAAACCGCAACCAAATCCATCCCGTAATCTGTTTAGGTATGGCCCACGAGCTAAGAATGGATTTAACATATTTCGAGGGTTCTAAAAAAACGTTTTAAAAGATGAAACATGTCCAACAGAGACTGTATGTGGCCTGCAAAGTCTAAAACGTTGACTGCCTGGCATTGACATAACAAGCTTGCCATCCTCTGCCTCAGAGAAAAGCAGGCAAGAGCCAAAGGCAAGTCTGCATTTGTTTTTCCTGGTGCCAGACCCAACTTCTTCAGAAGTTCGTTCTCAGAGGCAACTTACTTATTTCCAAAAACACAGCATGCTCCGGAGAAGCCATTTGCCTTTCTTTCAAAGAGCACATACCATTGGTTTGCAAATGAGCCCCATGATCCAAATTGAGAAGGACCCTTAATTTCTCTATTGTCAACTGAAGCAGGAAGGTGCCTGCCCATCAACTAATCAGCCTGCAGGAAAGCCCCTCCCCACTCCAACAAGGCAATTCCATCTGAGCTGTCTCTCTCTCCCCACCTTCCCTTTCTTAAAATATTAACATGACTTCTAGCACTTTCCCTCTGCAAAGAACTGGGCTGGGGAGCTGCAAACGCAAAGCCCCCGGGAGGCAAGGCAGGTAATACCAGCATGAACTGACCAGCAATGAGACAAAAAGGGGCAATGGGGACTGTGGTGACAAAAGTCAAGTTGTCTCATCTAAAGACACTCAAAGAGTAGAAGAACGAGCCCAGCTTCTGCTGCTGGGCTGCCGGGCTGTGACGCAGGCCTGTCTTTAGGGAACCAGGCTGTGACCGGAGCCAAATAAGAGACTGGGATTAGCCGTCCAGTGCGGATGGGTTTCCACATAGAGGCCTGATTTAATTCAACGGCATTTCTGAGAAAATAAGCTTCAGCCACCAGCACCCTGGGGTAAGCCTGAACGGTGGGCAGTCTATAGAGTGACTATGACTGCGGCTTGTGGCACCAGCCCTGCCTGGGTCTCAATCTTGACTCTGACTCTAACAGGGACTCTAAATCAAGGTCCCCGCTCAACATCTCTGTGCCTGGGCTTCCTCCTTTCTCAATGGGAACAGCACACACATCAGAACCAAACCAGGCAATGCACGTGAAGTTCCTAGAACAGTGCCTGGCACACAATACGCACTGAGCTGTCGTCACCAGTGGTTGTTACTTGTGCTGTTATGAGAGCTCTTTACTTCACGGGCATGGATTATGTGGGATCATCCACCGTGCACACGTCCACTATTGAGAGATGACAAAAATAACTACCTCTTTCTATGCCTGACATTGTGCAAGGTATTTTTTTTTTAAATATAGT
>NW_011888898.1:216151-218496 GCF_000151845.1 Pteropus vampyrus | reverse complement strand
ATAGAGTGACTATGACTGCGGCTTGTGGCACCAGCCCTGCCTGGGTCTCAATCTTGACTCTGACTCTAACAGGGACTCTAAATCAAGGTCCCCGCTCAACATCTCTGTGCCTGGGCTTCCTCCTTTCTCAATGGGAACAGCACACACATCAGAACCAAACCAGGCAATGCACGTGAAGTTGCTAGAACAGTGCCTGGCACACAATACGCACTGAGCTGTCGTCACCAGTGGTTGTTACTTGTGCTGTTATGAGAGCTCTTTACTTCACGGGCATGGATTATGTGGGATCATCCACCGTGCACACGTCCACTATTGAGAGATGACAAAAATAACTACCTCTTTCTATGCCTGACATTGTGCAAGGTATTTTTTTTTTTAAATATAGTACCTCAGTAAATAGTTTCCCAGACAGCTCAGGGTAGACACCGTTGTCCCTATCTACAGAGGAAGAATCTGAATGATTGAATGCTCAGCCAACATTACACTACAGGTAAGTAGCTGTTGCTATGAGGTTGGAGTTGTCCACCAGTAACTGAATGGCTGATGGTGACTTAACCGATAGCGATTGATGTAGAATAAAAGGTTTGGAAGTAGGAAGTTCTGAGATGGGTTCGGTGGCTCTAAGAAGTCAGGCTCTTTCTATCCTTTGGCTCTGCCTTCCATGGCATGCTAGATTTTCATCCTTTTATTTGCTACCTCATATTTGCTGCTTTATATCCTCATGGATATAAAGTAGCTGCCACAGGTCCAGGCATCACATCCTCAAATCCATGTCTTAAGAAAGAAGGAAGGTCATAGCAAAAGATTTGCTCCAAATGAACTTTTGTATTTTGATCCTCTACCTCAGGGTACATTTCGTTGCCCTAAAGTAGGTTACATTCTTACCTCTAGATTAATTACTGGCAAATAAAATGGGATTATTGGTTTAGACTGATCACGATCAAATACTTTGGGAGCGTATTAGTTGCCAATCTTACCTAAGATCAAGGGAAGAAAGGTGGAGAAATGAGACATAGCCCTTAGGTAGGTAATGAACGGAGTCTGAGTCAATGACTCTGGGCTTAGAATTATTCTGTCTTCAAAGCAGCAAGTTCTTTTGTGTGTGTGTAAGAGCCCGGAGGGAAAATTACTTACATAATAAAATGATCAGGTTATATGGTAATACCTTTGTAAATCAACTTTATTTGATTGCTACTGGTTCTCCTGCCAGGCCCTTCCAAATGTGGACAGGTGTCAACTCATAAATTCTAGGCCAGAGTCCACTCTTCAAAAAAAAAAGGACTCCCAGAGACTCCCATATACTCCCCTCCATGCAAGTCAGGCCATGAAGTTGGCTTTCAGAAGCCAAGGAAAATGCATGGACTCCAGTGTGTAAACCCAGAGGAATTGAGCTAAGTTAGGAGCTGATTTGCATATACAGACATAAGAATTTGATTTTTATTTGGACAGTTTTCCAATTTCCTTCCAGGCTATAGCTTTGGAAAAAGTTGTTCCTTATTTAGAATACATGATTGCATCTGCACATTTTAATGGACATAATTAAAATCAGATTTGTGCTATAATTTAGAATTAAACCTCCCTTGCTTGATTTCAGTAGAGGATATTAGATGCTGCAGGAAGATACACATTTTGGCAAAATACATTTTCGGTTTTTGCCTCAAATATTATAACATACTTACTCTTGAAATTTGGTTTATACAGTTTTCACTAGAGCTGCGAGTTTGCCAATTGACTTACGGTAAGATAGATTTCCTCCACTTAAACTTCACAAATGACATAATAATGACATTAAAAGTTTTTACTTTAGAATCATTTTTATATTTTATATTCTTTCTGATTTCACTTATAGTATGGTTATTTACTTACAAAGACCTTACAGAGGTTTTATTTTTCTACTCAGTAACTCCTCTCCGCTGTTCTGTTCACAGTACCCCAGTTTTTCTTTGGGATAACAATTCTCCCTAATTTTCAGATTATGTATTTGGATGAAGCCAGTTGAGTGGGTATAAGCCAATTAACATGACCAGCTCCTTGACCATATGGGTTTGGGGGTGGCAGTATGTGGTAGATTATATTATTTTCCTGATTATTCACTCTACCTTTCTGTAAAAGAATTAAACATCATGCCTACCACCGCGTGGCTTGCTTTGGCAAATGGAATGTGAGTAGACAGGATGGAAACTATGATCGAGTGAAAGTTTTTGGAGCCTTTGCGCTATTCACCTATGGCAGTATTTTCTCTCTGCCACTCCAACTGCACGTCCTTGTCAAAGATCTCAGTCTAGGTCTCAGCAGAAAGAGGCTATGAGGATCACCCATTGCCAACTTACAGTTGACATGCGGCA
>NW_011888898.1:211193-215545 GCF_000151845.1 Pteropus vampyrus | reverse complement strand
GTTAGTTAACAAAATCTTATGATATGGTTAAAAACAGCTAATTGTCCTGTTTGGAAGGTTTTGACTGCTGCTGTCTCTCTTACCTGGGAGGGAGAAATCACCTGTTTCCCATATGCCTTCACTCCACCGAGTCAGCTGTGAGACGTGTAATTTCGCAAAGACAAATTATCACTGACAACTGGGAAGCCCTCGGCCATATTGTTACAACTCCTGTGCACTAATGGGGACTGTAAGGGGCAGCAAATTTTTCCTGCCATTGGTCTTGTCATAACTACTTGACTCTGTCATCGTAGCCCTATGAACCTAGCCTTAGACGATATCTAAAGGAATGAGTGTGGCTGTATTCTAATAAAACTATTCATAAACACTGAAATTTGAATTTTGTATAATTTTTATGTGTCATGGAATAGTATCCTTCTTTTGATTTTTAAAAACCATTTAAAAATGTGAAAACTATCCTTAGCTCTTGGGCCATACAAACACAGGTGATGGGCGGGAAATGTCTCATGAGCTGTCATTTGCCAACCCCCAAATTACTGTTTTCTTCCTATGCTTCATGAGCTGAAATACGGACATTACATGTCTTAGTTCTTTAATTCTCACAAGAAACCCAAAGGATAGGTAAAATTATTATGGCCACTTAAGAGATGAGTACACTGGGGTCCAAGAGGTCACACAGCCTGGGGATGATGGGGCCAAGACCACAAATTTTATTTAGCCTCATTCCCTCCAACTAATAGGCTGGCAGAGGATGAAATGAAGAAGCTTAAAAATAAAAACATGATTCGTAGGGCTAAGCAATTTCAATCAATTTTTATAATGCTTCTTTATTTTCCTGAGGAAATATTTGCTTTCTTTCATATCTCTATCAGCTTTTGCAGACTCATGGAGTCAGCTCTCTGGCCTGAGAATGGCAGTCTTGGCATGTATTGCAGCAAGATGCTCCCATGCCTGATGCAACTACCTGTCCTGGGTACCACCCGCAGTTAGTAGAGAATCTGAGTTGTCATGGAAATAAAGGTGAAAGAAGCAATCAACGTAGAATGAAGGAGGAGTGCAGCATCCTCGTCCCTTTAGGAAATACAGAGATGTTCTTATGTTTAGTAGACTCTTTCAGCCTCTCAATGAAAACAGATTATTAAAGTGTGTGCTGCGATTTTGCATTTTGTTTGCCCTGATTCAACAGGCATCACAAACGTTCATCCAAAGTTATTCCCCAGTGGTCCCTAATCATGCATAAGGGTGAAAGAGTCTACAGCAGGTGAATAACATTCAGAGCATGCAAGAACACAGGACTCCAGAGCGGAGATGCCCAGGGGTCCGACATGCAGAAGACGAGAATGGATTCTGTCATTTAATGTGTAACTTACATTCTCCTCTGCACCTGTGGGGACTGAATCCTCTTTAACTGACTAAAGGGAAAATAAAAACAAAAGCGAGAGTCAGAGCCAACAGCCTTCTCGTGCAATCCTTGGATATTGCTTGTGTACCTTTTTCCAAAAAGAACCTGAAGGAGGCTTACAGAAAGGTAAACAGCACAGCAAGATAATATAAATGATGCAGTTTAAAATGCAACGAAGGGAAAATTAACATACAGATGCTGCCAGGATGGAAATGGAGGGGTTACTATAGAAAACACGAACCAATCTTGGCCGTAAGCAACACGTTTTACCTAGACGTTTTCAGGAAACCGATAACAAGAGGGAAGTATGATCGATCATGCAGTACACAAGCACTGTGAGGTAAAAACAAAGGAGCTGCTTAGGAACCTTCTGGTAGCAGGTCTGGAGAAATTCATCCCGTGGTCCTGATGAAGCGAGCAGGCGTTCTGTGATTGGCAGGGTCCATTGCCTTCTCCTGACTGTGGCGCGGTAGCTGGCATCAGAAGCTGCTCTCTCTAGGGACCGATTTCATCGTGTCCAAGTTCAGTTCGGTTCAAATGCTTCTACGGAGGGCCAGAGGGCTGGGGTCCAACATGTCCCACTTCAAACACTGTTACAGTCCCGCCCCAAATGGGAGAGGAGTTACCCAGTTCTATCAAAAATCAGTGCCGCGGCCACCATCATCGGTTTGTCAAGAGCCAACTCTGGAGCTCATCTTTGCGTCTTTCCTGAGGTCTTCTTAAACTTTTTTTGGGGTGGTGGTGGTGGTGGTGTTTACAGACCCCTGTGAGAGACTCACTTGACGGATCTGGACTGTCTTCCCAGGAAAATAAACATGAACAAAATACTTCACGGATTTCAGGGCGTTCATAGATGCTCGCAACTCCTCTTGGACTCTACTAAAAACTCTTTCCTATAGCCAGTTTGTTCATGTCCCGCCTTCGTTTTTACCTTTGAAACATCCACTGGGATGGGAGAGGGGAAGAAGGGAACTTATTTACAAACACATCTTCTGCACCTGGCACAATGTGGACGTCATCACACTTAGGTAGCCCCAGACGAGAAGTACGGTGACCTCCACTTGCTCAGCAAGAAATGGAGGTGCAGAGAGGTGAAGCCACCTGTTCGAGGTGCTACAACTAGAAAGAGGTGGAGATGGTTCTCAGAGCTAAGTTTTGCCCTTGCCATGATGACTTCGAGGATTGGAAACACATTTTTTTTTTGGTGACTGTGAACTTCCTTCTCCACTATTAGACTTGCTGTCTCTCTAGACGAGGTCTCCAACATGGATGGTTTATTTTTATTTACCTTCTTATCAAAGTGACGCTCACCTGGGCACAAACGTATCCCTGAAAAGGATTGTGAGTTTTCTGGAAGCTTCGGATTGTCAAGAAATCCTAGAGCATTCAGAAGGGATGATAGCGCTTCTCCCAGAGACCAGCTGCAGGCTATTTAATGTTATGAATAGGTAAAGAATTAAACAATATTTTAAAAAGCCAGACCTCCTCCAACCTGACCCACGAAAGTTTCAAGGGTCAATTTACTGTCTACATTAGGCTGATGAAACCCTCCCACGATTTAAGAATAGCAATTTTAGTTTTTCAAAGCCTCTTGCCTGTCCCACTTGGTCGTAATGAGATTAGACTGTGTCTTTAGTTTCCTGTGTCTGGAAAGTTCTTGGCCATGGATGGATTGCTCACTGTTTTTCAGAGGAAAACGGGAACTTGATCTGATGGCAAGGAGCAGAAAGAGGGAGATCGATGTTTCTGTCACCTTCATTGTGGTTTTAAACTTCCAGAGCTTTCCGACGTTTTAAAAATTGGCATGCTACATATCGTCTGTTCCAAGAGAAATTGCAGTTTCGTATTTTAAAGTTAACCTGCTCGGCAAAACATTCCTTATTCGGGGAATTAGTCCGATTGAGCATTTCTCAAACTTCTACAATTTGAACACCTCTTTCGCAATTCTTTTTTTTTTTTTTAATTTTTTAAAATTTATTTTTATTTTCACAATTCTTGACCTGTCCACGGACCACCTGTATTTATGTGAAATCTTTCTTTAAATTGACCACTTTTTTACTTAAGTGGATATATTTTAAAAGAAAGCATCTTGTCATTATAATGAATGTAATATCAACACCCTTGCTATAAATAGATGTGTTAAAACAGCTGTAATGAGTAAAACGAAAATGCCCATTAAATCCGAATTATTTTCAGTCTTTATTAAAAGGGTCAGCAAGTATTAGCACAGTGAGAAATGCCCATTACTATCAGAAAGAGACTTTCTTCTTAATGTCACCAGAGGAATTGGAATAGAATGGAAAAGGAGGTAATTTTATACTATGTGACCGATTGCATTTTTAGGGCTGTGTTCGAGAACCATGCAAAATTGTTTTGCACAGTTTTGTACATTTGCACACTGGCCTATGGGTCTATCCTTTATGTCAGCAGTGGCTGAAAAACCAGCTGGTCTAAGGACCCAAAAGTGGATAATGAGAAGCCAGTCTCCTGTCCCCTGTAGTGTTTGGCACGTATAAGGGAAAACCCTGCGTCAGAATGCAAGTCCAGAGCATCTTGGACGGTGGGTTAGTTAGTGGATATATCAGACTGTTCTACTGTTTCTATTTTTCAAAATTTTTACAAGAATGATTTTATAACTGATACTTATTCTAATTAAAAAAAAAAAAAGGTTTCCTTTTTGTTTGCTACCAGAACGTAAGTTCCCCCATGAGATTTTGAGCTGCAAGAGGTCACTGCTGTCCTTTCAAAGCCTAGTACTTAACACAAAGTATTTAGCATTAAAAAAAAAAATCAGTACAAAGAAAGCGATTTAAAAATAGTATCAAATATGTGAATTTTTTCCATTTTACTTCCATATAGACCTATTCTTTCTGATTGGGTGAAAGAAAAACAAGATTTACAAGTGATTGGGTTTTAAAATTCTCTTAGCTCCCTTATTTTTATATTCTAC
>NW_011888898.1:182033-210233 GCF_000151845.1 Pteropus vampyrus | reverse complement strand
TACACTTTTAAAAAATTTATATACTTGATGATTTAAATAAAGATGTTTGAATGTGAGTCACCTAACTCATCTCCATGGTCATCTAACTCATTTCCATGGTCACCTAACTCATCGTCTCCATAGACACCCACATACGAATGTCACTCACTTGACAGTGAACTGTTTTATACATTATGTCGCCGGTAAAAGATTTTTAAAGATAAGTAAACGGTGGTTGGTGAGAAAAGAGAATTCAAACAGAAAGTCAAATGACATCATTCAAAGTTTTCATTAAGTATTGGAGTTTGTGCTCTGGGTAGAATCCAGAAGAAAGATCTTCATACAACAAGAAACACACAGGAAAGAGTTTCAGAAATCCAGCTGGATTCTGGACACGAGAATAAACTCAAACAACCCAGTGGCAACAGTGTTTATCACCTGCCTGGCTTTGTGTGCCAACTGGCATGGATTTTTATGAAATTTCTAAATTGGATTTTTCCAGCTCTATAAAATGACCCTGTGCTGCCTCACCCCTGACTCCTTGTTCATTTTTTGGCCACATTTAATACAGGCGAGAGTTTTGAACATGGGTGGCAGCTGGGGTTTACTCAGCAATGATGACCAAGGAATGGCTCTCAGAATCACTCGGCCCCACCCAAACCATTTCCTCGCACCCCACCTTAATTCTAGAGGGGAAGAAATCAGTCGGTGGTTTGAATTTTCCTACTGCAGAGTGCGTTATGTGCTTGCCCCGGTGGTGAACTGGTGGACACCTCGGTTTTCCAAAGGGAGAGTGAAATTTAGTGGCTCTAGTGACTGATCAGATCTGGCTGGGGAAACAGAGATAGTCTGGTAGTGGTTCATCACTCCAGGGTGAGGACGCTCAAAGGAAATTGGGAGGAATAAATACTAAATGATTTAGGAAAGAAAATGAGATCGTGAAATGCCACAGGGCTCTGTCATGAACCGGAGCAATTCCAAGAATGAGAAATTCTAGTTGTTCATTTCCTTTTCTTTCCCATGAAACACGTGTTTGTAACATGTCAGGCATTTCGTTCTTCCCAGGAGTAAATTAGAAGCCTTCGACTCAATAGCGGGTTGAGTCATTTTGGAGAAGGAAAAAGAAAACAACTCTATGCATTGTTGGGTACATCGGTTGGCCTCATAGAAATAATTTCTTAAGTCGTCTAGCCCCCCATCCTCTCCACATCTTGAAAGTAGGACTTACCTTTTTCCAGAATAGTTTGCTCAGAGGCAGAGAGGTGGGTCCTCCCTTTTCCTTGGCTCCTTCCTTCGCTGTTTCTGCGGCTGTAGGATTCTTGGCTGCCCCTTGGGTCTCCTGGGGTACGAAGTTGGCTTTGTCTGACTTGAGGTCTGTTGAAGTGACAGGTGACTTTTCAGCACCCTACAGAGTTAAACAAACTCAAAATGATCTCTGGATTTCAGAAGTGAAAGATCTCTTATTTTTTTTAAAATATATACACATGGGCTGGGGTTATGCATGCTAATTTTCTTCTTCATAATTTTCTGTACTTTCCAAATATTCTACTATGAATATAGATTTGTGTTACAATCTTGGAAAAAATCGAGATATTTTTCCTCTTGGAAAAAAAAGATCTATAGAACCATGACTTATATTTATGTAAGTAACTCATTAGGAATCAAGGTGATCATAAGAGGTACTTTGCTGTTAGAATGTTAATTCATACCAAGGTCATTAGTCTTCCATGATTTTGGTCATGCTCTCATCGGTAAAACATCTTGAATACGAATCTCCCACATACGCGTATTTGCTTCTATTATATAGACGTATTGTTTTACTACTCCAAATTCAGAATTAAACAAGGGCTAAAATAAATATAAGTTAAAATAGAGTTTTCACATTTTCTTCCCACACTCTACCTTGGTGATCACTCACCTAGGCTATAAAGCTAGACTGGAGCTCAGCGAAGGGTTATCGAGTCAGAAGAGCCGCTACAAACCCCATCCTTTACTTTTAGAAGCAGCCTCTCCGTCTAACTTAGATGTCATTGGTAGATTGCGCTTGACTTAAAACTTCGAATGTTATGCATTCGGCCCCATTTCTTTCTCTTTCCCTCCTTCTCTCCCCGCCATCTTCTCTCCCCCTCTCTTTTTCACTCTCTCTCTCTGCCCTCCCTTTCCCTCTCTCCCACCTTCTCTCTCTCTTTCCCTTTCCTTCTGAGTGGCCACTTTGAGGTCTTATTCTAGGATATTTACTTCTTCGATGGCTGGGCTGTTTCTTCCTTTGCTCTGCCACCGCCTGAGTCATGGGATGAAGGGAAAGTCAGGAGAATTATAGTCTACGTTTCTCTCAACATGAGTGAATATTGGCATTAACATTTTTCCACGTGGTTCATCTGACCTGACCTCTTCATCTGAAGTGTCTTCATGTTATGGTTTTTGCTCCAGGAACTTATGACACTAACCCTTTAAATTCAAGGGATGTCAGATCTTTGACTACATTTTCTGGAAAAAAAAAAATTTTGGCGTTAAAATTGGGTTTTGAAAAAATATAGGAAGTATCATAGTATTTTTTTTTATGTCGGAAAGGGTCTTAGTGACCACCTGGTCCAATGCCTGAATTTTCTTGAATGGGAAAACTGGAGCCTAACATCAATCAAGGGCCACAGTGTGGCCTTGGGTCTGGACTTCCAGTTTCTACTTAGTGTTTTTTCCACACAGCGTGTCGCCTCTCCAAAGGGTGCTGGCAAATAACATAAATTTTACTATATGATGAAAGAAACAATATTTTCTGTGCTGAGTTTTTTGAACACTAAAGGGGAGTCATTTATTGAACATATTCTAAATTTAAATCAGGAGCTAAATGGCCAAAATATAGAAATTATTTTTGTGGTAGTTGATCCTGGAATAACCCCAGTTCCATTTAAAAGGGTACAAATGCCTTGATTTAAAATAACCTCTGCATTTTATAAACAGTGAACTCAAAAAGGCTGAGCTCATGAAGTTCTGTGTTTACACATGCCCAATCGGTCTTGGGTCTTAGCTTTAAATAGTAATTAAATTAAAGAGGACTGATTAAAGGGGAAGTAGCCTCCAGCAAGTAGTTGGCTTTCTTCTTCAGAAAATATGAGAAAGTATTATTTATTCATTTATTCATAAAAAATGCATCGAGTCCCTTCCTTGATGAGGACTAAGGTACGTGTCCTCATGGAGAGAAAGATACTAATCAAATAATTCCACAAAATTGTATAATTTCAACTGTGATAAGTGCTATGGGGGGTGGGGGGAGGAGAGGAGGAATTGTATTTAAAAGAAAAAGCTGAACCAGGAAATTAGATCCGGTCATGACAATCGGGGAAGGCTTTACTGAGAAAGAGGTGATGTGCTACGGTCTGAGGGTGACCGGAAATTAGCTGGAGAAGGAGGAAGGATGCTCCACGCACAGGCTACAGCATGCTCTAAAGGCCTTGGGCAAGCTCGTGAGGAATGGGACGGAAGCAGAAAGATTAGGGGCTGGCCAAGTGCGGCCACCTCCCCAACATGGACCTCCCCTCCTGCTTTCCTGGGAGAACCCCCATTGCTCAGGGATCCGTTTCAGCTGAAGAACCTGGAGAAGTGGGGCTGACCTTATTTCCATTTCTAAGAAAGGGGCTGGTTTGAGCCAATCATCAATCCTGCAATGTCACTACTGTAGATGCTCTATTGCTTAATGATCCCATGCTGTTTTGCTTTAAAATCTGTTGCTTGGCTTTCTACACGTTAGATGCCTGTGCATCTGCTCAGCTGATGGCTGTCCCTTCCTATGTGCTCAGCCTACTCAGCCAAAGCCACATCGGGGTTACAAGAAAAGCCCCCCAGATTCCGGAGTTCTAGAATTTCTCTGGGACAGATCCGGTTTACTAAATCCCTACCACGCCTCAGGCCTGGCTGATTTTGTCACTTGCCTTTGTCCCCTCTCTGCCTCCTCTCTCCCTGCCTAGACCCTTGGACCACAGTCACCTCTTCAAGACCTAATTTCCGACTTTTAATTATTGACTTAATAATAACAGTAAAAGGTAGCAGTGCCGGGCACTGTTCTAAGCAATTGTATGTTCTAATTACGATCCTATGAGGAAGAAACTAATTGTCATGTCCATTTTACAGTTAGGGAAATTTTGGTCCTAGGTGGTTAAATAACTTGCCCTCACTCACACTCACGGGGCGGAGGGGGGCGGGGAGGGGGTGGCAGAGCTGAAATCTGAATTCAGGGGCTGTTATGAACAAGAATCAGACATGAACATGATCTATGACCCTCCCAAACGGCTACAGTACATGCTCAGATGCATCTGCTGTGTTAGATGTTGTAGACTACCATTAGTCTTTTCCCTCCCTGCCTACCTATCTCCTTACTTCCCAAAGTGCCCCACATGGCATTCTGCCAGCATCGACTGAATTAATACTCTTTGTCTGCATAACCAAGGAAACTAAAAATATAAAATCTCTTGGTATCTTTTGGACTCTGTCTCATGGATATTTGCTAGATTTAGCAAATAACCATGAGAATACAGGATGCTCTGTTAAATTTGAATTTCAGATCAACAAAGAATAACATTTTTTTTTTAATAGCATAAATAGGTCCTAAATATTGCCTGGGATATAGTTATAGTCACATTAAAAATCATTTGCTATTTGTCTGAAATTTGAATTTAACTGAGTGCCTGCATTTTATATGGCAACCCTACCTGTGACATTCTAAGATATTAGATTTGGAGATTGCCTTTCAAATGACCTTCTTTGCCTTTTCCACAATAAACATTCATCTTGTTTTCACATTTGGATGTGGGAGAGGAAAAGTGTTAGTACGATGTAAAGATCACACCAAGAACCAAAAAACAATGAACGTATGGCAGGTTTATGAATCTCGTGAGCGAGCTGCTAATATTTCAGCCGCCTTACAGCGAGGGTGGGCATCAGGAAAACCTCAGTGGGGAGGGGGCATTTCTGGGCATGGCAGACATGTTCTAAAAACAATGCCCTGCCTTGTGTATAAGTTGTCATGTCCGATGTTGGAAGCACGTGTGAAAAAATTTGATTTGGAGGCATTGCCTGTGAGGCAGCCAAGAAAAAAGGATTCCGATTCAGCAAAGGAAAGCTGACACCCTCATTATTTATAACAATTAACTCATTTTGTTTATTAACTCCAGGCTTCTCCACTTCCTTAAACTAAGAAAATTCCCTTTATAGGGAGGAAAACTGAGACGTACAGAAATGAACCTAGGCGTTAGCCAGAATCGATAACCATTGTGTGTGTTTTTTTTAGAGTAAAACTAGATGATATTTTATCCTCCTATTTGCTTGGATTTCTTCTCTGTCCTAGATTACAATGAAATCAAGGAGAAGGAGAATCACACCTCCTATAATCATACCACAGGTTCATTGACAGCATCTGTCCTAGGTACGGGGGTAAGACAATGAGATCCAAACTGTTACATGAATGAGGAGTAAGAACATATGGGAATTGTCCCCTTACTCTACTTTCGTGTGAAAAATAGACTGAATGTAACTCAGGGCAAAACCCAACAGTCCTGTGTCTGTATGACAGAACCCCAGAAAGAGGATCCTCTCCATCTTTCCCGTAGTTACTGAATCCCATCCTACCCCGGATGCAACTCAGTGGCAAGATGTAAGGCTAATGATTTGGGATGTCTTAGGAATAATGAACTTGGGATGTCTTACTTAGGAATAATGAACTTAGGAATAATGAACTTAAGGTAAGGGTCGGGGAGATTCTGTGTGTGAAATGAATGTCATAATGAAATGCAGATCCAGGGCTGCAGAGAGTCACACACTACTTAAACTTTCAAGGCCTCCTGCTCACAGCAGCTCCAAGAGGGAGTTCAGCTAGGTTCCTTTGTATGAGGTCCATGCCATGTTTCACTAGCAGTTATCAAACTGTCTTTCACGTACAGTGGTTTCGCTTTTTAGTTTTCTCTCCCCCCATTGCAATATCGACCCCTTTCTCCCTTTACAGAACAAAAGAAGCTTGTATGGAAATTGAAGGGTGGCTTCATAACATCATTTGTTTATGCCAATATAGATTCACCCATGAGAGATTTCTAGGGAGCTTTGATTTGCATACACAATCCCGAGACTATCACATCCAGCTGGGGAAGTCTTTTTAATAAGTTCATTCAACTTAGTGAAGAATGGTTGATATTTTAGACACATTTCCAAGCATGCTGGCCCAATGCAGGGGTCTTTTTAACTGATGGCTTCAGACAAACACTGGTGTCTTCTTAGACATTAGAAGAATGAAATCGTCCAAACTGACTCCTGTGTTCTCTTCTCCAGGGACATGGAGATAGGGCTCTCTCTGCCTTTATGCATTGTTTTGTTCTGCATGGGTTTTTATATGGGATCAGTATAAGCTTAGTTAATACTGGGAATGAATGTAACAGACCACAGAAAGATAAAATTGTTATCTCGAGGTTAGAATAGTATTTCCCAAAGTGTAGAAAGCATACCATTGATTGATTCAGGGATGATTTTACATTGTACAGAGATATTACATTAAATCACAATCAAATAGTGACAATGCTTTTTCTTTTTTAACTCATTTAATCCTTCTAAGAATATTTGAGGGGAGTCTTGGTCTGCTGCTGGTATATCTTTAACATTTCTCTACTGCTGTCTAATTGCCTTTTCATAAAGCTAGAAAGGGCCTTAGATTCAGAGCTTAACAAACAGGTAACTAGAATGTAATATATATTTTTTTATTGGCTATATTAATAGTTACCTTCCTCTTATGTTGACTCTGATTTTCTATGTAGGATGTAATATTAAAGTTTCTTTTGAAGATATTAAAGATAATTTTAAGTAGGAAATGGGTTCACGCCAATATAAAAATATCAAGTAAATAATAAAAATATATGACAAAAATGACGAAGGCCGTGTGTATATTTTCAACATTTGGGAAACACTGGGTTAGAAGAGTAATTTCAGAACCCTGGTCCACACTAGGAAGAAACTAATCTGTTTATAACTATAAAGAACTTTTTAAAAAATTACTAAAATGTGATTCACAGAATCATTCACCCCCATTTAAAGATCCCCGCCACTCAAGGCTCTGTCTTCACAGAAGCTCAGTTGGGTCGATGTGGAACCACACGTACATCACGTGGTGAAGACCAGGGTTCTTCCCCACTCCCCTGCCCCCTAGTTTGGAAGATACAGACCTTATGCCTAAAGAATTTCCTAAAGGTGAGCCCTAGCCTGGGGCTATGCAGGGGCTTTTTCTTGTTTCCTTCAGCCTGGACCTCGGAGGTCTTCTGCCCAGCTTGTCCATCACACACGCTTTCTGTTTTGGATGCCTTGCGGGCAACAGCAGTCACAGCTTAGTACTTTGTTTTTAAACAAAATCTATTTTTTTTTCCAGTTGTTTTAAAGTGCGTTAAAACACCTTGGCAATTAACCGTTGGTATATCACCCCATCCCCCAACTACAAGACAGCACATGAATGTTTATCTTTTTTAAACTGTCAAAGATGATTTGCTAAGGAGCATTTTCACGGTCCATTTCAAGTACACATGGATTTTCAACACGGCGACCGATTTAAATCACCCAGATTAACACAAATCCATTTGTAAAGACAATGACAGAACATTTGAACTCTGTCTGTAAGACATAAAATAGCCAGGTGAGAAATCTAAAAAAATCAAAAAGATAACACAGTCCCTACTTGATACTTGTAAATACCTAAGTGGTATTGTCACATGGACGATAAAAAAATATGAAGACAAACGATTGATTTTTCTACCCTGGAGTCGAAGCATATGCTACCACTGAGTGACTTTAATTCTCAAACCGATTGCCTTTTATTCAGTTTTAGAAACTTCAGGGAAGCAAATATTTACTCACTTCATCCACAAAAATTTCAACTGACTACTAGATGGGCAGATCTCCCAGGCAAAAGAAATTTCTAGTATGAGCCAGTCCACGGAGCCAAAGTAGAGTGAGATTGGAACTGAAATAGCCCAGCCACAGCCATTCAGAATTGTTGACTCAAGTTACAAATGGCAGGGAATTTTGTGAGGAATGCGTAGTGGCTAAAAATTGCCCAGGGCCAAATGGGAAGATGGACAAACAGTACAGACGTTTCAAAAGCGTGACTCTAAGAACTTCGGTAGAAAAGATGTTAAAAGGTGAAGTATGAGAACCGCGTTTATAGAAAGAGGTCTGTTTGTGGGTATCATGGACCACCTACGTTCACAAAACCCTCTTCTGAGACCTAGCTCCACCAGCGGTGACCCCTCAGCGCTCTGGGCAATGAGATTTTATCAGCTCAGCCCATTCGGCTGGGACCACATTCTGGGTGGAGGCAGAGTGTTGGTGTATGAGCAGCTGAAGGGCGTGAGAGCATCAGGTCACTTGGGGAGCCACCCAACACACCCACATATTCCACTATTTATAGCCTATTGTGCTGACTATGTGGCCTCAAACAATGCAAAACACAACACCGAAACCGAAAAACCACTGGACCCAACCATTCACTGAACTTGACCCTAGCTGCCTTGTAGCAAACGAATAATTTTATAAGAAAATGTGTAGATGCCTCAGACATAGGTTTCTTCAATAAAAGAGAAAAAAGAATGTTAGGGGAACCGATCAATACAGTACAAATGTAATGATGGTGTTCAGTCTGTCTTGCAGTGTGTATGGAAGTAGGGAGCTCTGAAAAGAGAGCTCTGTGGTCTACCAGGCATCGTCACACCTCCATTCAACCCTGGGTCGGGGAGATAGAACTTTTATTGTCCAAATATTAGAGATGTGGACGTTGGGTTCAGACCGGTTAGGATTACGCAATTTGTCTCAGAAGACCTGTACTTGAGCGCTGGTCCTACTATCACGTAGCAGAACCAGCGCTCAAGTGCAGGTCTTCTGAGACAAATTGCAGGATCCTTTTCACAGCTTAGCCCCTTTAAATATGGGGAGCAGATGTATGAGGCTGGCCAAGCCAGTGTCTTTCAAAGCACTTGAAGTTAATAAAAGAAGGACACAAGACACTTATCCGTCACCAAGTTAAACTTTCCTCACGATTCCTGTGAAACTTAAACTATGTGTTTTACTAGAGGTAATCAGTCTGTCAAGTGTAAAGGGAAAACATCTCTAGAAATTAGTCGTTCCAAACAAAATTTATTTTGAAAGGAATTGGCTGAATTTCCAAGACGACAGAGAAGACATTAGGCTCTCTAGGGCATCCTAACTCCTCTACATGTTTCTTCACTTGGCAAGTGTCCACTGGTGACCCTTTCGCTTCTTCAAATAATTGCCTTTGAAGTGAAGATTTATTTTTTTTTCAAATTACATGAAAAACAAAGAACATATTTTTAAAAAACCCAAAAATATAGCAGCCTTTTCTTCTACTTTAAATGGAGTCTTACCTCTTCCTCATTTCCAGGAGCTAATTTTTACTATTTTCCCTTGTCTTTGTACATACAACTAAAAAGACTAGGATGACATATATTATTACTGTTCTGTTCTTATTCTGCATAAGAAATTGGTTATTGTGACATTATTTAGCCAGCATTGGCAAATGTTTCAAGCTTCCCTCTAAAATTCCCACCCAAATACCATTGACATAAATGAAACATTTTAAAGACAATCTAACAGCACGATCAAATTGCCAAACAAATATGGATATATGTACATATGTATATATACACATGCATAAAAATTCAAGAAACAATGGAGCAGATACAAATCCAAATCCAATTCTCTATAAAAACCCAAATATAAACACACTTCAAATTACCTACCGTATCTTCCAGATCTTTTTTCGTTTCAGCTTTGTTAGGTGAAACCTTAAAAATTTGAGAAAAACAAATGGTAAAAATCATAGCTCTTTAGGATGATTTTATTTCATAGATATATAGTTTTTTTAGGGTGGTCCAGTTCACTATACATGTAAAAAATATTATGAGAAGTCCATTTAGTACAGTAGAAATTCACAGACTTCTGGTATACCCAGGTATACAAAAGTTAACAAAAATCAATATTTTATAATGAAATTCATCAGATCTTATATTCACCAAGAGTTTCACCACACTCAAAATTGTCTCCTGGAAGGCCACAGACCTTCCATCAATTCTGCCACTAACCCAAACAAATGAACAAACCTTTGCTCTTTGTGGCACATTCTATCGTCTTTTTTGGTTTTATGTTTTGAAGTTAGTTTTGGCCTTTGGAAGAGCCCGACCACACTTGGAGCTGTCTGCTTAATGACACGTTCATTCGCCAGCCCATTTCTGAATGTCTGGCATGTGCCCGGCCGTGGGCTCTGTCCTGAGGAGTCAGAGATGAACAGGCAGTGCAAGACATGGGTCTCGGCCTCCGTCCAGTTCAAATGGTAGACTTCGATGGAACTAGATAGAAAGTGGTTTCCACCGTTTCATTTGCCATGTGAATGGCAAAGCTGCTTCAACAGGTCGACAGCTAGAGGAGGGATTCTCCAATTCGTTTTATGATCAATGACCATTCAATTGCAATAGAGCTCCATCAGGACACAGCTCACGTTACACAGTTCGGGTACCCCCTGTTCATTTCACAGTTCCCATCTCTGGAGTCTCCCTCCCTGAAAGCCTGAGGCAACACAATCCCCTTACAAAACATATCTTGTCGCTGTTCTCCAGTGTCCCAGCTGCATCACGATGACACCCATTCAGAACGACGACACTAACATTATTCTTAGAATAACAAAACATTTGAGCAATGGAATCGAGGAAAAAAAATGAAGGTAACTGCTCACCAGCGTTTTAAAGAAGCTCATGATGGAGTTATTATTCTCTGTTATATCTGTTGTCTGGGGGTCCTCCTTTGCAATCTCCAGTTCTTCAGAGTCCCCCGGGACGGAGCAACTCACGGGTGTGACTTCCTGTCCTTTGCCCTTGCCTTCAACTATGTCCTAGGAGCAAAAGAGAGTTTTTCACAGTTGCCACTTGTTGAATGTAGACTCTCAAAGCAATATTTTTGCTTCGCGTCCCCTTCTCCCTTACCCCTTAATTCCAGCCATACTTCTTCTGCCCACGGGCATGTGGAACAATCAGGCGCTTATGAGAGTCACTCTTCCTCCCCTCACCCTCTTTCTAACATATTCAGCATTTGCAGTCAGTTGGAGAGACATTGTTTGGAGCCAGAGGGTAACAAACACAGCAGTGCACGTTGCATTCCAAACAAAAACCCTTTTCTACCAATTCTGCAAAGAGGGTGTTATGATGCCGGTGGGTCTCCATCTTTGTGGTCTCCTAGCCTAACGATTCGTACGTGGTCCCCAGAGACGTGTCCACTAGATTCTCCACAATCTCCACAATGGTGACACATACCAACTAAAAAAACGTATTTATATTTTAAAATAATAATTATTTTGTTAGGATCTGGTTGTTTATCAGTACAAAGAAGGTAGTATAGGGACTGATTTTTCTCCTCTAACTGACCCAGGTGTAGAATGCATTCTGGACCTGTCTCCCTTTTCCCATCTCCACTCCCACCTCCCTGGACCAGCCATGGCCATCTCTCCACCTCGTGACTCCGATGGCCCCGTTGCCCTGTCTGCTTGTGCCCTTGGTCCCTTCAAGCCATTATTTACTCAGCAGACCCCATTCTTCCCTTTCTTATCACCCTCCAAAGACCTTCCTATGGCCTGTGGAGTCAGGTCCAAACTCTTATACAGGGTCTGGCTCATGTCTCTGTCCCTAACCCCTGTGTGGCAGGCGCTCTTTCCTTCCCTTCATTCTCTCTGGTCAGCTTTCTTTGAGTTTCACAAACACACACCGCAAGCTAGTTTCAACCTCAAGTCTTCCTGTCTGGCACATTCTTCCCCTCTGTCTGCCCATGGGTAATTTCCATTCATCATTCAAGTCTTAAGTGTCACCTCTCCGGCCCTCGTTATCATCTCTACCATTGTCCCTTGTCCTTTCCCGTCTTAGCTATTACAACATTTTTCTTTACATGCTCAGTATCTGTTCCTTTCCTCATGCTTGCACTTGACTGTAAGCTTGACAAAGACAGAGGTTACCTTGACTTTGCTCACTGCTTTTTCTCTAGGGCAGGGAGGCCCACAGCAGCCATTCAATAAATATGTACTATTTGACTACTTAAAAGATGAATGGATGTAAATAAATTTTATACAAGTGGGATGGTGCTATCTGCATCAACTCATTTTTTTTTCACATAACGAAATAGCTTAGACAGCTTCTCGTCGCCACACAGCTAGATCTGCATCATCCTTCATGTCCCAAGCAGTATTCTGTGTGCGTGTGACATTATTTATTATCTAATATCCTTATTGATGGGCATTTATGGTGATTATAATTTTACATCTAGGATGTTATAAGCAGTATAAAATGAACACTCCACACTTATATTTTTAATCCATTATGCGTATCTATATTTCCTTTGGGTAAATTCCCTAAAGTGAAATTTCTGGGTCAAGAAGTAGGCACATTTTATAACGTCATAAATATTCCTGCAAAAACATGGACACTTTCATTAGGAAGGCCCTCTTGGGATCTGAAAAGCTGTTTGGTTCACTGGTAGGGGTGGCAGGTGATACGTAGAACACATCCGGGGACTGTGGATTTGCAGTGCGGAGCTTGGTCTGGAGGTGGGTAGAGGAGGAAGAGCTGATTTGCCCGCTCCCTCTAGATACAAATAAACCAGTAAATGTGACATGTGACTCAGGCGGTGAAGGTTGCAAGGAAGACACTGAAGATGAAGGAACAAACACAGGGTGACCAGGGTGCTGCTACTTTAGACTGTGGGCAAAGTCCTCTAAGAGGTTGTGTGGGTGTGGGGTGCAGGGAAGCATCTATTCTGGAGGGTCCCCTGACCTCTACACTGCGTCGGCTGCTCTGAGACGGTCTGGTCGCACAGCCTGTGGGCTGGCGTCCCAGCGCTCACCACGGTGGATGGAAGGGTCTGCGTCTGAGGCCCCCTGTGCGCAGACTGGGTGTTTCCTAACGGGAGCAAGAGACACTGATTCTTCTCTGAGATCCCAGGGCTAAACACACAGAGCACATTGATCGAAGTTCCTGGGAATGACACGGAATACAGTGAAGTCAACTGAAAAGGAAATGAGCGGCTAGAATGTCACGTGGCCACGTAGATGGGGAAAGCAAATGGGCCAGGTGGCCTTCTTCACCCAGGGGGAGCACTCTCACTGGGGGAGACACGGTTTGACAGACTCTACGAGTAGACGTGCCTCCAGCCTTCTCCTCTGCCCCAGCCGCCCGAAGATGGGCCCTCCACTTCCACGATCTCGCAGAGGCGGCAGTGTCTCAAGACCTGGACAACAACCGAGGGGTGACGAGACCTGCTGGCCCCGTGCAAAGCAGGTGGTCTGAGTGAGAGTTTTATTTTTTTTCAAATCAAAATCCACAGCTTGAACTTGAACCCTTTTCTGGAAAGACATTTTTGTCCTTAGATTGGGTTTTAAAAAAAGAACATAAGATTTCCACTTCCAGGAAGATGGAGACGACAAACTCTTCCTTATTCCTTCACTAAGCACAATGGAAGATCCCCAACATTATGTAGAAAGCAAACACAGAAGACTTTGAAAGGAGAGGAGAAGGCAGACCAGCTGGGGGCCCAGGGGAAAACATGGTGGCGAAGTTCCTGGCTTCTCTTTTTTGCCACAAGGGTCCTAGACTTGGAGCTGAAGAGGCTGGCAACCTGAAAATACCAACGGGTGCTGACAAAAAAAAAAAAAAAATCTTCTCATGAAGCCCGTTCTCCCAACCCAGGGACTCGAAAAGAACCAGTCTAGCAACGTGAAACTTTCAGACGATAACTGCCCTTCTCAGCAAACACCAACTATGTGAATGCACAATGATTTTAAGATTAAAAAGTTCTAAAAAAGCATGATAGAGTAGTGCTGGAAGAGTAAGAATAAATACTTATGAAAAAGTCTGTAATAGATAAATAAAGCAGCATGTGGTATTAACATGTAACATTTATCTATGACCACATGATGGAATATTTCACAGCCATGAAATGAATTCTTTGGAGAATGTGTCATGAGAAGGAAAAATAACCATAGTAATAATAAAAACGACTAAGCTTTATGTGTCAGGCTCAACGCTAAGCTAGCTAAAAAGATCTAATTTTTACTGATGAATAAATTGATGTGTGAAAAGAATAAATAACTTGCTTTATGGTCATAGAGAGGAACTTGGATTTGACCCCAGGCCCAAATGATTTCAGAGGAAAGAAGCTTTTCTGAAGCGCTGTGTTGCATTGTCTCGTCGTCTTCCTTTTCTCAGATGTTTACTCAAATACTACCTTCTCGCCAAAGATTTTCTTATTTAAATTTCCCTTGTCTCTCTATTCTTGTTCCCTAGTGTGTGTGTGTGTGTGTGTGTGTGTGTGTGTGTGTGTGTGTGTGTGTGTAGAGAGAGAGACAGAGTGCCCATTTTTGTCACCATCTACATATGACACATTTTACCCAAAGACATATGGGAATGTAGTGTGTGATAAAGAGGATGCCTCAGATTTATCAAAGTGAAGAAGGAATTTTTCATAAAAGATGTAGGACAACAGGGTTATATCTGGAAAAAAATTAACTTGTCACAATTCAACCTTATAGATAAAAATACTAGAAGAAAACACATCAAAGCATTTGATAATTTTAGATTGAGAGGTTTTTTTGGTAACTTCGACTTAAAATGCAGAAGTTATGAAAAAAAATCGAAAGTGAAGAAATCCAAACGTTTAAGAAAATTTGGTTGGGAGGCTAGGGTTAGAAGCAGGCACTCTCTCAGACATTGCTGATCGGAGAGTAAATTAATTCAGTTTTGATAGAGGGCTGAAATTTTGGCATTATCTACCAACGTTTAAAAAAAGAATATATTCTTTTAGGCAGTGATTTCATGTCTAAGAGTTAACGCAAAAACCTCAATTCGCACATGTGTGAAATAACAAATATATGAGGTTATTCACTGAAATGAGGCAATAACAAATATTTGGAAACCAGCCAAATGTCATTAATAGGGTTGTGGGTAAACAAATTATGGTACATTCATTCAATGGAAGACTACACAAGTGTTACAGATGAGGAAGCTATACAGATATAAAAAGCAGTGTTAACTGACAAAAAAGTACAGAATAGAACAGAGTGTGTATTATATCGTTTTCAAGTAAAAAAAAAAAGAGAGAGAGAACTTACACTTGTATTTGATTTTGAATGCCCAAAGCAAGCCTAGAAGGATACATTTAAAAATACCAACGGCAAGTATGCCATTTTATGTTTTTGGTGTTCTCATCAGGCCTCCAGCTCATTCTCAGCAAACAGAAATTTTAGACAGACACACAAACATTCTCCAGGAAACTTCTTTTAAGCAAACAGGTGTTCGTGGTGTCAGTTTGTTTTTCATCTGTGCAGAAGCAGTCTATATTTTTCCCTTTCTACTGGCTTCAAAGGGCAAACAGACAGGAACACTAGTTAAGTAATCACAATTTGTCATGTTTGAAAAATAATGCCACCTTATCATAATTTGATTGTCTGCAATGAAACCCATATGGAACTTCTGGCACCTTCCTTCAACTGTAAACTGGTTTCCAGCTCCCTTTAAGCAAAGTCTACATTGTCCTAGTGAAAATATAAGTTCAGGCAGGATGATCAAGGCTAAAAAAGCCTTGTCTGGAACAATTTGTGATGAACGTCCACGTCATCTAGATTAGCCATTGATCATACATCACTGGTTTCATTTTGAATCTTTGTACCAAGAATCGGTACCTGATGTACAGTTGAACACAGGAAAATTTGTCTGAAAAACATTGAACGGTACGAAAACCCATTACTCCACTCCTTCCCATCTGTTAGAAATTTGAGCCACATGCTGCCTGAAATAAAAAGGAAAGCTGTTTCCTGTCCCACTTGGGTGCCCCAACAGCAAACAGGCATCATTTGCTAGGCAACAGTGGTCTCCAGACAATCATTAAGTGTTTACGTTCTTCTTCCGGAAGTGCCATCATCTGCATAGAGCCATTGTCAGATTTGAGAAGAAAAATGGCATTTGGTTAATTCTTGAAGATAGAATTCACCTTCGATTTGCCTCAAAGGGAAAGCGAATTAATAAACAAGCAGGAAGGAACTCTAAAACCGAAGTCTACAAAAAACATTTTGTGGAACCTGAAAATTTCCTAAACAGATTGGAATTTTTTTTTTTTAAACGTTGCTTTACTACAAAACCGAAATCCACCTAAGGAGGGTCTATCACTGTAGCTCATTTTGTATTTTCTTTTCTTCACTGTTCCTGCCCAGTTCACATCAATTGATAAAAATGTACTCACATCTTTCAACCCCGTGGCAAAAACAGGGAATGAATACCAATAGTGTAAGAAATGCCAGTTATGACAGGGCTCCCAAAACTGCCTATGCATATCAAAATTTCTCTTTCTATTTCCTACTGGAGATTATTGCACACTTAGCTCTAAGTGTGTTTTTAAATGTCCGTGTTATTTCTGACCAAGGAATTGGCACCCACCCTCCGGACTGCAGAGTTGAGAATTATTGTAAGCAAAAAATAACCTCTTGTCGAAGCTGTTCCTAGCTGCCTGTTGCCATTGCTAGAAAAATCAGGTTGCCTCAAGCCTCATAGCACAGCCTTGTGGAGAAAGCAGGAAATAACCTAGATCGTAGTATTTTTTATTTTTTTTTTACTTAGCTAGGCAGTATGCTGTACTTCCTTCTTTTATAAAAAAGAGAAAATACAGAGGAGCAAAGAGTAAAAATATAAAATGCATTCATTATCCCATTACTGAAAGAAACTATAGATAACAATTTGCAATTTTTCTTTCTATACTCCTTCGGGTAGAAGGAGGAATACATGTGGGCAGGCGGACATCCCTTTTACTCAAAAAAGATCATTCCGTATACACTATTTTAAAACCTACTGTTCTTGAATAACATTATATTATAACTGTCAATTCATGTCAATGATTCTATTTCTATGTCATCTTTGTTTCTGATGGCCAGTGTCAAGGTGTACCATAATCAGTATCAAAGTCAACCTATTGGGCCTTTTTGATCTTCCCAGCTTTTTCTCTTGCAATGCTGCAATTAAAAAAAAAAGTCTTATACATGCGATTTTGCTTATTTTCTCGATAAATTCCTATATGTCAAATTGTGCAAAAGCATGCGTGTTTTAGGACTTTAAAATTGTGTACCGCCTGAGTGCCGTGGTTGAAATAAGCTTCCTAGTGATCTAGGTAGTTGATTAAGAAATTATCAGAGACTTAGGCAGGCAATCAAAATAACGTGACCATACTGAAACATGAAATCTAAATTTTCATCGTCTTCTGGCGTATTTTCTAAGAGGGGAATTCAAGCTGCATGACACAGTTCTAAAAATGTTCCACTTATCTATTTTCGCTCCTCTTCTCAGGAAACAATCAACATTGTTCACTTTATCTGCTTATGCTAATTGAGCCAAGCTCGGCTGGATCAGTTATCTAGCATGATGCTGTTTGCTGTAAACCATAAGATCAACACCTGTTTTAATATTCTGCAGACATAATCTCAGGATACTAAACACTCCCATCTCAGCAGGCATCTAGCACAGCACCTTCACACGGTAGGGCCTCATTAATCTACGGTACTGACTGATGCAGAGGTGTTGCACTTATAAGATTAAATGAACCAGTCGTTCATTGCTGCCATAGATGGAGGGTAGAAAGAAATCTATCAAAGAAGGCAATTCACACTTGCTTCTTATAAATAAGGAGTTTCCATTTTCTCTCTCCGCAACCCCTCCACTTGAGGGGTAAGTGAATTTGTCAACTTGATTTCCAATGGCGAGTGAAACGTGGGTAGAGAATTAAGCGACAAAATGTTCTTTTCTTGCCTTTTTTTTTTTTTTGGCAGTGATTGTTACTTTTGGGATATTCCTAAGGACAAGCAAATTGGCACACTCTTAAACCAAGCCCACTACGTACAATAGAAAATGGAAAAATTCATTTGCTGAGAGCAAAGAATGATTCTCAGGTTAAATCACATCAGGACAAAGGGATTTGTGGGAGAGTCTTCTGTTCTGTGACTAGTTCCAACATGTATTGATATGATATTTTGCATTTATTAGAGGAAAAATGTCCAACATTAAAAAAAAAGTCTTCAAATTTAAAAGCTAATAACCCACAGCCTAGAATGTGTTTGTCATTTGTTTAACAAACACTTCTCAATAGTGAGAAAACTGTTTTGAATGCTGGCAAAATTAGGCTGCCGACTTTCTAAGAATGGTTTGGCCTTGTGCAGAAAAAGAAAAAAATATATCTTTTTTCCTAAATTTTTTGATTAGACCAAGCCGCTTATGATCTTACTATCTACCCAATTTTAATGATCAGTTTCATCTATATTTTCTATTTTAAAACTGTGTATTTCCTGAATAGCCTTTTCTATACCCCAGAACTGTTTGTTAATTTTTTTGTTTATTGTTTATAGAATGAAAGTTCCCACGAGGTATATCGTTCTATCCACCCTAGAACCTAAAATCTTCCTTGGCACAAAGAAACCACTCAGATGTTTGTCGAATGAATAAATGAAAGTATTCCTGTCTCCTATTTCTTGTTCAACACCTGCCAACAGATGGACTCTCAGGCTGGATTTACAGCTTATTAATCAGATCGTCACCTAAGTAACTTCAAATTATGATAAGTGCTGTAAAGGAAGTGAAGTGTCTGTAATGGAAATATTTACTTTCCTCTTAACTCTGCCACAAGAAAATTACAGTGTAAGCTCATAGGGCTGCCCTGCTGGGAATCAATGGAGGGGTGGGGACCGGGCGAACTGGGGGCTGAGTGCCCCATCTTCAGGAGCATCTATCATTCACCTCCCACATGGGAGTAAAAGACAAAACTTCATATTTTTCAGAAATGTCTGAAATATGGAATTGTCTCGAAATCTCATGATTTAAAAATATCATTGACATTGTCAATGTAAAAATATTATTCATCGATTATAATATTTAAAACATGGCGTAGGTCAGATAAAACCTATCTGTGGTTTGATGCATCCCACAAGAGGCCATTGTCCAACTTTGGTCTACACGCCTGGCTCAGCATTTCTTAGGAGAACGAATGGTTCCTTAAGAGACAGATAAGCCCAACTAGTTAGATAGCTAATAGTGATTTGAATAATGGCGCTTGAGAAACATTCGGCTAAACATTGTGAAGCAGGCGTGCTTGCTGTAGGACTTCTCAGAACTTTTAGCAGGCTGGTGTCCATTAGGAATCTTCAGGAGACAGTGTAAAGTGAGTGGTATTTTCCAAAACCATTTGATAGTGGCTCCCTGTTTCTAGGCTGATCTCACTGGACAGATGTTCCACAGCAGTGTGGGAAGTATAAAATGTCTCAAAAGGTTCAGAGTGTTCCCTCTGTTTGAACTTACAGGCAGAGTGGCTCAGCGTGTGGGCACCGGTGATGAATTCCAGCTCTGCTGCTTTTTAGCCATATAATTTTATGCAAGTTGCTTCACCCCTCTGTGAGTTAGCAAGCTCTCAAAAGATTAGGGCTGTTATTATAACCTAGGGAGGAGTGGATCGGGTTGGATAGTACCAAAGGACTGGATAACATAAAAATTTATTCTGCAAACTCATTGCAAAATGCAGGTCGCTTGATATTCCAACCATGATTAACACCATTACATGTAAAAGTCTGACTTAAAAATATCGAATAATGGTATAAGTATGATTCTACGTAGTTTATCTAGACATACATTTTGACATTTTCCATTTTAAAGTTGTGTTAGGCAGAGCTGGTAACGAGATTGCAATAATACATTCTAACATTCTTCGGAAAGTCGTAACCTGATGTGTATCAGCTTTATATTTGCCAGGTTCAGCAGAGAAAAATTGCTGCATGCGTGCCAGTGTTTGCCAGGCATTGTGAATACCCAGTTGCATGAGAAACAGTCACATCCCATAAGAGCACTGTCTCTGCATATGAAAAAGGTGATTATGGTAGAATAGAGTTTTTCAAAGTTCAGCTCGTGACTATTATTGGATTGGAAAGTGATTTAGTGGGTTGAAACCAGCATTAAACATCAAACAGAATAGAAAAGAATAGAAAATATGAGCTTGTGATACATGCTGTAAGAATAGTATTATTTTGTGAATTCTTTGTTTTATGTATGTACATATGTATCAGGTCAAGATGTAACATCTATTTCTTACTTGGGTCGTAGTCAAAAAGTTAAAAAGCTAGTGCAATGAATATATGTAAATAAATTATACTGTAGCAGCCTCTACTAGCTTCATTCACTGAATGACTTCCTGATATGAAGTTGTATGGAAAAAATGTGTCAGGTTCCTATCTGTGGCACATCATCTTTGCTGGCGGAGCCTGTTTTCCACTGAAGAAATTCCAAGCTTCCCTTCTATGTCAACACAGACGTGGGGCTGTGAAGATATTGAACCAACCTAAGTCATCCTACCTCTAGAATTCTTATTATGTCCAAGAAATACTACATTCTCATACTACATTCTCTTCATTAACAAAGCCGCTATTGATTTTTTTTTTTTCCCACTTGTAGCCAAAGGCACGCTAAATGATATACTACTCAAACTCCATCGTGCTGGAAGGTCATTTATCTGTTTCATAAGTCTTTATTTCTAAGTTTCTGACAATTTAGAAAATATAATGTTTTATGTGGCAAAACTACCGACTGTCTGCATCATCTTCTATTCTCATAATAGCTCCTTGGGCAGGTTGTATCTTCCTTTTGTGGGTGAAAACACGAGGTTTTGAAAGGACTGAGTGTAATAGGTTTTGGCCACTGACAGATCTTGATCCTGGTGCTATCAGTGATTTAGCTGTGTGGCTTTGGGCAAATGAATTAACTTCTCTGAGTCCTAGTTTCTTCATCTGTCAAATGGCAATGAAAATACCAGCCTTGTTCTGTTCTTATAAAAATCAAAGCAGCTACGGTATGCAAAATGCTCACTACACAGCCTAGGAATCATAAATAATTTAAAAGTGGGGGGCAATGATTACTATTTGACTCTCCCATGAAGCTAGTAGGTAGTAGAATTTGAACTTGTACCCAGGTCACTCAGGCTGCTAACACTTGTATGTCGCCTCTGCTGCTGTGAACACTTCATAGCAAACATTTTTTAGTGCTAAATTCATGAGATGCATAAAAATGGTAGTGGTATAGCTGAAAACTTTGCTTACTCCTTAACTTGAGATGGCAATGGCTTGGTGGCCCCAAGGTATGCAAAACAAAATAAAAAACACCGATTATAATTCACGTGGCCTTCTAATGTTGGAATTAGGTGATTCTCTTTGTAAATTTTTAATTCGAGATTAGCTTGGTATTTCCATCTTCGACTAACATTTTTGAATAGCACTTCGTCAGACCAACAGTGTCCGTTTTGCATTGTTGCGACCTCGTTACACGAGTTTCAAATCATCGGTTCAACCATAGTGTCGAACATGTAAAGTCTGGGCTGTGGAGAGAGACCATTGTTTTGCAGCTGTGAAACTTACAATAAGTGACTCGGTTTCTCCGAAGCTTTGATTTCATCATCTGTAAAATAGTAAAAAGAGTGGAATTCCCCCGAACGTTTCGATGTTTCGATGAGATGATTTCTTCCAAGTGTTTTTATCGCAGAATCTGACTCAATGTATAGCATACGAAAAACACGGGGGGGATTCGTGTCATCACAATCACCCAGGAGTGAGGACATCTGGTCAGCTTCATGAACTTGGCACTTGAAGGTGAGGTAAATTTTCAATAAACAGAGAGAGAAAGAGATACAGGCGGAGAAAAATACTGCGAAGCGAATGGCATCTGCGCAGGTCATATGTTAGCCATTTTGACCAGAGAAATTTAAGAGAATAGTGGGAAATACAGTTGGAAAAATAGAGGAAAGGTTGTAGAGACCATTAAAAGTCAGACCAAGAAACTAGAGCTTGTGGGTGTGCAAGGACGTTTACATGCTATAGCTTCTAAAATTATTTTATAAGTCCAGTACTTTTTTTTTTTTAATCCAAATTAGGACTTATGCCTTTGGTTATGCAGCTTTTAAATTAGATTCAGTTGTTCTCTCTCTATGAGTTGTCGTTGACGACTTTTGAAGGAAAAAATAAAAGACTGAAATGTGGCTGTAGACAGGGAGAAAAACCGTAACACTAATACTAGCTCATTGTTTTTTTCTCAAAGTGCAATATCTCTGTTACGTACTTTACGTGGCATCTCTTATTTAATTTTCACAAGTGTGAATAATGTGTAAACGTGCTTATTACTAGTATGAGCCCCGTTTTACAGATGAGTAAACTGAGGCCCAGAGAGGTTAAGCAAATTGCACAAGGTCACACAGTCAGTCGCTGAGAGAGGCAGAGTTGAAACCTAGGCTATTTGACTGCACTGTTTATGTTTTAATAGACTACCTTACACGATGTAGAAAAGGACTCTGAAGACCTTGATTCTTTAATTCCAATCCTACCACTAAACAGTAGTGGTCGCAGTTGCCATTAACTGAGATGAGGCAACCTGTGGCCTAAACAGGTAGGTGTTTGTTGCTGTTGTTGTTGTTAAGTGTGAATGAAGAGCTCAGCTTTGGACATAACTAAGGTAGAGATGCTCAGTGGGCATTCAAATGGAGATGTAGATTGTTCCAGTAGACATATATGCAAGAGGCAGCCACATATTTAAGTCTGGACTTCAGGGGTTGATCTAGGTTAGAGATATAAATTTGTGACTTGTCAGCAGGTAGCTATATTTAAACCCTTGGGACCGGAGAAGATTTCCAAGGAAGTAAGGACAGTGAGAGAAGACGTCCAAGAACTGAACTCTGGGGATCTCTGGCGTTTAGAGGATAAGAACCAGCAAATGGGATGAAGGTGGAGGAGCCTGGAAACCAAGTGAGGAGGATGTGTCAACAAGGAAGGGGATGGTCCACTGTGTCAAATGTGACTGGCAAGTCCAATAGAATAAGGACCCAGTCGTATCTGACTTGGCAGCTGCGGTGAGGGGTGGGGGGAGGTACGACATCCTAGCAACTTTGACAAGAGCAGTTTTTGTGTAGGACAAAGGGCTGAATGGAGTGTGCTCGAGAGAGCAGGGGGGAGGAGGAAATAAAAACGCTGACTATTTTTCTTGATATCTGAAGTCTGAATGAATTTGCAGATCAACACACCTATCGTAATCTTCCTTTAAAAAATGATGTCTCTGACTAAATTATGTGATCTTTGAAGGACTAAGGCCATGATTTATATTTTAAATGGCTCGCACAAGGTTGGTGTTTAAATAACAATTGCAGAATTTAATTATGCTTCTAAAAGAAAAGGACTATTCCTGTTTAAATCTCACGAATCCATGCTGGCAACATTTTACGCACCTCGTCTTCCCAGCACAAAGACAGTTCTGGAAGTACTGGTTGACACCAGAAATCTAGTGTTTTGTTTTGTTTTGTTTACCAGTAAAGGTCAAATTTTCATTATGGGACCAATTTTTTTTCCTGATGAATCTTTAATGCATATCTTATAGATCTGGTTCAGTTCTTGAGAGGAGAGAAAAATTAAAAAAAAAAAAAATCTTATCCTTGCCAACACGTTGGTTTGTGTGAATCACAGCTCAGTGAAACCTTTCAGGCATATAATTTATCTTTTCTTTGGCCTACGTAGTAAATGCTTCATTTGTTCATGAATTCTGGCCTTGTTTTAATTATGCTATGCTCTGAATGTAGTTTTAGAAGGCACAAAAATAAGATTGTCGTTCTGAAAACACAGAAGATTTGTGTCTTTCCCCCTAGAATGAAATGGGGGCATCTTTCTCCCAATTGACAGCTCTGTGGGTTTGTGGTCGGAATTCCAATCCAGTTAGGGGGAAATGCTCGTGCAGATGAGAGAGCAGGGACAGCTGATACCACTGAGCCCAAGGCATCTTTTACCCTAAGAATTCTGAATCAATACTTTGACGGCCATTTATGCCTAATGTGGTACTTTCACCAACAAGGCCATTGATTGGGAGGTTTTATTCCTGTTATGTTCTGAGGGCTGGATTGTCCCATTACACTTATAGAACAATTGGTATTTTTTGCCCCAATTACAGAACTGTGTAGCCAGAAATCAGATGAGAAACCTTAACAATCAGAAGGCCATTTTTTTTTTTTTGTAAATAATCTTCGTAGACATATATATTTGAATATCCACAAATTCACAGATGAGAGGAGACACGCGCAGCTGTTTTATGACTTGTTTGTGTGTGACACATAGATATTGCCGAGCAGAAACTCAGTATTTCAAGTTCCAATGATACCACGAACAAAAAAATGGAAGTTGGTCGTGGGACAAGAACAGATGCCAGTTTCGTCAGGGAATCCAAGGAAGCTAACTTAGAAAGGACGACGAGTTACAATCTGCGGGCTTCTGAGAGGTTCCTGTGACGAAAACATTACCCACAGGCTTGACTCTGTGATAGCTGCCAAGTTCCCAGTATAAGTCCTCATTTTCTGACTGACTCCAATCTCATTTTGAAACTTATTCCACTGAAATTGAGGTGCTCTCCTTAAGAGTCTTTACTTAAAAAAAAAAAAGCTGAGTTGATAAAACACAACTCAAATTTTTCTACACTTCTCTTAAAATAGGATCGGACCTAGCGTTTTGGGGTTTCGTGGTTAAATACATGTTAAATACATGGTTATCGGGTGCTGAACTGGTTTACTTAATTAAGATGGAGATTTGGATGAGTCACTAGACACCTGTCCAAAGATGAGCAAATGGCAGTCCTTCATCCTCTTCATGCAAATAACTCAATCCCTCCCTAACTCAGGCAATGGGTGGGCTTTGGCTACCTATGTAAATAAAACTTGTGACTATTCAATAAGTCACAGCCTCGAAATGGCCTTAGGAGCCCATGACCCATAATGAGAACTCAACCAGAGTTTCTCCACTCAGGGTAAAGTAGGACATAGTTTCGCAAATATTCATAAATATCAGTGACCATTTTATAGCCCCAAGACAAGCGACTTTCTGCTCCAGGATTGTACACTGATGGACCGCTTCCTGGGCCAGCCAGGCTAATTCTCCCATGTCTGGGGACCCTCTCCAGCACTTGGCCTCCCTCAGCAGAATACCTGGCACCTTGCATAATAATTGTGGGGTTTTGTACCTCTTCTCTGCTGGACTGCAAACTCCCTGAGGACAGGGATGCTCTGTCTTGCCCGCCACCATGGCCTTGCCTCACCCATGCCTGGCAGTGTCGCGCTCAGTAAAGATTTGATGCCTGGATGCATTTGAAGACTTTGAATTATACAGAAAGCAATTCGATTGGCTCCTGAACTGATTCCTTTGGGGAAGTGGGTATTTGAAGGGCAATTTTTTGAAACTTCGGAAAGAAAACTTGAACATCAGTTCTTGGAGTCAAAACTTACGAAAACAGCCAGAATGCTGATGGTAAGAGCTTAAACACATAAGCCAATTTTAACTGTCCGGAATTTTTAGCTGGCATCTAATATTTACCATATAATTCTTGACGCCACCCTGGATGCTTTAAAACCAGAGATTAATGGGATACTCATTTTCCTTAGGGAAAATAGTAGATAAATAGTAGATATGCAGTATTTAGAACAGAGCCTGGCGTGTTTTAAAAGCTCAGTAAATGTCAGTCAGTGTCGTTATTAGAAACTTTGCAGAACAGTTAGTTGTTATTAAGATAAATATATTGACAGCCATGATACACAACTATATAATAAAAGGCTGGGCCTGTCTAATTTTTTCCTGGTTCTAACCTCGACTAGAGACACTTGATTTTATCCTCAAATTTTGAAAAAATATTGTTATTTAAAAGTGCATTAACTAAGGAAACGAGTGCCTTAAAACATAATGTATTAACTTTTATTTCCTTCTTCATTCAAGGAGCTCTATTCTTTGCCTCGAATACAATCAAATTCTTCCGAGGTTAAAAGAAAATGCTCTTTTTAAGATCAAATGAACTTGCCTTTTTTTTTTGCGCAGCAACTGATTCTGGCAACCTCTATAAAATCTATCTAGTTTTTACAAAGGTATTGCTCTAGGTTGTTGGAAAATAATTAGTGCATTTAAAGAGTCTGCCCAGAGCTATAGAAGGTCTTTACTTAAACCCACACGTTAGTGCAAAAGATAGTTAAAGATCAATTCAGGCTTTTAAAAGTAAGAAACGAAATGGATTCCAAAGAAAGCCTGAAAATGCACTGTATGTGAAACAAACTACTGAGGCCAGGTGGGTACTTAAGTCTTTTAGGATCCATTTTTATTCGGCTAATGCCTTTCTCTCCAGACTCCACTGATCGCAGAGGCACCCTGTCTAGCTTCACCTCTGATAAACGGCAGGACAGATCCATCTGCATGTAGCTCACCTCCTCCTGTCTCTTACACAAAACAGATGCCACAGCTGTTATTGTTCTGCAGACAGATGTTTCCGCCCACCGGCACGACACTATGCTACAATGCACTATTTGTTCTAGAGGGGTCGAGGGCCCGCTAGCTTGTCAGGGTACCAGTGATCGTAGAGCAAACTATGTGCCATCGTCTTACCACGGTCGTGTCCCCCTGAGCTGGCATTAAGCACAACATGGACTGTCCTTTTTGGCACTTACCCCCTCCGCAGGGACATCATCAGACTGCCTCGGCGACCCAGAAATCTCGTCAGCCTGGCGTTGATGCTCCACGCTCTTGGCTTCCTGCTGGTTGTCAACGGGCGCCTTTTCCTGTCCCTTGTCCAGTTTGAAGAGTTTGTCAAAAAAGCTGGAGTCCTTAGGCTTGGAGGGGGCTGCTTCTGCTGATTCAGGTGGCAGAGGTGCTGGTCCCCAAGTGGCAGAGAAGCCTTCGTGTGGGGCCGGGGTCTGGCCGGGGGTTTTATCTGGGTCGTGGCCCTGCGCAGCTGCTACCCGAAGGGCCATGCTCTCACTCAGTTCTTTGTTCCCTGGAGCGTTACTGGAGGTGACACCAAGCGTCACTGATCCAGCAGATGAATCCGTGGCTGGGTCTTCGGTACGCCCTGGTACAGGCCGAGAGAGTGTCAAGAAAAAACGAGATTTAGCAGCTGGTGCCTCGGGTTTGGCCTCTTTCCCAAGATTCTTTCCGTTGGCATTTGTAACAGGGCTTATCTCCATTGTCTTGAGGGAAGAAGCGGCCACATTATCCTCCTTGACACTTATTCCCAAATCGACTGTAAACACAAACACAAACAGCAGTTATTCAACCACGCCAGGAAACTCGAGGATGGATAATGGACTCCGAATGTTTTATATACAAAGGCTGCGATGCAGACTGGAGCTCGGCTGTTCTCCAGTCACCCTGCAAAGCAGAAGTTGGTCCCCTCCATGTCTCCTGACCCTGCTCTTCTTGAGAGAGAGGAACGGAAGGTTAGCGAGGAGGGGAGCCAGTTACTGGAAAGCACACACTAGTAGCATCCCCAAGTTGCGACAACTAAAAATGTCTCCAGACACTGCCACGTGTCCCTTGGGGGGTTGTGGGGGGGGGGAGCCTGTGTGCAAAAATTGCTCACATTTCAGAACCACTGAGTCAGAATGTCTGTTAGAATGCAAGTTACTTACTTTTTCTGTGTCCCGCTTGTCTGGCAAAATGAGGCAAATTGTAGAACCGACTACCTCATTCTGTTATGATTACGTGAGTTAATATTCCTAGGACATATGAACAGTGCCTGGAATATAGTAAGCGCTCAGCGAATGTCATGAATGTTAGCAACTGTCATTAGTTACAAGTGAGAAAACTGGCAGCCAGACAGGTTGGGGACTTCCCACAACTGCCCAGGAGGTTGGTACAGGGCACGGCCTGGTGTGGTCGCTGATCTGTTGAGAACACGGAAAGACTTTAAAAAGTAATACTCAGAGTCTACGGCCATGCCACCCTGAGCAAACCCAATTCTGTCTGATCTTGGAAGCTAAGCAGGGTTGGATCTGGTTAGTACTTGGATGGGAGACCACCTGGAAAGACCAGATGCTGTAGGTGTAAAAAATAAAATATCAGGGATTGTAAGCCGACAAGGTCCTTGCAATCTGTGAGGTCAACCAAGGGCTGCCTTGCCTAAAAAAATAAATAAAATAAATAAAATTAAATTAAAAAAAAGTAATACTCAGAAAGTCTCCGTTTTGAAGGCTGAAAAGCAGATACCCACACAAGAATGCAGATTACGCCTCAGGTCCTGGTGGGCTAGAAGCAGAGGTTAGCGGGGCTGAGACTGAGCTGTGGGCGGGGGCACTGCTCCCAGC
>NW_011888898.1:176284-179703 GCF_000151845.1 Pteropus vampyrus | reverse complement strand
GGTCAGGTTACTTCACGTCTGTGTGCCTCAGTCTGATGATAAAATGGGCAAGAAAATAACAGTCCTTTCTTCAAAGGGTGATTGTGAGGATTAAGTGATAATTTTCCTATAAGGTGTTTTAACACAGCAGCTGGTATGTGGTATTTAGTAAACATTAGTTGTTTTGTAATATTTATATTATTACTACAATTACCGTTTTATATTTCTAAATATCAATCATAAGATGGAGAACTATTCCAGTGGTTTAACCCACAAACTCGAGTGCTCTGGAAAGACTTTTAAAAATAGTCACAATATGAATGAATTTATCTTCAGAAAGCTAAGAATCTAGGCCAGGGAAGTTTCAGGAATGCTTACCATTTTCCAAGCACCAAGTGTTAGTCAAAGCAAGCTGCTTCATCAGAATTCTAATTATATATTAAACACACACGCAGAGTTTGTATTACAATATTCGGAACTTCTGAGGAAGAATTATCTTTTATTTTCTGTCATGTGCCAAAGCTAAAATTTTCACTTGGTGTCACTGTACGGACAATGCCTGACACTCACTGTGTGCTTCCCACGTGCTAAGCGTTACGTAAATGCTGTATGTAGCAAGAAGCATTTTATTTAGGTATTACGGCAAATCTACAGGTTGGGTACCGTCATCACTCCGCTTTTGCGGGTGGGAAAACTGAGGCTCTTGGAAGGGAAGTCACGTTCCCAACGTCACCCAGCTCGTAGGTGGTCGTCAGGATTTGAACCCATGTCTGCCTGATTCCAAATCTCAAACTCCTAACAACGTGTTGTAGAAGAAGCAAGAACGGAAGAGAGGGAGGGAGGAAAGGTGTGGTTAATAGAATGAGTAGATTAAAAAAAACTATGCATAAGAGAAGAAATGTGTTCTTTTACATCTGGGAAACATTGGTATGTGATTTTTAAAACAATAAAAATTAGATCACGCCATTTACCTACATAAAACTATCCCAAGGGAGCCTCGCCACAAAAAATCAAGTCTGGACTCTCCCATGGACCAGCTCGTCTCGCTCTCTTCCTCCCGCCTCTGGACACGCCATCCTAGTCCCCACCCGAAGCTCTTCGTATGAGTTGCTTTGTCCACTGGGCCACGCTGCCCTTCGGGTCTCCCCGTGGTTCATCCAGGCCTCTGGTCGGGTTCCCCTGAGCACTGTCTCTGGAGCCCTTCCTCTCATGGCATCCGCTCTGCTTCTGCAACTCAGTCCTCGGTCTCTGAAGCCATCTCGCTAATTCATGGTCTACTCATGTCCACCCCACCAGAACGAAAGCCCCTAGTGGACAGAGACTCGCTCCGTCTCGATCTCAGCTGCACCCCCAGTGCCTCCAGCAGTGCTTAGTGGATAATAGGACGAAGTTGGAGAATGTGACAGAAACATGGCGAGCACTCAGTGACTGCGATGGCAGCAGTGGCAACCCTTGTAATAATTAATGGTGGTGGTAGAGATGAAGCTCTTTTCTTCTGTGAATTTATTATCCAGATCCTCCCATTTCTTAAAGAGGAAAGCAGAAACGGTCATCATAATTTTATTCGCCAAGGAAATATCCACTCATGAAAATGATTCCCCACTCCATCTTCCCTTCCTATGTGATATTGTCCTATGTGTCAATATCCTGACCAGTCAGGAGGAAGGATACATAAAGTGGAAATCCGACCACGCTAATTGCAAAGAGAAGTGGCAAATCTTGCAAAAGACGTAGGATTCATGAAAATAACAGCTCACACGCATGGCTGCTGTGTACAAGGATCCGGCAGAGTTAAAACAGTTCACCAAGAAAGGAAGAAAGTAGATGATGAGGACGTATCAAGATCTTCAAAAGGGAATTGTATTTGAATATTAAAGGATTATGATAGATCCTGAGGAAAAACTGAGGAAGACATCAAAACCTTTTGCAGAAATGACCCTTTTGCCTTCACACTGTGGGAGTCAAATACATTTTAAGCCACTGTGGCTTTCTGTGTTGTGTAAACGCATTTGTCGCCTTAAAGGTCTTGAAATAAGGATTTGTGCGGCAGATGTTTATGACTTGGAGGAAGATACTAGATTTTTAAAATTTCACTGAGTGATCAGATTTCATGCTTTCCATCTCAATATTAAAAAGCCACGATGTCTTTGCCAAAAAATTTTTAGCATAAATAAAAGAAAGGAGTGGGTTCTAGAGGCATGCGGAAAGCTTGATTACGACATGTCTGAATAGTTAGTGATGAAAACGCTGGGTTCAAAGGTGACGTAGGCAAGAGGTAACTGCTCACCCCGTGTTCTTGAGAAAGCACCTCTGAAGTCAGCGCTGACTGTCACTGTGGGCAACCTGAGCTAGTGACATTCATAATTTCCTCTCTCTTCCTTCCTTACACATTTCCTATCATTCATGTGCAAAAGTCTGGAACATAAAGAACATAAAGATAATTCAAGTGCAAAACCAACCTTTGCTCCAATGTGAGCAAATGTCACTCGAAGGCGCATTCTATGATTGATTTTGATAATACACATTTAACACGTGTTTACTAGCCAAAATTATTACTCTCTCAATCTCTTCGTTTTCCTGTCTCTACACTCCACCCTCATTGCAATATAACTAATATCTTCAATTCAGTGCGGCTTAAACTTTGTTCATGTTCAGACAAACACAGACAAGCATTCTGAATGCGCATACAGAGATTTTGTTGGTTTTTAGAAAAATTGGATATTAGATATAGTTTTTGGTTGCTTTTATGTATCATCGTTATGATTGGAATGTTTCTGTCCCCTCACCCCCACCCCCCCAATTCATAGGTTGAAATGCTAACCACTGTCGTGATGGCATTGGGTGGCAGGGCCCTTGGGAGGTGCTTGGGTCTTGAGAGTGGGGCCCTCATGAATGGGGTCAGTGTCCTTAAAGAGAGACCCCAGAGAGCTCTCTTGCCCCATCTCCACGTGAGGACACAGTGAACAGACGGCTGACTGTGAACTAGGAAGGAGACCCTCACCAGACAGCAAATCTGCCAGCACCTTGATCTTGGACCTCTCAGCCTCCAGAACTATGAGAAATAAATGGTTGTTATTTAAGCCATCTGGTCTAGGGTATTTTTATTACAGCATCCCAAATGAAATAAGGCCATCATAGTTATCCCTTCTGGTCAGTGTATCCAATTCTATCTTATATTTTTAATTGCTGCATAATATTCCTTAGGAAGGATATCCCAAAAGATATTGAAGCCATTGCCTAATCAATGATCCTTCTGATAGACTCCAAATTATATTTTCCATGTCTATTACAAGCAATGCTGGGATAAACTTCCATGTTCAAAAATCCTAAAGTAGTGCTTTATTTCTGTAGCATAGAGGCACAGACGTACAACTGCTGCTCTCAAATTAATGTGCATTTAATTTTTAAAAATAGACACTGCCAGATTACTTTCCAAAAAA
>NW_011888898.1:173631-176234 GCF_000151845.1 Pteropus vampyrus | reverse complement strand
CTGTAGCATAGAGGCACAGACGTACAACTGCTGCTCTCAAATTAATGTGCATTTAATTTTTAAAAATAGACACTGCCAGATTACTTTCCAAAAAAGGCCCTAGAAATTCACATTTCTAGCAGCAACGTGATAGAACATCTCTCTGTCTCACCCTCAAGGTGAGACAGGGATGTGAAGCGGCAAGAATATTGGTCAGATGTACAACATCAAGCACCTTTTAAATGGTAAACAACTTACTAAAAAAGGTCATGTATTGTTCTATTAGTGCCTTTGGTTATATAGGTAAGCTTTAGAGGTGGGCGTGGGGGCAAGTTGAATTCTTGTCACACAGAGAGCACTGCTAAGGACTGACTATCATTAATTTGCAACTCTTGGGCACCGAGAGTAGCTAGCCAGAGAGTAATATGAGGCAAGGGGATGAGGGAAGAAGGATGGGGAAAAGCAGCCAAACCAAGAAGACATTTTATTCTCCCAAGTAAATATATAAATGGCCAATGAGCACATCAAAAGATGCTCAACATCATCAGTCGAAGAAGGCAATCCAACCACAATACAATACCACTCGACACCCACTAGGATGCCATAATGCAGAAGGCAATAACCTGTGGTGGTGACGATGTGGAGAAATGGGAACCCTCTTACGTTGCCGGTGGGCATGCCGATTGCGCTGTTGCTTTGGAAAGCGGTTTAGCAATTCCTCAAGAAGTTAAACATAGAGTTCCTATTTGACCCAGTCATTCTATTTCTAGATACATAGCCAAGAGAAGGAAAACATATGTCCGTGCAAAACCGTACACAAATGTTCACAGCAGCATTATTCATAATAGCCCCCAAATGGAAACAACCCAAATGTCCACCAACTGATGAATAAATAAAGAAAATGTGGCATATCCATACAATAGAGTATTATTTAGCCATATAAGAGAATTAAGTACTGACACACACTGCAGCGTGGGTGAACCTTGTAAACATGATGCTAAGTGAAAGAATCTAGATACAAAATACCAAACACTGTATGTTCTATTTATATGAAATACCCAGAATAGGCAAATCCATAGAGACGGAAAGTAGATTAGTAGTTGCCAGGGGCTGGGGGGCGGGGGAGGGGAATAGAGAGTAATTAACTGCTCAAGAGATTTCTTTTTGAGGTGATGAAGATGTTTTAGAATTAGATAATGGGATTGTTGGACTATCTTGTGAATATACTTCAAAGCCCTGAATTGTACATTATAAAAGGTAAATTTTATGGTATGTGAATTATATCTCAATTTTGAAAAAGAAGACATTATATAAACAAACATCAACATATTAGGGGCGGCGGGGAGGGGACAATGAACACTAAACGTGAACAAACAGTTCACAGAAAGAGAAACACAGCTGGCTTTTAAACATATGAAAAGATGTTCAACCTCACAAATAGGAAAATACAAGCAAAATGAAATTACAAGGAGGCTGAGCTTTCTACCTGTCGAACTGGTAAAAAGAGAGAGATTTGGCGACCTGCAATTGGGAGGATAATTTAGTTACACACACGCACACACACACACACACACACACACACACGCACACACACACTCTTAAAAGTCAACAAACTCTGTGAGCTCTAATTTCTACTTCTAGAATGTTACTCTATAATTACATAAGGGCACAAAGATACATATGAATCATATCATTTTCTTGACTATCTGTTACTGTGGCAAAAGACTAGACACAAGCTCGCCTCTCATCAGTAGGGGCCTAGTTAAATACATGATCATTTGTCCATACAATGAAATACTCCACAGGTGTTAACATTCTCCAAGACATAATAGGAAGTGATAAAGCTTTGTCCAACTGTATACATAGTATGTTCCCATTTATTTTTAAAAAATGGTTTCAAGGGGTAGAGAGGATTTAAAAATATCCACACTTGGGATATCTCTGGCCACAAGAAACTGTAAAGAGAGCTTGCCTCTAAGGAAAAAAATTTGAGGATGTGGGTTGGGGAGCATGTGCGTCAGCTGGGTCTGTTTGCCCCGCTCTGCCTTATTATATATACTATTGAGAATGTTTACTGTGTTTTTTACTCAGCCCCATCCCATCTTATGTCTCTTAAAAATGCACAAATAATGAAAAGAAAAAATAAAGAGAAAAGAGAGGTTTAGAATTGAGAGGTGGGATTTAGGGAACATTTGACCTATTTCCTTTACTCTTGGGGCTGGCCCAGCATCTGCGGCAGCCTCTGTAACCAATGGGCGTGCAGCTCCGAGTGGAGGGATTTGCCAGGCCATGTGGACCCTGCATCCTGGAGTGAATGGTGTGACTTGGGGGCATCTCCGTATTCCAGAGTCTGACCCTCTGTTCAGCAAATGCAGAAACTCACATTTTTTTGTTTGATCGATTTTTTAAAAATAATAATTATTTTTTCAACTACACATACAATATTATATTAGTTTCAGGTGTACAACATAGTGATTAGATATTTATGTAACTTACAAAGTGATCACCCCAATAAAGCTAGTACCCATCTGACACCATACATAGTTATTACACTATTATTGACTATATTCCTATGCTATTCTTTACATCCTCATGACTATTTTGTAACTACCAATTTTACTTCC
>NW_011888898.1:170116-172356 GCF_000151845.1 Pteropus vampyrus | reverse complement strand
TGACACCATACATAGTTATTACACTATTATTGACTATATTCCTATGCTATTCTTTACATCCTCATGACTATTTTGTAACTACCAATTTTACTTCCCAATTTCTTCCCCTGTTTTCGCCAATGGCCTCCTCCCACAATCCCCTCCCATCTGGCAACCATCAAAATGTTCTCTGTACCTGTGAGTTTGTTTCTGTTGTGTTTGTTTTGATCTTTAGATACCACGTGTGAGTGAAATCGCATGGCATTTGTCTTTCTCTGCCTGACTTATTTCACTCGGCGCAATACCCTCCAGGTCTATTATGTCATTGTAGATGACAAGATTTCATTCTTTTTTATGACTGAGTAATGTTCCATTGATTTCACTCACACATGGAATCTAAAGATTAAAACAAACACAATAGAAACAAACTCATAGGTACAGAGAAAACATTTGTAAGGGTCTTGTTTTCTTATCCATTCAGCCACCCTATCTTTTGATTGGAGCATGTAAATCATTTACATTTAAATTGTTGATAGATATGTAGTTATCGACATTTTATTATTCATATTTTTGGTCTTTTCTTTTTCTTCTTTTTAAAGAAGTCTCTCTAACATTTATTGTAATAATGATTTGGTGTTGATGAATTCCTTGACTTTTTCTTGTCTGGGGAGCTCTTTATATGGCCTTCAATCCTAAGTGATAACTTTGCTGGGTAGAGTCATCTTGGTTGTAGGGCCTTGCTTTTCATCACTTGGAATATTTCCTGCCAATCCCTCTGGCTACAAAGTTTCTGTTGAGAAATCAGCTGATGGTTTTAAGAAAGCTGCCTTGTGGATAACTAACTGCTTTTCTCTTGCTGCTTTTAAGATTCTCTCTTTATCTTTAACCTTTGGCATTTTAATTATGATGTGTCTTGGTGTGGTCCTCTCTGGGTTTCCTGGGCTTGTATGTTTATTTCCCTCACCAGGTTGGGGAAGTTTTCCATCATTATTTCTTCAAATAGGTTTTCAATTCTCTGCTCTCTCTCTTTTCTTCTGGTATTCTTATGATGAGAATGTTGGTATATTTGATGTTGTCCAGAGGGCCCTTAAACAACCCTCATTTTTTTGAATTCCTTTTTCTTGTTGCTGTTCTGATTGGGTGTTTTCTGCTACCTTATCTTTAGAATCACTGATTCGATCCCCTGCTTCATCTAATCTACTGTTGATTTCCTCTAATGCACTTTTCATTTCGGTTATTGTCGTCTTCATTTCTGACTGGTTCTCTATGTTTTCTATCTCTATTTTTATGTTTCCTATCTCTTTGCTAATGTTCTGAGTTCATCTACTCTTCCCTTAAGTTCATTGAGCATCCTTATAACCAGTGTTTTGAATTCTGCATCTGGTAGATTGCTTGTCTCCATTTTGTTTTATTCTTTTTTTCTGGAGCTTTGTTCTATTCCTTCATTTGGGACGTTTCTTTGTCTTCCCATTTTGGCTGCCTCCCTGTTTGTTTCTATGTATTAGGTAAGGCTGCTATGTCTCCTGGTCTTGTTAGAGTGGCTTTATGTAGTAAGTGTCCTGTGGGACACAGTGGTGCAGTCTTTCTGGTCACCTGAGCCAGGTGCTCCAGGTGTGTCCTTTGTATGGTTGTGTGTGCCCTCTTGTTGTAGATGAGCCTTGGTTGCTGTTTGCACATCAGTGGGAGGGATGAGGCTCAGGCTGCTTGATTACTAGGACTAGCTATGACTACATTGAAGGGCTGCTGTGTAGAAGCTGACCCTATAGAGCAGGAGTCAGTTTAGCAGGGCTCTGATGCCTGCCGAGTCTGCTCTATGGGTGTGTTATCCTTGAATGAAGCCTTGGGGTGGGGGGTGCTCCAGCTCTGGCTCTAGCCTGAAGCTAGCCACTAAGCATGCTGGCCCTGGGACCTCCTGGGAGAGGCCCTGCCACAGGCCAAATTCAGCTGCAGCCTGTGCCCTGCCCAGGGCCACCTGGCATGAGCCAACAAGCAATATGCAGATGGCTACTACCTCTGCTGGACTTAGAGGTGTCTCAAGAGGCCAAACCCCAAACAGAGGCTGGCTTCTGCCAGTGCTGGGTTGGGGCAGCTCAGCAAGAGGTACAGGGCACACTGAGGCCAATGCTGCTTGTTTGGGGTTTGTGAACTTTCGAGAGATTTTTAGAAGGTCTACAGCATGAGCCAAGACAGGCGGTGTGTATGGAAGAGCCACAGGAAGCAGCTTGGGTGGGCTGCACGTTGCGGGGCGGGGCCTCAGGGAA
>NW_011888898.1:161620-170066 GCF_000151845.1 Pteropus vampyrus | reverse complement strand
GGCTGCACGTTGCGGGGCGGGGCCTCAGGGAATCACGTGGGTGGGGCTGGCAGTTTTAGCTAAGTTGATGGAGACTCAGATATGGCGGCGGCCTGTGCTTGCGCCTGCACGCTGGGCGGGGGAGGGCTCAACAAAGGAACAAGGCTTCTGGCAGCACTTCTGCCTGGGAGGAAGCCGCCCCTCCAGCCCTCGCCCCGAAGCCTGACAGCTCAGCTCCTCCTGTGTGTCCCCGGCACCTTTCAGCGGCTGCCTCAGCGCTGGAGCGAGCGGGCAAGTCGCTCAGCGGTAAGTCTGCACGCGGGTCTTTTAAAAGGAGCCTGGGACTCCCGCCGCCCTCCGTCTCACTCAGCCACAGTCTCTGCTGCTTTTCACAGCTAGAAGTCATGGGGACTTCTGTCCCTGGCACTGGAACCCCGGGCTGGGAGCCCGGTGTGGGGTCGGGACCCCTCACCCCTCAGGGGGGACCCCGCAGCCGAGAAACCCCTCCCGGTTTTTAACCGCCACACGCGGGTGTGGGACCTACCAGTTCCGTGTCTCTGCCCCTCCTACCAGTCTCGATATGACCTCTTCTGTATGTCCCCAGTTGTAGGACTTCTGCTCAGCCAGATTTGGGGTGATTCGCAATGACGGTCGTTCTGTAGATTAGTTGTAATTTCGATACAGTCATGAGAGGAGGAGAGCACCGCGTTAACCTGCTCCGCCATCTTGACCGGAAGTCAGAAACTTGAAGTTTTTAAGTCACCTGCAGTCAATGTACCTCTCAGAGGTCATTTTTAAAAGAATTCATAAATTAACCACATGGGCAGTTTATTGGTTTGAGAGGAGACAGTGGAGCTGCAAAGGAGACTGGCCACTGGTGACCTCCCATCCACATGGGCATATGTTGTGGGCAGGGTGCCAGGTGAGCACACTTAGAGTTGGCTATAGGATTTACATGTTTAATGCTTTGAGCTGTGATAACCTGATGGTGATGATGATGATAAAAAAAAATAATAATAAAGCTATCTGTGTTAAGAGATGTGAAGTAAGGAAAAATACAATATCAGAGGTTGGCAATTATGTGGTCTGCTGATGTAGCCGGCATGGTGTTTGGCCAGCAGAGTGTTTACACTTTTTTGAATTGGAAAATTTCATTTGAAAACTCTAAACTGAGTTTTCGTTGAAATGTTTTATTGTCTCCTGAGGGATTCCCACATGACAATCATGCCTGGAGCAGTGTGGAGGCTTCTAGACACAGAGGCTTTCCAGTTCTCTGCAGCCTCCACGCCTCCCAGGGATCCTCATGCCTGAGAGAGAGTCTGAATCTCCTAGAGAGCTCACAAGAACCGACGGCAGCCCTCACCCCCATTTCTGATTCAGGAGGTTTCAGCTGTGGCCCTAGAATCTGTAGGTCTAACTAGTTACTGGTGATGGGAAGCTGCTGGTCCAGCACCACTCAGAATCACTGATGCACATCGCAGCTTTTGTAGCTACAAATGGAGCCAGACTCGGCTTATGTTTTCTATCTCTTGTTCCCAGAAATATTTGATCTTCGAGGTATGTTTTGCACATATCAGATCTTGCTCTCTAATATGTTGCCTTAATTGTTAAACTTCCAGAAATTTGGATGGCATCTTATCATGTCTTTGGTCTCGTTAATTTATTATTATTTTTTTTAAGCGAAAAGTGTTGTTAAATTCTTCCAAGTGTGGTATAAAGATATGAAAAGCAGGAATTAAAAAAATGTTCACTCTAGGATCACAACTGTGGGGAGAAGCATTGATTCCACTTCAAGATCTGGTTAAAATGCACCTTGCAGGTGTCCATAGCTTGCCCTTTCCTCTGGCCTCACTCCAAAGCCTCAGCCCTTCCTCAGTGGGAGGTGATTCTGGGGTTTTCCTCAATAGCAGATCTGTCTTTTTAACTGTTTTTGTTTTGGAAGAAGAAAATGTCCATTAAATCATCACGGCGTTATCCACGCTCTCACAGAGCTCAGATTTATGCCACTACTGACCATACCTCTCCTTAAGGGTCTTCTGTAAAAAGCTAAACTAGAAAACAATTTCCGTCCTGGTGGTTAAAAGCGTTTTCAGATATTTCCTTCCCGGAATCTCCAGGCTTAGATTTTACCTTCTCCTTTCAGCTTTTGAGTGAGAAAGGTGAGCAGCGGCTGCCATTGTCTCGCCTGACATGCTGGACAAGTGATTGCTGAGTATTAACAGGGGCTGTGGCATCAATGCCGCTGGTGTCCTACTACGTGGCCTAGCATGTTCTCTTTCTGGGAGGATTAGTTTGGTCTGGCCTGGGGGTGGGCATGCAGGACGACACGTCCTGTCCCTTGTAACGTCACGATCTCTGAACCACTGGAGAGTCAGTTTCTCTTATGATTCGCAATGATGCGTGTGAGCAAAACGCTCAGGGATTCATACCTTCAGCTGGAGAGGTGATACACGATGTAAGCTGTGAGGCAGGGTCCACCTCACAAGCTGTCTGGTTCAATGACAGGCAATGGGGTCACACATCCCATGGTGGGTGGGAGGTCAGGAAATGTCAGGTGACTGTCTCCTGAGGTCTCCCTCTCCTGGGCTGTGTACAGAAGCCATGGAACAGTGTGACAGAATAGCTTAGAGGTGCCATGTCTTCACAAAATGCCTTGTCACTTCACGCCCCTACTCCCATTGAATTCAGATGAAGCAACGGAACTGAGTGAGCAAAATACACCCCTCTAAAGTAGCAGATGATTTTTTTTTCCATTGAAAAGATACATTATTGAGTTTAATTTTTCCTGTCTTTAGTCGATGTTTCTTTTAACGATGCTGATTTTTTAAAAGACTTCTTTGTATCTTGATAGTACCTTAAAATCAGATTTATCTGGTTGGGGTATTTACAGACAATGAAATTCACCAGCTTTAAGAGCACAATTCAGAGGGTTTTGACAAAGGTATAGGCATGTAACCACCGCCGTAATCAAGCTATAAAACCTCTCTATTGAGTGAAAAACAACCTAAAACCTCTTAATCATCCCCCAAATTCCCTTGCATCTCTTTTAATAGCCCCGCTCCATCCACCGCCCCTGGCAACCACTGAGTGTAGAACCCCAGCTAGCAGTGCAGAGCTGCTGCTATGGAAAACCCACACATCTGGCCTCAGAAGCAGTGTGAGTAGGAGAGCGTAGAGAAGGAAAACAGAAAGGTCTTTTTTCCTTACACTAGGAAATTCCAAAACCTCTGAAGTGATTCATCTCCTCATCGTTCAGGACACGAAACCGACGCCCAGAAACTTACATGTCAAGGACAGCAACTGTCATATGATAACGAAGCTAATTCATACAGAGCACTTACTATATGCCAGGCACTGAAATCTGTGCTTTTATTATACCTCATACTATGCTGTAGGTACTTTTATTATCCCACTTTACAGACAAGAAGGCTGAGGTTCAGAGAGGTTAAGTAACTTGCTCAAGGTCACACAGCTGGTAGTGGCAAAGCCAGCAGTCAGATTCCGGAGTTCTTACCTTCAACCACTGGGCTATGCTGCTGCTTCTTATATAATTTAGAATTCATGTATATTCTTCTCCTAGTAGAGCCCAGCCACATTTGATGCATCGAATTTATAGTCCCATCCTCCAGGAGACAATCAAATAAGTATATTGTCCAGTTTTAAAACTTCCCTCATATCGGGAAAATGCTTTTGTTTAGTTTAGTTTATCAGTGTCTGAGGAATTCCTGAGTGCTGGGTAATATGTAAAATGCTTCACAAATGATCTCCTTGAGTCTTCTCAGCAATTCTGTGAGGTAAGTATTCTCATCCTCGCTTTAGGGAAGAGAAAACTGAAGCTTAGAAATTCAAATGACTTTCTCCAGGTCACATGGCCAGTGAGCTGCAGAGGGCTTTCACCTAGGTTTGTCTGACTCCAAATGCCAAACTCTGAGTGTTTTTGCCCTTTCCTCTGGCCAGGAGTTCCCTCCATGATATTTAAAAAGATTTATACACATACATGTACATATATGTATACATATGTACACACATGTGTGTGTATATATGTATGTATATATATATATATACACATACATACATGCACATACACTCACATGTTGCTTTCATCTTATCAGCTGTAAATCCACGGCCTCTTCCAGCTGTCATAGCTACTCGGAAGAGATGAGTGTTGTTGAGAGTTCAATTATGTCCCCTCTCCGTCACGAAGAGGAAGTCCTAACGCCCAGGACCCGTGATCTCAGTTGGAAATAAGGTCTTTGCAGATGACCAAGTTAAAATGAGGTCGCTTAAGGTGGGCCCCAATTCAGCGAGCCTGTGTTCTTATTAGAAGGGGAAATGTGGACACAGAGACAGACATGCGTAGAAGGAAGATGCTGTGAGACACAGGGAGAACCATCTAGAAGCCAAGGAACACCTGAGGCTACCGGAAGCTCTGATGGATCCCCCTTGTAGTTTCTCAGAAGGCACCAACCCTGCTGTCATCTTCATTTCAGACTTCTGGTCCCCTGCACTGTGAGTCACTGAATGTCTGCTATCGAAGCCACCCAGTTAGGCTAGCCCCAGGGAACTAACACAAGTGTTTTCCAAGTGAGCATGTGGCCTCAGCCCCTCCGTGTTGTCTGACCCCAAGCAGGGTCAGCAGCCCCTTCCCCACCCGGAGAGGAGCAGCCCTCCTCCGCGCACCGACCTTCATTGCAGTGTTGAACCGTGTGGGTCGACACGATCATCCCGTTCTGAGCGCACTCACTCCCAGATGCCGCCTGGAACAGAACGCGAGCCAGTAAAAGTCGAGTCTTTGGGGAAATCAGAAGTCGAGGCCCCGAGGGTACCTCACGAAACTGAGCTTAATTTAAAGGCTGTGTTTTTAGAAACTGCCCAGTGTTCTATCACGCTGCAGAGAAACTAAATCCCACCCAAGGACCGGATTCCCATGATCGTGAGAACGCTCCCTTGTCTATGCTTCATCTCCCCGCCAGCACAGGCGACACAGACACGACACTGGGCTAACTGGGACACCTGTCTGATCGGTGGGGAGCAAGGACTTAGCACGCTGATTCCAACCCTGTGAGGTTCACCTCATTCCACCGTCCCGCACACACGGACAGTCTGCAGCCCGCCTTTAGTCAACAAGCTGGTCAAACACAGGAAGTTCATGGTTGCTCTTTATCTGCTCTGCATCCACGCCCTCCTCCTTCGCTGTTATGAGCTCTTTCCAGTTCTAAGCCACTGCCCTGTTCTTTTTTTCTATTCTGTTATTTATTGTAGATATTAAAAAAGATTTATATACATATATGTACGTATGTACACACATGTGTATGTATATATATACACATACACATACACTCACACGGAAAGAAAAAGGTTGCAAAAGAGTATATGTTATATAATGTCATCTTTAACATAATAATTTAAATTAGACACTAATAGTCGACATTAATTGAATATGAATCATGTGCTAAGTCCTTCACATATCGTCTTATTTCGCTAATTCTATTAGTAGTATAATATATGTTAATAAGTACAGAGAAAAATAAAAACTAAAAGGCTGAATAGCGACTTCCTAAAGGTGGAACCTCTTGGAGGAGAGACAGAAGACTTCTCTTTATATTCTTTTGACAGTTTTCATTGTTTAAAATAAGTTCTTGCATCATCGTTAACTCTACTGAGAAGTCACAAAATCGCAACAGCAAACGCACGTGACCACTCAGTCTTGAGGTTACGTCTGGCTTTCCCAGGCCAACGCTGGGTATGCAAATTTGATTTTTTTGGCTCACAGAATTTTTAAAAGTATCTTGGAATCGATCGCCAATGTGAATGCTGTTTTCCAACTCCTGATAAACTATGAGACCCTGGAAACAGCTTGACGGTCTCTGTTGACCAGAGCCCGCAGCCTTGGAGTGGGCCTCACCCCACTGCTCTACTTACTCATTTTTGTGACTGTCTGTTCGCTGGAGACCAGCAGCTCCCAGACTTGGAATCATTTGGGGAGCATGAGAAACTACCGACGCCTGGGCCCATTCCCAGAAGGTGTGTTTTAGTTAGTCTTGGAGGCTAGCCAACAGGAGTTTTAAAAGTAGCCTGAATCATTCTAATATGCAGTCAGGCTTGAAACCCACTATGAATTTTAAGCCCATTTGATCAGATCCAGCCTTCCATTCAGAGCAGGAGTTCCCTCCATGATGTGATCAATGTTAGTTCGTGGGTATTATCTTCCTCCTGTAGGGATTTCCATGTTTAACTGGGTTCCAGGTTTTAAACTGAATTGATCTCAAAAATGCTGGTGGTGAAAAGTCAGGCTTCTGCTACCTGGTCATAGACGATCCAAGGAGAAGCATCTGGGCGTCCCTGGCCTCCATCCTCCAGGACAGTCTTAAAAGAAGGATTTCTAAACTATTCCACCCTCTTGGCTGTACATTCGATAGCTGACAAGCCTGGAAAATATGGATGCCTGCCCTCCCTCCCACATGCCGAGTCTGACATAACTGGTCTAGGGTACATCTCTAGCAATATTCTAACGTTTTCTAGATGATTCTTGCATACAGCCAAGGCTGTGAACTACTGATCTACACCTGGGTTTCTCATTCTTGTCATGCCCACCTTTTGGGCCAGATCATTCTTAATGTGGGACCTTTCTGTACATTGTGGGACGCTTAGCAGCACTCCTGGTCTCTACCCACCAGACCAGTAGCACTACCTGAGTTGTAACAACCAAAAATGTTTCCAGACATTGCCGGGTGTCCCCTGGAGGGGACAGGCAAAATCACCGACAGTTGAGAACCACTGGTCCAAACCCATCTGGGACCAGGTACCAAATTAGCTGCAGAGGAATCACCTTAGAGGTCTTTAAAGACACGGGATCCATAGGTTCCCAGCCCTGCAATTTCTGATTAAGCACATCTTAGGTGGGGCGCCGGAGCCTGCATTTTAAACAAGCGGCATGAAGGATTCTGGGGTATTGAATACAAGTGAACAACCCCCGGGAAGGGCTCCTCATCATCAATCATGTCTGTGTGATGAGCACTAAGCGGGCCATTTATTCTGCGGTCATCCTCGACTCTGCCTACCAGGGGCCGTTAACTGCATTACCTTGTAAGTGTCTCTTTCTGAATCATTGTCTTGGTCTTCAACCCTCTGTGGGACACTCATTTGGTTACCCATTGTTCCTGTAATAGAGAAAAAATGAGAGAGAAATTAAAACCCAAGACAAACACATGTCTTACTCCTGCCTGTGTAACTACAGTGACAAGTTACTGTGATGTATCATCACAAGCCCAGCGTAGACCAACTGCTTAGATTTATTTTGGGGAGTGAGAGGAGATTTTGGACTCATCACTCAACAGAATTAAAGTCAAATGCAGCTCCAATTTTCACTTGCAGTTCATTGCTGGGGAGTAAATATTTATCATCATGAAAAGTATTCGGGGTATGTAGCATTTTCTTCCCTCTTAGGCAGTCAGAGCTATTATATCAAGGAGATATTAGAATAAGGATAATTAAAATAATACAGTGTTTAGTATTCTCTTTTCCTTAGACTGAATTAGGTCTGTTAAAACCTTTTCATAGCACTGGTTCCCCCCCCGCCCCCGCCGCCCCATAACACTCAGTACTACTTGTAATGATATCTTTATTTGGGTATATTTTCATTCATTCATTGATTCAACAAATATATATTGAACACTAACTCTGCACCTTATGCTGTGCCAGATACTCGGGTCACAACTGTGAATTAAAGAGACCGGGGCCCCTGACCTCCCAAAGCTGCAGTCTGGGGGGTGGGCAAACAAACAGACGAGAAATCCATAAACAAGGCCATTTCCGGTGAAGACAGTATGATGCAGTGGTTATCAACACAAAGTTGGAATGGGGCAGGACAACCTGGACTTGAACCTTCTCTGCTTCTTATCACTGTGTATCCTTGGATGAGTTCATTAGCCTCTCTGTGCCTCACAGGACTGCTACAAGGACTCGATGAGTTCCCACTTGTAAAGTGATTAGAATCATGTCTAACTCATAATAGGCAATGCATAATGTTTGTTAAACAAAACACATAGGGTTCAATGCTAGGAATAAAAATAAATTGGTAACATAATAAGAGTGGGCCATGGTAGAGAGCACAAGGTAGATGGTTCTGGAATGAAGTAACAATTGACCCAGACTTGGAGGGCAAAACAAAATATTTACTTAACTTCGGTCTCCCTTATGCAAGAAGTTGTCAATACCACAAGGGCAGGACTATCTTTATCGACCGCTGTATCTCCTGTTCTCAGCGCTTCATGTGCATTTATCACGTGCTAACTATTATTTATCGGTCGAATAGAGGGAATCACCATTTGATAAGCACCCTTCATCTGGCAAGTGCTGAGCTAGGCATGTGCCCACATCATCACTAACCCTCTCAAGAGCCCTGTTATGACCATAAGGATAACAGTAAACAATTATTTAGCATGTTCTCCCTCCAAGCACTGTTTTC
>NW_011888898.1:158374-160650 GCF_000151845.1 Pteropus vampyrus | reverse complement strand
AGTGTTAGGTGTGATTAGCATAATCGTCATTATTGTCATTGCTATTTCGGCCCCCCAAAGTCGCCTGATAGTGAGAATCGGCGGAGGAGCCTGGCAGCACTTCTGATACCCACTGAATAGTCTGGTTGGGGATCTGTATTTTTAGCAAAGATACAGGTGATTCTCACGGTCAGGCACATATGAAAAATGGCATGATGGTGGCCATCTGTCCAGGCTGTCCTGGGATGAGGGTGTTCGGGGTGCAGGACTTCTGTGTGAAAACAGGGCAAGTCCTGAGCAAACCAGGATGGGCCGATCCAGGACGCAGTGAGGCAAGAATTCTTTATGCCCCCTTAGCAGATGGCAAAGCTGAAGCCCAGACAATAATTCCCGTGACGTCTTCTCCAGTCTCCAACAAATGAGGAAAATATGTCAGCTATAGAGTTTTTCATCCAAAAAACCTGATTCGTTTGAAAAAGCCATCTTTTACATTGAAAGGGACAAAGTTTGAAGATGATGTCAAAGTGTCCTTTCTTTCATGAGCCGATGGTGTTAGCTGTGTTTTTATGACCTTATCTGACATTCAACACAAGCTGCCACATGGCAGAGGGTTTTGTTTGTGAAATCGGACTTGTGTGTGCAGTTCTAGCATTTTGAGAATGTGGGTTATGTCTTTCGCCGTGTCGGGGGGTCATTCAGATGAGAAAATTCCTTTATTTCTCCACTGCCCGGCTGTGTCCTTGAGGCCAGTTTTCAAACCAGGCCACACATTAGAGTCACCAGGGAGGATTTAAATCCTTGTGCTCAGGCCCTCGCCAGGTCAGACCGATCCCATCAGATTCTCTGGGGCTGGGGCCCGGGTATCGGTATATTTTCAAGATCGTGAGGTGATTTCCATGACAGCCGAGGCTGAGAGTTGCTATTCTGGATATTTTGGGGTGAGCGAGCATCCCCCAGCCAGGGGTCCTGACACAGACAACCAGGCTGGGGGTTCTCAGACACAGGCCAGGCCTTGGCCTTCGGGGCCCACAAATCACGGTCACCCCAGCATCCGAAAACATTTCCAACCCTTTCAGGGAATGCTGGTGGGTCTTCCATTCAGTCAGCCTGCAACTCAAGAGAAAACTGGGTCTCCAGCTTCCTGCCCCGAGAATGGGCGTGTGGGGCGTGTCTGCTTGTGGACAGCACCTGCTTGTGGACAGCCTCACCTTCTGATTGGCTATGGAGAGACAAGGACCGTGTGCCCCACGGGAGGAGGGCGGAAGGGCGGCCTGTGTGGGAGTGATCACTCCCCCCTCCTTGTCGGGGCATCCCTCTTTTCTCCGAGAAAAAGAGCTCTGGAGCGAAACAGGCTTCTGTGAACCCCGCGATTGTAAGGCCTTGGGGCAGGCACTGTGAGCCCTCCGAACGCACGCTTCCTCTGGAAAATGGCCGTGTTCACAACGATGACGAGAATACGTATCCGGGTTCTGATTTGCATGCACTGACTTCCCCGGCCCTTGCAACAACCCTCTGGGTTGGACGCTATTTTCCCAATTCGCTGATGAGAAACTGAGGCACAGAGAGGTTGTGGCACTTACCCAAGAGTCTTCATACGTCACAGTGTTTACGGAGAAGGCGGACTGAGGTGGGTATGTGTGGCACGGAGTGAGCGCTGGGCAAATGGTAGTGACAGACAGACAGACAGACAACTGAAAAGCAGTGTTTCTCAAACTGGGGTGATTTTGACCTTCAGGGGTCGTTTAGAAATGTCTGGAGACGTTTTTGATTGTCATGATTCAGGGTGGGGGGCTTCGTGGGGATGGAGGCTAGAGATGCTGCTGATCATCCTTCCTTGCATAGGACAGGCCCCCAGCAGAGAATGACCTGGCCCCAAATGTCACTAGTGCCAAGGATGAGGGACCCTGTTCCAGGGGCTAGGCTTGGTGAATTTCTCCAGTGTCCCCCCGTGCTCAGAGAACTAGTCCATGGTGGCGAAACATGAACCCTCCTGCCTGGGTTCATCCCTAGCTCAGACCAGCTGTGTGCAGAAGCCCCCACTCGTGGTCTGTCAGGTGAGGGGTCGAGAGAGGTCCCTCACACAGCCATCCTCATGACCCCTGTGAGGACGACGGGGTACAGTCCGTGCGGCGTTCAGCCTGGTTGCTCTTTGGCACCGGTGACTGTGTTCCTGTCATCTTGTTTTACTTACAGGTTAATAATAAGCCCCTCCTGGAAACAGATGAAAGACTCAACCCTACGATCTGCCCCGAACAAAGAGCTGGCCTGCAGCGGCCTTGCCGGCCGGCAGCTAAATG
>NW_011888898.1:152861-157359 GCF_000151845.1 Pteropus vampyrus | reverse complement strand
TCAAGAAGCTATGAATGGGCAGAGCTAGTTTCCACGTGACTCAGGCACTTAAATCCGTAACCACTTTCGGCCCAGCTCTGGGCGGAGTGACAGAGGCTGCGGACACTGTGACACTCGGTAACGCTCAACCCTCGAGTGGGACAGGTGCGCCTGTGTGGACTGGGGTCCCCTAGCCCGCTGGGCCTTCCCGATATCTCCCTGGGCATCTCCTGTCAGCAGAAACCAGCCACGATGGCTCTGCGGGCCCATCGCTCTCCTGAAGCGCATGACTTCTTCCTAAAAAGACCCTCCTGAGTTTCAGAACTCTGGGGAAAAAAGAACCTTCCAGGATTTGGGTCATTGGCTTGTTGACCCGCTCTGCTTAATTTGAAAACTATCTTGGAATGCCCCCTCTCTTGGCTTTTATTTAGGGAGAAAGCAGGATGTATACACCCCAGGCCCAAAGCCAGCGCTATCACAGCAGGGTGGAGATGAGGGTGGGGTGAGCAATGCACTCCCCCTCAACCTCCATGCAAAATTTAAGGAGGAGCCAGAAAAATCAGCCATCAAGATGAATAATATATTTTAACACGACATTTAAGCAACCCAAATGAATGCCGTTAGTGAACCCATCTTTACTGAACACGGTGTCAAGATCATGGATCTATTGGCATCAGTTCAAAAATTTTTAAATATTGCCTTAAAATAGAATTTATCTCGATGACTGAGTTTTTTTGGTGTCTCGTGAATCCTGCACTGGAGGTGAGTGTCTCACTCATGTCACTCAAATCCGGACCCTGACTGGATCCCAGTTCTACAACCTCCTTTCTGCGAGACCCGGAAGACGGTTCTCCCCCTAACCCCCGTACCCCTAGCCTCATCTTCCTAATTGTAAACTAGAGATAATAACTGCCACGAAAACAACAGCTAACATTGATTATGTGCACAGGTGTCCCGGGTGCTGGTCCTCTCAGCCCCATGAACTTCACTTTGATCTCGGTGCTGTTATTACTCCCATTTTATAGACGAGGAAACCAACACTCCAGGGCACCCACCCTGTAATCTCTGTGACTCTGCAAGGCAGGCATAGGCATTTCAGAGGGCAGTGCAAATTTCTAGAGTCGTCCAGCCGGGGGTTTGAATCCAGCGCTGCCTCAAAGGGTAGCGCTGAATATTAACTAAGACAATTTATGGAAAGACCCAGATTCCCAAAAGGCAGGCAGGGAGGCCTCCCAGTCTTAGACAATGCCCCGAGGCTCAGACTCAGAGTCCGCTTTGCCATCGGGCCTTCTTGTCCTGACGGTGGTGCCGAAATCGCATAGCTGCTGCGGAATCTTCCTCCCAAGTTTTATGCTTGAAATGGCCTTCAGTGGTTCCGTGCCAATAGGAGCTATCTCTGTTGCCTTGTGCCTGACACTACCTACATCATCATTTAATCCTTCCGTACCCCTTTCTGGTGTTGCTATCTCTGGACCCCTCTTACGGATGGTGAAACTGAGGCTCACAGATACCCACCCGAGGCCACACAGGGCATCGATGGCAGAGCCGGGGTCAAACTCAACCCTCTCTGACCCCCAGTTTCTGTATTTCACTGCCTGCCACAAACAATAACCCCTCGTTCCATGCTTGAAGGATCTGGAAGAGATTACCTGCTGAGCCCCTGGCGGGAGTGTCTTCAGTCCCCTGGTATCACCCGGAGCTTTTCCTGTGCCGGGTACCTCGTCTCCAGCTGGTGCTGCCCAGTATCAGGCTGTCAGCTGAGCCTGGCTTCCTGCCCTTTGCGTCCTCACCCGCCCAGAGCCTGCTGGCTGAATACACAGGGCAGGGCAAACACAAGTCTGGGCGGGGCCGTCCGCTCCCCTGACCGCCCTGTAGAAGCAGGTGAGCCTCCTAGATTCAGGGGCTGTCCTCCTCTGCCAATAAACACGAAGCGCCTGATCCCTCTCACGCTACTGCCTCCCTGGCACTCCAAACATCCCGCCCAGTGCCCCTCACCCACTGCAGCCATGAAGGCTGACATGGGTGGCTAACTCTTTTCCCCAGTAAACATGGGGCCCGGTCAGAACAGGCCAAACACGTTCTGTAAGGTTTGGGCAGTGTGTCTGCCTTTCACCTTCATTTAGCCCAGATCACCACCTCCTCCACCGCCCAGCCACCGAACTGGAAGGAAATAGCATCTCACCCCCGTACCACCCCCACTCACGTAAACATCGCTCCAGAGGGCTTTGGTCGCTGAAAAGCAGGTGGCCTAAGGGCAGCTCATTGTCCTGGAGACAGCATGGCTTTGGTAAGGGCACTCTTTTTATCCGCAGGCTAGAAATTTAAGACAGACCGTTTCAGTCCAGCAAGGATATTTATTAGTGTCTTCAAAGGACATATACAGTACAGTCTGGGAGTATAAATTAAAAATAGCAAAGGAAGATGGAAAAATAAAGGTCCCATCCATGGATCCAGGATCATAAACCAATGTGCCTGTCGGTCTGCAGACTTGCTCTGACGATGTGGCTTTGAGCTTCCTAGCAGCCAGTGCAAAAAGGGGACCATGGCAAATTATCCTCTTGTGTGTTCTTGAGAAAATATTTAGGAGAAATGCAAACTAGTAATTAAGGTGGCTTTATTCATTAACATGCTCAGCCAAGCACCCATCATGACTGCTTGTGGGGCACCAGGCTGTATACAGGCCTGGGTTTAGAGAGGTGAGGAAAAGAGGCCCTGTCTTCACACTCCCTGGGCTCATCATAATTAAACACAGAGTCCTGCAGATACACGTAGAGCCACGGCGTGCGAAACAAAAGCCAAGACTGCCGAGAGAGAGAAGGCCCCTTTCAGAAAACAACATTTTGGGGACAAAAATACTATTTACGTAAAAGCCGAATTCACAGTCGAATGCACCATAATTAGGGCTATGAACGCAGTTCCAGCTCAGTGCTGTACCTTTAAGTCTGGCAGGTAATAAACCCAACGATGAAGAAGCTGGCAGGCATGCACCCAGTGACGGCAGGCGCAGAGGCTGTGTGGCCTGCAGGTTCAGCACTCAGGCTCCAGCCCCGGGTTGAGACTGTGACTCTAAGTGACCAGCTATGTGACTATGAGCCAGCCACCGTACCTCCCTAAGTCTCCATCAGCCCGCCTGGGCTGTGAGTGCGGTGTATTTATTTTGTGCTTATTCTTGTCTCCCCAACTCCCAGCACCCTGCCACGGAGCGGGGGCTCAGACAAGCACATCCTGATTGGACCGGCTCACTCTTAATGATTTGTGACAATAACTGCCGTGGGAGTGACATTTTACTCTTTGCAAAGCATTTCCCTCCCGGTTACGTCCACAACGTCAGTAGGGTTTTTGCATCTGTTTTGCAGAAGAAGAATATGAGGTTTAGGGGTATGAGTGACTTGGGCCGCTAAGGAATGTCAGCCAGGCAGGTCGCCAGCCGCACGTCTGGCGTATTCCAGACTCTCATCAAGCGCTAACGTAGCAGCGGGGGTGGTGGCATAGGGCGGGCGCCGCGATTTGCAGGACTCAGTGCAAAAGAAAACTACTTCAGTCCCTTGTTCTAAAAGCAGGAAAGAGGACTTTTGAAGGCGCTAAAATACATATAAAGCTTTTCCTTTTCTCCCACTGTCTGTCTGTCTGTGCCTGTCTGTCTGTCTGTCTCTCCCTCCCTCCCTCCCTCCCTCCTTGTCCTGTCTTTATTTGCTATTCAAAATCATTCCAAGTAAGGAAAAATTAAAATTTTAAATCATTAGCGTGATTTTTATGATTCATCTGTATGGTGTACAACGCCAGTTTTAAACGCAATGACCTCACATGTGCAGACTCCTTGAAATCACAGGACTCGTGTTTTGTTCTTGCTCACAAAACAGAGTAAATCCCACACGAACTGACTCGTTTGTCTTCATTTCGCTTCTAGCTACTCATACTTCCCACCAACGCTCTCGACCTTCAGTTTACCGACGAGTAAGGAAGGAGAGTGGAAAGGGAAAGAAACGATGAAGTTGCCCTATCTTTCCCCTCCTATGTCCTTTTCAGTGCGTTGATCATTACAGAGAGGTAACACAATTAAGAAAAGACGCGGTTTAAGGTTCTTTCGGGGTTCATGTCGCTTAGGATGCACTGCCTTCCTTCCGCATTCGAGACAATTTCTGATTGGAACGGAAAGCGTGGCTTCTCAGGGCTGTTGGCGCCCCGAAAGCTCAGTTGTAGATGTAACGCACTTAGCTTATCCTCACTTCGAGTCTTGCTGAGCCCCCTCCACACCCCCACATCATGGGCTCATGGGAATTCTCTGCCCGTGGGGCATTGTAAGTGTATATGTGAATGAGGTGACAACGAACAGGAGCCGTGGATGTCACATGGATCTCCTCTGCTCACATACATGCCTCATAGTCCGTAGATTTGACCCCCCTTTACTTACTTAGCCTCTCCCCACCCCCTTCCCGTCCGGTAACCACTCATTCATCTTCCAAATGTCTCCGTTATTTTTGTCTTTTCCAGAATGTCATGTAGTCGGAATCATACAGTA
>NW_011888898.1:143206-148606 GCF_000151845.1 Pteropus vampyrus | reverse complement strand
GCCTTGGTTGGGAAGCCAGGCTCTGGAGTCACGTGGTCTGAAAAAGACTCCTGGTTGCAGCAGCTGCTTAGCTGTGTGGCCTCGGGCAGGTGGCTTTCCCTGTCTGTGCTTCATTTTTATCATCTGTAAAATGGGGATATCGGCAGCACCCGAGTCATAAAGTTTCGGTAGGAATCAAACGAGATAATTCACAGAAATTACCTAGCACTGTGCTTGGCTCAGAGTATGCTTAATAAAATGACACAGCCATTAAGGAGTGAGGTTGGGGATTTACACACACACCATCTGACTTTAGGATTTACGCTCTTAACTAAATTTTCAGTATACCTATATGAAAATATATGTGTACACGCATAAATAAACAAAAAACACAAGGGAAAGAAAACATAGCGACCACTCTCACCTAAAAACCACATGCGGGCTGCACCGAATGTTGATCCCTTGGCTGCTCATCTGTTTGAAATCTCTGGTTCTTTGAGCTTCATCTTTAACTGACGCAGTGTGCTGGGAACTACACTGGGGGTGTTCTCGTGCCCCCGCGAGACAGTCCAACCCCTCAGCTCTCCACGAAGTGTGGGTGCACCTTGCAAAGTACAGGCCAGGGAAACACGACTTCCGAGCAGTTTCTTGCTCACCTCAGTCCCAGCCCCTGAAGGTATAGTACTGTCACCTGCAAAGGCCCCATCTGCCATTTTTCCCGACTCCCAAACCATAGTTTCCAGCATTTAATACTCTTTATTGACCTCTATGAGAGGCCGGTGATTAGCAGAGCGGTTGGGAGCGGGGCCCTGGCATACACCCGGGTTTGGATTCCAGTTCGTGCTGCGTTGGGTACAAGGCGGTACAGGCCTCACTTGGATTTGGATCCTGGTTCTGCCTCAGACGAGCCATGGGAATGTGAGCAAGTTACTTAAACTCCCAGGGACTAAGTGTCCTCACTGTCACTTCGGAATCAATGCTGATGTACATAAAGTGTTTAGCACACTACCTGGCACGTGACTGCGATGGTCCTGGCCATCACTGCTATCGGCATCGACGTAGTGTGGGAAGGTAGAGCAGGATTTGGCAGCGTTGGCGCCGTTGACATTTGGGGCTGAGTCATCCTCTGAGGTGTGACCGTCCTTGCACTGTAGGACGTTTAGCAGCATCTCTGGCCTCCCTGGGTGCCGGTAGCATCTTCTTCCGCCAATTGTGACAACCTCAAATGTCCCTGGACTTTGCCAAACGACCCATTGGGGGCAAAAGTGCCCCAGGGGAGAACTGCTGGGGTGGAAGCATGGGTGAGAGTTGGTGGCCGCTTTGCAAGGTGAGCACTACCTCGAAAAGCTCAAAACTGAGGATAAGAGGTTTGCAGGGTGGAGGACAGAAGTCCCAGGAAGGGAAGGAGACGGAGAAGTGCTTAGCGGGCTCTGGGGTTACCAGGTCGCCCAGCGGGAATCTGGGACATGGTGACAATAGTTATCACTGTTCACGCCAGACAGTAAGGCTGGGAAAGGGTTTGCTTGTCGTGCTGGCAGCCTGGGCTCTACCCTGCAGGACCGCCTGAGGCGTTGATGCTGTGCGGGAATCTGTAGTAATGTCGCCAGATACAATAATGAAATTCTGACACGTGCTGTGACACGGATGAACCCCGAAGACGTTATGCTAAGTGAAATAAGTCAGACACCAAAGGACAAATAGTGTACAATTTCACTTATACAAGATACCAAGAATGGTCACGTTTATAGCGACAGAAAGTGGAAAGCTGGTTGCCAGGAACCGGGAGGAGGGGAAAGGAGAGTCATTGTTTAACGGGGCCAGAGTTAAGTTTGGAAAAATAAAACAGTTCCCGGGATGAATGGTGGTGATGGTTGAGAGCCATATAAATGTGCTTAATACCACTGAGCTGTGCACTTAACACGGTTAAAGTGAAAATGTTTAGGTTCTGTGCATTTTATTGCAATAAGAAAACACAGGATGCCTATTAAATTTCAATTACAGATAAAACATTGGATAATTTTTTCAGCATAAGCACGTTCCAACTATTTCACAGGCACAGTGGGAATAGTACGTCCCATGCTCTGTTTTGTACGTACTATATTAAAACAATTATTTATTGTTTATCTGAGATTCAACTTTCACCGGGTGTTGTGGACTCTTATTTGCTCAATCTGATAACTGCGTTTTGGGGTTATTTCCGAGATCGATGGACTGGAGGGGTAGGGAATGGTGGCAGACCAACCAGTGAGGATGCCTTTACCCACAAGGAGCAAGAAACCTGACTCCTTGATGTAAGGACATTTGTATTTAATTAACTGGAAATCCACAGGTAGGTGCTGCCTTGGCTGGCACAGCCTCTCAGCAGTGTCTGCAAGACTCATTGTCTTCAGACTTTTAGAAAAGAGTCTCAATAAATATTAGATATTTTTTATCAGGAGTGGCTCACTTTGATGTGATCCAACACTGTTTAGAGAGAGAATTCCTGCCACTTTTGGTTCTGAGTTTGGAAAGACAGCGACCACATTAACTTTCATATGACAGCAGTGATGAGGAAGGAGACCTTGGCCTCATAGAGCCCAGTCTAGATTTGGGGTCATGGCAAATATTAGCACTTCAGAATCAAGTTGGTGTTTTAGAGCATGGACAGGGTAAGGGAGCGCACCCACTCTAAGCCCCAGATTTTGCAACACCAGCTTCATGGGGGTCTCCCCACCTCCATGCTTATTCAGAATCCACAGGGATATAAACACCACAGGAGGGACAGCATGGCCAGGAGGAGGCTCTGAGAAAGGGGGCGATTCCGCAGGAACCGGTGTGGAAATCAAACACCATGCCAGACTCCCACAGTTTTAGCCATTTGGTTCTTTCTTCTAATCACAAGACACAATGGCTTCCCTGCTAAACTCTGTTCTCGAGGATGGCAAAGGGAGAGGAATCTGTTTTCCGTCATTTTTATAGCGTGTCCCAGACTTCATTACGGCGAATGTAGGGTAAAATGAAGTTGTATAAATGCTGCAATGTTGTCCATATGCTCTGCTACGGGGAGACTTTAGTCAGAAGGCCGCTGTAAACGAGAAGCATCTGTAAATACTTCTGCAAATAGAGTTGGAAATATGGCTTTATGAGGTGCTAATAATTTTCCCTCGGGTGAATTCTCATGAGGTTTTTTTTTTTTTTTTCTCATCGTGAATGAAATAAGAGGCAGAAAACATGGACTAAGGGCAGGCGGGGGTTTGTTTCGCTTTCTTTTCCGCTTGCAGGAAGGTGGATGGGGTTTTCTAAGCGGGGATGTCGGAAAACAGCCTTGGTTCTTCCTCTTTGTGTCAGAGCACACATGAGCTCGAGACAGACGTCGACTAGAGATCTCTTCATGTGGGTGCTTCCAGAACAGAGAAGAGGTTACTGAGTCAGAGAGACATGGCCGTTCCTGGATTTATTAAGGTGCTGTGGGCGTAAGAGGCATTTGCAACCCTGGTAGCTGCATCCGTCCAGTCTTAAATGATGGGCATGGATATTTCGATGTCAAATGTTTCGCTTTATTAATATTAGCTCCTCAGAATCGGGATGGTTTTTTCCAAGGCATAGTTTCTATAACTTGCTTTCCCCTTTCTGGTCAATAAGCTTATTCCCATCAACATGGGCACAGAGTGCGAATCTTCAGGAGAAGTCCTTCACTTTCCCAGAATACACCCCGTGAGAGCCCAAAATGAACTGCACGTGAGCCCGATGATCATATTTGCGAATGACAAGCGGGTGCTATTCTTCCAGCCAGAGGGGCGGAGAGCAGAGCGGCCGCTGTGTTCGTGCGGTTCTGGGTGATGTGAGGCCACCCAGCTTGGCGCCATCAGCTTAGAATCGATCCAGTGCGACTGTCATCCACCAGGTCTCGAATAGAGCCCGCGTGAGATGAAGGGTTTATAATCCCAGCTCTGGCCTTGACTAACCACGTGACTGCCGCGGAGGCCAGGGTGGCCGGCCCAGACCACCCCTCCAGTGCCGAGGGCTCAGCCCCCAGCTTCTGGAAGGGTTGGCTGTTTCTGGCTCTGTTTCTCTCTGCCACTTGCCGTAGCCCGGCTCCTGGCCAGTCACTATGCAATGGCTGCTGGATACAGAGAGGTAAAGACCTGGCCGCCTCGCTTCATGGGGACACCTTGGGAACCCGACCCTGCTCTAGAGCTCTGTCTGACAGACTGAGGCTTCGGGCCAGACCATGTGGAGTGTCGACCTTCTCCCTCCACCCCGAGCTACTTCCTTTCCTCCCTCACAAAGGGGTTTGCCGGAACACACCCTGATAAACTCCCTAAGCAAAGCTCTATCTCCAGAGGCTGCTTCCCCTTGAGCCAAAAAGGGACAATGGCCTTAAGGAAGCTGACATTTTTAAATTGAAATGCACCTGGGAGAAAGGGAAGTAAATGATTCAAAAGGTTATCCAAACAAATGCAAACCCCGAAAGTGGAGCCGTCCGTCCCTCCTGCTTTCCTGGTCTACCACTTCCGAGAGTCACACACTTTCTAGTGTGGTGGTTAAGACTCTGATTCTCAGAATGAGGTCCAGGAACCCAGAGACGTCCCTGCCCCTTGCAGGAAGTCCAAGAGGTCATACCGTCTCCCAAAGAACGCCGACTTCCTGTTCGCCTTGTTTGCCCCTCATCCTCTCACAGGTATAGAGAGAATAAAAAGTGCATCGATATGGTTTGAGAATTCACACTGCCACTAACTTTAAGGAACTAGTCCTGGTCAAATTTGGGCGTAGTATCACGGCACGCCTTATGATTTGAACAGGCTATTCAAATACTTCTTCCTTTCCCCCCAGTGACTCTGTGGGGCTAGATTTCCTTTATCTACTTGAACCAAAACAACGTATGGAAACAGAGTGACTGCAGAAGCAGACGTGAGAATCTGGTTCTTCCATTAGGGCAGAAATTAGATTTGCGAAAATGTAATATCGTACCATATTTTTGCTTTTTTATTTTTTCTGTTTTGGAGCAAACCAAATAATTTAGTTGAAAACTATTGGGAAAAGTTTTTTCTTCCATAAAAAATGTTATTTTTGGTCATGTGAAATAGGTTTATAGTTATTATAAAATAAATTTATGAACATTTAAAAAATTCTTCGTTTGAATTTCTAATAAGGCAACTATTGATAACTTGAACCAACATAAATAAAAACATTCTTGAGGTCCTTAGTAATTTTTAACAGTGTGTCTCCGTTGAATAAAACCTCAAAAATTGCTCCTTTTTTATTCTTATTACAGAAGAAATAGACGTATCTCATAAAATATACACAGAGCCAATATATAAAAGGAATAATAATCTATAATTCTATCACTGAGAAATACTGTCTTTTGGTATGTCCTTCCATATCTATAGCATGCATATATTAGTGATTCTGAAATACTATTTTGAAGCGAAGACATTTTTT
>NW_011888898.1:141201-143156 GCF_000151845.1 Pteropus vampyrus | reverse complement strand
AAAATGTAATATCGTACCATATTTTTGCTTTTTTATTTTTTCTGTTTTGGAGCAAACCAAATAATTTAGTTGAAAACTATTGGGAAAAGTTTTTTCTTCCATAAAAAATGTTATTTTTGGTCATGTGAAATAGGTTTATAGTTATTATAAAATAAATTTATGAACATTTAAAAAATTCTTCGTTTGAATTTCTAATAAGGCAACTATTGATAACTTGAACCAACATAAATAAAAACATTCTTGAGGTCCTTAGTAATTTTTAACAGTGTGTCTCCGTTGAATAAAACCTCAAAAATTGCTCCTTTTTTATTCTTATTACAGAAGAAATAGATGTATCTCATAAAATATACACAGAGCCAATATATAAAAGGAATAATAATCTATAATTCTATCACTGAGAAATACTGTCTTTTGGTATGTCCTTCCATATCTATAGCATGCATATATTAGTGATTCTGAAATACTATTTTGAAGCGAAGACATTTTTTTATTCACCATGATTTGCAATGACAAATATGTCATTTCAAATAAGGCGGAGAGTTCCTCTGAGTGGCCGTGCCCCAGACGAATGAGCTACCTGGTCAAGGTGTACATGTACGTGTCTGACATATTCTGCTATTTCCACCACGACAGAGATAAACATCTTTCCAGGAATATTATTGCAGTTATTTCCTAGATTTTTCTCCTAGAGGCACTGCCCAGATGTTAGAATGCTAGATCGAAGGGACATCATGGTTTACATGCACGTGTCACATGTGGCCACACTTCTCTCCAAGTGAGGCCAGGGGCTGGGTCTCTATCAGTCAAATCTGAATTTCTACAGATGGATAGATGAATGAATAAATGCATCATTGTGTGAGAGGAACAGTTTCTTGGTATCTAGGTTAAACCTGAGTGTCAGCAACTAAAAAATTAGATTGTATTTGCTTAGTAAAAAAAAAAAAAGATAGCCCCTCATCAGAATTTCATCTTATAATTTTTTTCCCCTCAGTGATGTGAGGTTGAAATCGTTGCCACGTGTTTATTGCACATTGTCTTTATTCCTTGTCAACTGCAAAAACAGTCGACTCTTGACACCCAGTTCCTTTCATCTGCCAGCACGTGGGCTCCTTACTGATCAGTTTTCATAACTCAGCTAGGGGAGAGCGGGGGAAAATGATGTGAGGGGCGTGATTTTAGCGATTAATCTTCCATGATGCTGCTGGAGGGAAGGGTGTGTTTAAAAGCAGGCATTCGCTGCCAACATTTATGAATCGAGGAACCACATATAAAACTTCCCAGTTCTAACTTCTCATTAAAAATACGAGGATCTGGTAATACCCTCTCATCCCAAGTGAGCTGAGCTTCGTGAATATGTTTTCTTCCCCCGGGAGAGGGAGATTTCCCAACTCACTGCAGTGTTTGGGCACGTGGTTTGCCTTGGCCACTCTGGCAACTCTGGCCACTCTGGTCCTCGGAGAAAACGAGATGCCTTCTCCGAGGACCAATAATGAGCATAGCTCTGATGGATTAGAGTGGAAACTGAGACAAAAGGTGGCAAGTTCTTCGCAGGTGGATTTAAGCATTAACCATGTTTAAATGGTATTAAATGGGGCCGTATTTCTTTTCTCGCCCCCTCTAGTACAGGGTTTTCCCAGTTTTAGTTATTGCCTTATGATTTTGCCCCTCAAGGCTCTGTTCGCCCGTAACTTAAGAAACCAGTGGTACTCGGGTAGCTCCGCCGCATCCCCCCGCCCCAGAGAGCTGGGGCAGGAAACACCCTACAAGTGTTATTTTCCCTTCACAGCGAGGAGATGGGCGGGTGCAGTGTCTTAGGATCAATCCTAGATGTTACGCACACCAAACTCCATTTTTATCCAGGTGGAATCTGGTTAAACTTGGCAACTAGACCATGTTGCAGAACGAGAGTCCAAAAACAAGACAGCGTATGATCTGAGAAGAGGGAAGTGTGGCCT
>NW_011888898.1:136069-141151 GCF_000151845.1 Pteropus vampyrus | reverse complement strand
CTCATTAAAAATACGAGGATCTGGTAATACCCTCTCATCCCAAGTGAGCTGAGCTTCGTGAATATGTTTTCTTCCCCCGGGAGAGGGAGATTTCCCAACTCACTGCAGTGTTTGGGCACGTGGTTTGCCTTGGCCACTCTGGCAACTCTGGCCCCTCTGGTCCTCGGAGAAAACGAGATGCCTTCTCCGAGGACCAATAATGAGCATCGCTCTGATGGATTAGAGTGGAAACTGAGACAAAAGGTGGCAAGTTCTTCGCAGGTGGATTTAAGCATTAACCATGTTTAAATGGTATTAAATGGGGCCGTATTTCTTTTCTCGCCCCCTCTAGTACAGGGTTTTCCCAGTTTTAGTTATTGCCTTATGATTTTGCCCCTCAAGGCTCTGTTCGCCCGTAACTTAAGAAACCAGTGGTACTCGGGTAGCTCCGCCGCATCCCCCCGCCCCAGAGAGCTGGGGCAGGAAACACCCTACAAGTGTTATTTTCCCTTCACAGCGAGGAGATGGGCGGGTTCAGTGTCTTAGGATCAATCCTAGATGTTACGCACACCAAACTCCATTTTTATCCAGGTGGAATCTGGTTAAACTTGGCAACTAGACCATGTTGCAGAACGAGAGTCCAAAAACAAGACAGCGTATGATCTGAGAAGAGGGAAGTGTGGCCTGGGCCTTCTCCAGGAAGGGATTTACGGAATTTTATGAGCTAATTATAGTGGGAGAAGACTTGATTTCTTGGAATTCCAGAAGGCGGGACTTTCTGTTACTCCTACACTCGCTGCCTCCTGCAAGCACCTATCCACTCATCCATTTACTCATTCATTCAATCATCCACTCAGCCATCCATAGACCCACCTACGTACTCATCCATCCGAGTACCACCCACCCACCCATCCGTTCATTCATCATCTACTTATCTATCCATCTAGCTAGCCAGCCAGCCAGCCGTGCATCCATCTGTTCATTCATCCACCCATCCATCCTTTATCTATCCATCTATCCTTCTTTCCTTCCAATATTTGTTAAGCACTCATCGTGAGGCACTGTACAAAGCACTAAGATTGCGAATGGAGACAAAGATGCAAAGAATGCCGGTCTGGGCCACAGACTAACAGGGAGAAAGACATGTGTAGAAAGTTAAAGAAAAATAAAAAGTTCAAATACAGTCAACAGAGCGGGAAGATACCCTATCTCACTCCAAGGTGGGGAGAGAGACTGCCTGACAGAAACATCTTAGACGTGAGTCAGATAAAAAGTGGTATCGGTCCAGTGAAAGCCAGGGGCCCGCAGGCAGGATGGAGAAAGTTGTTTCCAGCACAGAGCCGCACGTGCAAAGGCCCTGCGCGTGCAAAGTTGCTGGTAGTATAAGCTTTGTACACAGCTGGTGTGTAAGCCCCAGATTGTAGGCTGTGAGGGGACCGCCTCGCCCGCGGTCCCCTCACAGCCTACAATATCTTCCTGGATATTCACATTCTCCCTTGGGCTCTCTCTGCCTAAGGACTTGGATTGTCATGTGCGTCTGCATTCTGATGTTGGCTGAATCTCGGTCAATATTGTCTCAGTTCACTTGGCACCAGGATGAAGCGCCACAGTATTACTCAGAGCAATTAACCTTTAGTGTTCAGCCTGGCATGTCCACCATCTCTCTGTCGAAAAAGAGACTGGGCCCTTGTCCAGCTCATTTTTCCTGGCCCGGTGCTGCCTGTTGGTAGACAGACTAATGCAGAATTATTTTGCCTCAGATGTCGGAGGCCGGACCAGCACAGGGCTTGCTTTTCACATCTTTTTAGCATTCCCGTGAGCCCATTACCCAACCCCAGCTGTTTTATGATGAGGCTGAGGGTTGAAAACCAATATCTGTTTTCTTCACCCTTTTGCGAAGGACAAAATTTTATAGCGTGATCGTACATATTAATAAGTCTGTGAGTGACTCAAACCTGTTACTCTCGAAACACTACGGTGCCTGATGTTGGTTTCATTTGTGAACTTAAGAAAAAGTGGGTTTGGAATTGGAAAGCCTGTGCGATCTTGGGCAAGGTACTTCTCTGGACTTTAGTTTTCTCCACCTGTAAAAAGGAGGATGATAATAGTACCTATCTCATGACATTTTAATGAGGATTAAGCAAGTGAATATTTGCAGTGTTCAGGACAGTTCCTGGCGTAGAATAAGCATGTAAATCTTTGTTAAATGCCATAAAAAATAGGTATGTGATACAGGGCAGTGGTTAAGAGCAAAGGTACGGGAACCAGGCAGATTTGGGTTCTAATGTGAGTTCTGCCACTTCCTAGCTGTGCAGCCTTGGGCAAGTTACTTAACCTCTCTGGTATTCAGTTTACTCACTACTAACATGGGGGTAATAATAGTCCCTCTGTTTTAAGATGGTGTGGGGCTGAAACGAGATAGGGCACGCAGCACCACTGGCACACGATGCTGGCATAAAACAAATGATGGTTATTTTGTTCAGGGTTATTCTTATTACTCAACTTAAGCCCTGAGCTGGTCACAATAAAGAATTACAGATGCATAAAAGCAAAGAGAAGCTTCCTGTCCTCGGAAGGCCACCTCCTGCCTTTTCTCCTGCAGGTTTTTGAGCATCCACTATGTGATAGGGGTCTCTGTCGCGACAGAGGGGACCTTGATTCATCTTGACAACAGTCCTGGGACACAAGTAATGTGAGCTTCTTTTTATACATGTGGATTCTGAGTCCTGGTGACCAGCCCGAGGTGACCCAAGCGCTAAGTGACAAAGACAGTCTTTGAACCCAATCTGCCTCCCACCCGACCCTGGACAGCACTGGAATCAGACAGACCTGGGTTTGAATCCTGAATGTCTTTGCCATTTACCAGCCGTGTGACTGATCGTGAGTCCTTTCCCTCCCTTCAGCCTCAAATTCCTCATCTGCGACTATGAAGAGCAATAGCCGTTCCTCTCAGGGCTTTGCTGACGATCAAGTGAAGGAGGGCTGGGGCGCCCCGCCACGCCGTGCCTGGCACACGGTACGCGCTTCACCGGTGTTTGCGATGATTAAATCTGCAATTAGTAGTTTTTCCTGCTCAGTCTCCAGCACGTTCTCAGGGTTCTCTAAGTTCCCAAAAGAAGAGAGAGAAGAGGATTTTCGAGAACCAGGGCCCACAGTTTTCTCGTCCCATCGTGCCATCCGTGATGACACATTTATTGCCGCTGATTTCCCGGGAACTGTATCTTCTCTCGTCTCGGTTACAGTGTGTAAACTTTCATAAAAGGACTCCGCCTGGTCTCGGAGCCAGGAACAGCTGTGCAGAGAGCGCGTAAGGCGCTTCTCCAACAATCCCACACACTTGCCACCACGTTTGTTTTCTGAAGAGCCGCTTTGGGTCCTTGACAATATCTATTCCTGAAAGGAACAGATTTCAATAAGTGTACCTTCTCCTGTTGGTTTTCTCTTCCTATGACTGGGAATCATAAGAGAGTGGCTAGAATCCAAGAGAGCCATCCGGCGGTGTGTCGGTGAGCGTCTAAAGGAGACAGATGGCGAGCACAAATGAGGACAATTCAAAGAAGAATGATCTCCTGCAAGATGGATTCCCGAGGTGTGGGTGCGGACGAGGACAACGTGGAAGCCCAAGGGTGGCAGCAGTGGACCCAGAGAGAGAGTGGGATTAAGCAGGTCGTGGTCAGCAGAGTGGTGACTTTCTGTAGAAGGACAGAGCCAGCCTGAGATCAACTCACCTTTTCCCCTTTCCTCTGATATCCACTGGCCAGACCCAACCGGAAGCCCAAGGGCAGAGCGCCACATCAATTGTGTGTTGACACAGTTCGCACACACTGGCCCTCGGAGGCAGAGCACAGGTGGGGAGAGGTGGAAAGGGGACTGGGCAGAGCAAATAGAAAACCTGTGCCAGGACAGGCCAGCTAAGGAGCTGCCTGGGTTGGAGGGCACTGGTGAGGCTGGCCTCGTAAAGACCGATTGTATTATTGATCGACTGTTGAACTAGCAACTCAAGGTATTAATTAAAGTTGGGCGAATGGTCTGAAATGAGACTATCAGGCTGCTTCCCAACCCAGGAACTGCTGCGTCTCTCTCAAGGAAGTGTACGGCAAAGCCCAGATAACAGAGTGTTTGACTAAAGTCAAATAGATCTTATTCCTCACCTCTGGGTTAACTTTCCCTCCATTCCCTTTGCAAACAGGCGAGCTTTAATTTGCACACGCACGCAGCCTGTGGGAAATACACCGAGGATGTCCTCAACAGATGACAGCACCTGGGAATCGGTTGCTCCAAGATCGGGCACCTTCGTTCCCACCTGCTGAATTTTATGCTTATCAGGAGTCAACATGTTTGTTCCTATACCTGCTTATGTCAGTAGTACCTATTAGTAATAATTAAAATAAATAATCGATGATCCCGTAAACGATAAGGATCAAAATAAAGAGAGTTGTCACTTTGGTGAAAAGTTAAATTCCTTTGGGGGGGAAAAAAACTGAGCAAAGCCAACTTTTAAAAAACATTCGCTGTCAGATTAGTTGTAAACAAGGCAACAGCGATTGATGGGGAGAAACAAGAATCTAAAAGGATCTATTCATAATTTACGGTCGTGAGTCCTGTGTTTTCCCCTTGTCCCCAATTCACGCTAACAGCCAGGCTTTTGATGTTCTTGCCTTGAGGGATTTTTCAAGAAGGTCGGAGCTTCTGTTCTGAGGGCACTTGCTATCGCTTTAGTAGCTTCCTAGACTCTCTGATGCGCCTTTGCGTTCATCCAAAACCTTTTCTCATTCTCTTTCCCTCTTGTACCTCAGGGACACCTGGGAAAAGGTCTTCTTTGGTCTTTTTGCCTTACCAAGGGTGGAACATGCCCCTCGTTTATGACCGTTTCTACTTTATAGCAGAAGGGAATGGAGAGCGTTTGGAGTAAGAGCGTCCCTCTTCTCTGCTCATCTGGAATCTTCTTGGCTTGTCCCGTTACATTTGAGACTTCCTCTTTCCACGCTCTCTCTGTCCAGTAGACAGGGAGCCCCATGCGGACTGGAGGTACGTCTTGGGCATCCTGGTCTCTTCATCGCCCGCAGCCTCTGAAGCATGTTAAGGGGTCAATCAATGCTTGTG
>NW_011888898.1:101810-135176 GCF_000151845.1 Pteropus vampyrus | reverse complement strand
TGGGGAGCCGTCCGGTCCCGCCCACCCGTCTGCCAGCTCCATGGTTCCCGGCCGGGCTGCACGCTGTCACCCTCCGAGCCACCTGCCCAGGAATTAAGCTTCCAATAATTCCAGGCCCTTGGTATTATTTTGAGGATACTCAGGTCATTTCAATGTGCACCCAGGGTGAGAGTTCCTGTCGTGGGGAAGCGTGTCAGGGCCACTTCTTACTAGTGTGGCGGGGGCTGAGAGCCCAGTTTCGCTAATTTGCCGGGGCGAGATAACCAGGGAAGGGCAAAGAGTATGTACAAGCAGAAACACGAAGCTATCGTCGAAGCAGACGCGCCCTGTCTCCCTCTGCCCCGGCTGGCTCGTGAGTATGCGACGCCCCTGCATAGCCGCTGTGGGGGGCAGAAGTGTGCTTTCCCGATGCTGTCTGGAACCACCCACTTTCACTCAACCTTCCCTAGAGGGGAGAAGAACCATATGCCCCCACTGCACGAGCTTCGTAGCTGGAATCTGAATCCGCTTTAATAAGTCCGGCTCTTCTGTTTGCGTGTAATTAGTTAAACAGCCTGGGTCATAAAGTCCTCCTCCAAATCGGAAGGCTGCCTTGTTTTCATATCTGTGGCACAAAAAGCCCAAAGCATACAGTCAAATTGAGTTTTCTCCTCCCCAATAGGTGGAAGAACTTATGAATTCTAAGTGGTTTCGCCATATGAACAATTTATTTTCAGAGCAAGAGAACTGTCCTTTGTGGATCATAAAAGAGACCATTCTTCACCAGGCAGCATCCACTTTCTTCCTAGGGAGCAGCATTACCGAGTTGTGGTTGGTTTGTTTCCTGATATGGAAAAAGTGTACACCTTTTTAACAGAATAAATCCCCAATCCACATATCTAGAAAATAAATAATGAAAACCAACTACTGATCTCAGGACTTGAAAATGCCCATATTCCTACCGAAGCATTAAAGAACTTTGGGGAATTTATTATAGTGACTTTTCCTTAAGCCCCTGTGTGTCCAGCTGCTCAATGGGTAACGGACTCTTCTTCCAAAGAGTCTACATCCTCTATGATCAACTTGCCAAAGTGTCACATTGATGACTAGCCTCGAGGTACACAGATCGTCATTTAAAAACAATATAATGTCTGCCTCATAGGAACAATTATTATAGTTCATCGTAACATGTAATGATTGGCTACTTGCTATGCGTGTGACATCATGTCAAATTCTGACGTGGAGGATCTCATTTAATCCTACCAATGACCATATGAGAGACGGAATGAGGACAAAACTCAAATTTGGTGACATTAATCACTGCCTCACACCACATGACCTACAGATGTCATTGCCAAGAGAAGAAAGCAGGTGCCAGGCTACTGAAGACCCACTTGCTGCTCCCCTAAATGCCGTGAGGTGTCATTGGTGCTTCAGGCATTACAAAGGAATAGATCGAACAAGACATTTATCAAGTAATGTCATATGCAATTTACCAGATGTTATTACTCAAGACGAGAATAAATAAAAAGAAAATGAATGGATTACAGGAAAAGTGTTGAGTAAATAATAATCCAGGTAGTATATGTCAAAAATTTTAATAGCTTATTTGAATGACTGGAAAGTAATTTAAAAAATGGTAGAATAGAGAATGTGGTGGGTCCTTGATCACATATATTTTGAAATAAGTTAAGGCATTATTTCTAGAGTTGTAGTCCCCAGGTATATGTAACTCCGGGTGAAAGCTCTGGCATTCTACCCTCAGTAAATGCTGCTGGAAGCGCTGTCTGGCCACAGGAGCTCAAGTGACCTTGCTGATCTGTCACTAAGTTGCTGGGTGACCGTAAGCAAGTCACTTCACCTCTCTGTGCTTCAGGTTTGTTTGTTTGTCTTAATAAAATGAAGGGGATGCAAACGTTGGAAACTAAAGCATATTCCAGTGATAAATTTCTGGGAGGGGCAAGTGAATTAACCCAAAGCTTATTTATTTAGCTCTTCCTCCAGTCTGGAGGCAGATTTCCTGGTGTGAATTCTGTCTCCGCCACTTTTTGCTGCGTGACTTTAGGCAAGTTTCCTAGGTCCCCTATGCCTCAGTTTACCCCCAGGAAGCCTGGGAGCGGCAGAGATCGTGCACACAAATCACCGCAGCTCGGATGCGGGGCACTTGGCAGAGGTCAGCAAATATTCGCTATCATTTTTATGTCTATGTGCCCGGCGCCGTCTAGGCGAGAATCGGGGACCTACTTTCTTATCTGCACAAACCCTATTTATTCTCCAAAGAAAGAGAGGTGAGGAGGACGGTGCTTAGTGTCTGGCCGCGTATTGTGCGCGCCAAGATTAAGTGGCCACGAGCCATTTTCCCACGGGCCGCCCGCCCCTTGCACTTCCGGAGACAACCAGCAGGTGGTGGCGTCGCATTGTGTTCTAGAGGTTCAGGGCCTGGCTCTCCTCCAGTCCCCGGTTTTGTAAAACGATAAATAATTAGCTTTTTCCCCCTTTATCAACACCAGGAATCATTAGCATCTAGAATAAACAAAGGCTACCTTTGCCACTTAATCTATAGAAATATCAGAAAAATCTTCTGCCAGTTAGAGCACCGGTACTCAAAACGTCAGCATTATTTGCAGGCCCCCCGAGGGTCTTGTTAGAAATGCAAATTTTCCAGCCCCACCCCTGCAGGGCCAGATGGGAAACTCGGGTGCGTGGGGGTGGGGAGCACCCGGTGTTTTCACAGTCCCGACGGCTGATTCCCTGCATTTGGCTGGAGAACCTCCGCGCTGGAGCGAGGCAGCCGCCCGGTCTCGGGCTGGACTCCAAATGACCGTCGGTGAAGATGGGGAGTTTGGTGAGTCCAGGGACTGGCAGTTTCTACCCCAACGTCGGGGTGTTAGAAACGCAGCCGCAGCCGCAGACGCGCTGGACCAGAATTTGCATCGTAACCAGATCCGGGAGATGCTCTTTCTCTTTTCCTTCTTCCTTTCCCTTTCGCCTCCCCCTCTCCCTCCGTCTCTTTGCTGTCTATCTCCCCCGGGCCACTTTTCAGCAACCGTTCTGGTCGTGAACTCCCGTGGTGCCGGCTGCTGAGGAGGAGGAGGACCATAGAAAGGAGAGCGGGCAGTGAGACCTCCCAGCCGCCTGCCCCGAGCGCTTGCTGGGCGGAGCTTCCTCACCTGACACTTAAACGCGAGCTGAGTCCGCCAGCAAGGAGGGTGGGCGCCCGCTTGAGCAGGCACCCAGCAGTCCCCCCCACCCTCTGAAGCTGCGGTTCTCTGGCCACGATGCCCACCGAAACCTTCCTGGGGGGTGGTGGCGGTGGTGCTGGTGGTGTTAACACAGTTTCTGATGCCATGGATCTGAAATGGGCCTGAAATGGGTCAGGTTCTCAGACACTGAGGCTGCTGGTCCCGAACCATGCTCTGAGAACCACTGATACATGCTTTCGTTTCTAAGTCATCCCCGTGACACTGAGTTGGGAGAATAGACTGCCCACAGGTGAAAACTGGCCACGTAGACTAAGAGTGACAGATGCGGAGGGAGAGAAGGATGGAGAGAAAAGAAGCTTTTGGACATGGATACTTCTAGTCCGTCCCTCCTTTGGCCCGCAGCCAAGCTCGCATGCTGTCTCTTGTTGTACATTTGTGTTGTACATTTAGCCTCTCAGAAGGTGTAGAATCTCCCCCTGACTCCAGGGGGATGAAACGTGATTGGTCTACATCGGTGACTCTTCTTGGCAGTGACTGGTTGTAGCAAATCAGGACCCCAAGTACCTACTGATGGCACAGTCAAATAAAGTGATATTGGGGCTAGGTATTTAGGCTATTTATAGAGGGGTGACTATATGAGATCCAAGGTTTAGTGAAGTAACCACAGGCTAGTCACAACAGAGCTGTCACCTTCCCCAGGCCAGAGGGAACTGCAGAGTCCTAAGAATTTAGGGGAGTCAAGTACAGGGGACCCCCTGGGGAGGATCAATGCCCTTTGGTTAAAGTCCACAGGCAGCCTGTGGTCACACCCGGGGAGGAAGTCGGGGGAGTTGTCCCCTCTCCCATCACCGCCTTCCCTCCCTCCAGCCTTCGCTGGTCTCGGGGTGGGCAGGTGACCCAATCTGGCTAATGAGATATATGGGAAAGTCTGCTGGGTGCTTTGGGGAAAGACTGTCTTCTCTGACTGCTATAGGAAGGAGGCTCTTCCCCTTCCTTCCTGCTTGGGATGCTGTTGAGAGGACGTTCTTCTTGGGCTTCTGCAACGGCTTTGTGACTATGAGGGGAACGCAAAGAGACCTGAGGAGAGTGCGTAGGTGAGGTGAGCGAGCTGAAGGAGTGGGGCAGGCGAGGCCGCGTCTTGCTTGAATGTCCCCTGCTTTTGTCCACATGGCATTAATCTCTCTGTCCCCTCTGCTTGCTGGTCCCCGTCTGCTCCGTATTGTAGCATTTACGATGCGGAATCAAACTGTGCATTAACTTCTGCACCTTGGCTGTGGATTCCCTTCCTGTTGTAGAGAAATCCATGTAACATCAACACCTTAAGTTATAACGAAGTTGTTCTTTGATGGCCGATTGAGTTTCTTGGCAGACTGTGACTCCTCTCTGGCTTGAACCACTTGGGCCATGATTTAATAGAGTTACGCCGTATCGTTTCAGTCATCATCATCATCATCCTCGCTGTCATCATAAGAACCCATCTATAATCGATTTCCTATGACACAGACTGTGCCGTGTGGTGAAAGAGCTTGGGGCTTTGTGTCATGTGGACCTCGGGTCCAATTTTTTCGTACCTTGCTTATTACCTGTGTCTTTAGGCATCTTTCTTTACTTCTCCAAGCCAGTTAGGATAAGAATGCCTACCCCAAGGAAGTCACGTGAGGATTGACTGTGTAATACACCCAAGCACAAAACCCTTTGATGCTTCTCAAAAAATATTTCTCTTTTCCTCTCTCCCCGTTTTCCTTCTTGTTAAAGATACTACAAAGCCCCAAGACAAACCTTGAGGTTATTCAACTGATAAAAGTTAAAAACCCAAAGGTGAGTGAATTGGAGCTTGGAGGATCATCAAGGAAAGCTCTCAAAAGCATAATGTTGAGGAATAATTGAATTTCAGAATGATAGATGTCAAATGAAACCTACAAACAATACAACATATTGATTATGAATATGTTCCTGTATAGAAATCATACAAAACATGTCTGGAAACAATAAACAACAAAATCAGGAATTCAGGATAGCCATTACTTCTGGGCAGGGAGGAATGAGACTAGATATTCTGAAAGGAAATCAGGGCAATTCGGCTGTATCTATCTTATTTTATTTCTTATAAAACCATTGGGGCGTGAATGACCAATGTTAAGATTCGACAGAGCTGGATGGTAGACCGTTGGCTGTATGTTTGAAGGGCTTCGTAATTTTAAAAATCACATTTTATTACTCGTATCTGCTCACGTTCCTCTTTCTCTCTCTGTGTTTTATAGTTTCAATGCCGTTAGCACCTCATGCTCAGATGTGCATTTTCTGGAACACCGTTCACTTCCTGTTATGAGCCTTCTGTGGAAGGTCTGGGGTTTGCAGATTTCAGTTCGAGTGTCAGAACTTGTTTTCTGCCGAGTTCGGCCGAGAGGTCAGAAGGTGCAAGCTGGAGTCGGGGTTGAGTTAATTATTTAATGTGACTCCCATTCAGTCTGTGTCGACTCCGCGAGCTCTCACGACAGCCGACTCCTTCAGGCACGGTGGCCACAGAGGGCGAGGGGCTGGGAGGTGACATGGCTGGTGAGGACGGAAGCTTCCATTCAATGGCATGTCTCCTTGTCACCTGTCAGCGTATCTGCTGCGTGCCTCAAGTGAATCAACAGCGTAGATGTGACTTACTGGTGGAATCGGGTACCTGTGAGGTGATTACCCATTTCCCCAGGGAAGGTTCAGAGAGGCCAGGAAGGTGTGTGACTTTCCCTCACCGAGGGAAGCTGAGGTGGACAATGAGGGCAGGAGAGGCACTGAGTTCACGGATGACACCGGTGTCAACGGGGGCAAATCCAACAGGCGACTGTGCGTGTGTGAATAAGTGAAGCAGTACATTAAAATACGCACATTAAATCTAAAGTGAACAGCTTTAGATTTATATCTACATTCTATCTATTAATGTCTCGTAAGTTCCCAGCTCAGCCACTGGGAAACGTGAACTATCTTAGCATAAACGGACACCTCAGCGGGGGGAATGGCCCAGCAGAGTCAGGGAGGCTCCCCAACCCGCGAGGACCTGACCGTCCCTGGAAGCCAGGGGCAGCACAGAGCAGTTCTCCGCGGATGGATTCGCGCGGACTTGGGTCTCTAGAAAAGATTTTAAACTTTCTTGTGGTAGGAGAACTTCAGATGAGAGCGCAGCACAGACGTGGGGGGCGCGGGGCGGGGAGTCGGGGGGCCCGCACTTCTTCAGCACCCATTCCTCTTGCATAGCAGACACTTTATACCTGTTGAATGACAGCCGCCCCCTCCTCTTCCCACGCACCTGGTCACCCTCACTCTGGTCTTTGCCTCTAGGCGTTGGACTTACACTTCACAGAAGGGGGCCATGCAGCGTTTGTCCGTCTGTGACGGGCTTATTTCACTCAGCACGATGTCCCCAAGGCTCACCCGTGTTGTGGCAGATGGCAGGATTTCCATCTTTTTTTAAGGGGTAATAATATTCCATCGAATGTATACATTTTCTTCCTTCAATCATCCATTCGGGTACTGCGAAAGACATTTTTCAAATTTTTATTTTGAAAACCTCGAACCGTAGACACATTGGAAAGACAGCATCATGAAACACCTTTCTACCTTTCACCCGGATTCTTCAAATTGTTAACATTTTGCCACATTTGCTCTCTCTCTCCGTAACATACACTGGATATTATGTAATATGTGCAAAATATAATAATGTAATACACACATACATTATTTTTCACTAAATCACTGAAGAGTAAATTGTAGAGATCCTGCCCTTTTACTCCAAAAAAAACCTCAGCAAGTGTCACCCAAGGGCAGGGGGGTCTCTTATGTAAGCACATGCAGTTGTCACATTCTGAAAACTTAACATAATACCATTGTCAGTACATTTCATATTCAAATCTCTTGAATCGTTCCCATGGCCCCCCCACCACCCCACCCCTAATGCCATTTAAAGCAATTCGTTTGTGCAATCCAGGATCCATGTCATATATTGTCATGTCCCTTTAGTTCCTTTCACTCTAGAATCGTCCCTTGGTCCCTTGGTCCTTCTTCTCATCTGACATTGAGGGTTTTGAAGAGTGCAGGCCAGCTGCGTTTGTTTTTCTGACTGCGTCCTCCCAGTGAAATTCAGGTTAAACGTTTTGACGGGAAAACTCCGTGCGTGGTGTTGTGTTAGCATGACAGCATCCTATCAGGAAGCACACAATCAGTGTCAGTTTGTCCCTTGCTTTGTGAATGGGTGAATTTTGGTCACTTGGTTAGGTGGGGCTCCAAAATTTTTAAGAGGCAATTTGCTGGAACAAGTGTATGGCTTCTTTGAGCATAAAGGTTGCTTTAGAGTAGGTGTCTCTTAGGGAGGGCATGCCTTTACTCCCAAGGGAGAAAGTGAAGTGCCAGCCAGCTTGTACCTCAGACTTAGAAGGCCACCTCCGACCCCCCACCCCCAGCTTGCCTTCTAGTGGGGTGAGACAGGGAGCAGACACCTAAATGCTGTGCATAATAAGTCGATTCAGACTGTGATAAAGTGCGGTGAAGGATATGGAACAAGAATATGAGGCCGAGAGTTAGGCAGGGACAAAGTTGCTCTGGATAAAACAGAGCCCCCCCCCGGCCCCCCGCCCCCTGGCGTGTCCTTTGCGGTGGGGGAGACCCAGGGTGAGCGCGTGAACAGATCTATGGCGAGTCAGGGACTGATGAACAGCATGAGGAGCTATGAAGCTGGTGAGTGGGAGGAGACTGTCCTGCAGGGTTCTACGTAGGGTGACAGAGGGGACGTAGTTCGGGAGGTGCCATCTGAGTGGGGGCTGAGATGAAGTGAGGCTGAGTGCCGTGAGGACCTAGGGGAGAGCGGTCAAGGCAGAGGGGACAGTAAGCGCACAGACCTGGAGAGAGGCAGACACCTGCTGGGGTGGGGTTGTGGAAAAGCACGGAGGCCGGTGTGGGGCGCGGGTGAGAACAAGGTGTGGCACGATCCGTGTTTTAAAAGCAGCGCTTGGCAATTTTGTAGAGAAACCGGTGAGGTGGCAGGGGTCGAGTCCACAGGCAGCAGGAGACCAGTATTCAGATGAGAGAAGCAGTGGGCTCCAGGAGGAGTGGGACTTCATTTTGTTCACCCGTGTTCCCCCCGTGCCTACTAAGGGATGCTCACTGTTTGTTAAATGAACAAATGAATGGATGGACGAAACAATACATTCGCTTCTATTACTATGAATTTCCAAGTATAGACATTCATCTGATGGATGGTGGATTTGCACTGTGCCAACTTAGCTAAAGTAAGACGTTTCCTCGGATTCACTTTCCTGCATATTTGCAGATCGGGGGTGCCTGCCAGCGGAAACGAGGGGGCGGCCACCTTTAAGCTCTCTGAGGTTAATACAGAGCTGACACTTCTGCACTGGTGTGGGGCAGCGTCTCCTCCAGCCCCCGCTGACCAGCTCCTTCTGATTTTCGCATCCTGGTCCTGGTCCAAGCCGGTGAGCAAATCCATGGTGGACGAGGAGGGTCATGCAGCACCTAGATCCCTGAGACCTGTTCCTGCTTCTTCTGGTCACACGTCATCCAGAGCAAAGACAATGAAAAAAGACAAGTTCTAGTAAATCCTGGAGGTTTCAAGTTGTGCTTTGTCTCCCTACTTTATGCCCGTCTTCCCAGCATCCCTTTCTGCTGACTTCAAGCCCAGCCCTGGGTCCAGAAGCAACAGACTTTGAGTCTCCTTCCTCAGTTCCATTGTTTGTAGGAGGTTGAATCCTATAATAAATCCCTTTTCTATACCACTTGTCAAGGTTCTGCTTTTTGAACAAACCCTAAATGATACAGACTGAGTCTGAGTATTTATCAGTCTTGGAGCTTCTTGAACTTTTCTAAGTTTTAGAAAATAACTCTTCAAATTTCTAGGTAAATTTATAAATAGAACTAATCAATGTCTTAGCTATTCTGGTACCAGTAATGCCCATCTTTACAGAAGAGCTTTCGAAGGAATGAACAGGATTCTTTTTGAGTGTGATAAGCATTTGGTGATAGAGCATTTTTCAGTTGTTTGTCTGTCTGCCTAACAGGAATATAACAAAATGTCTCTGATTCGATTTTGCAATACGTGAACTGAATGACTTCGCAGTGAGTCGTGGGGGTGACGAAGTCAGGCTGGCAATCATTGGCAGACCCCCAGCTGTGACCTTTAAATGAGTTCCTGAGATTAAAGTTTAGTCCCAGTTTGGGCCAGATCTACGAGATCTTATTATTTTTTTATTTTTTTATTTTGGGATTTACGGGGAAAAGAGGCACAGAAGAAGGAGCGAAGTGGTCACTTCGAATCTGGGCCATTGGGAGACGAGGAGGAAGCCACTGGGTTTTGTGACAGTTAAGGGGTCAAGCTCTGTGGTCAGCCAGAACCAGACTCGACCTCAGTGATGCTGTATAACTGCTGTGTGACCGGAAGGAATTCACGGTGTGTCTTTGAGACTCGGTGTCGTTGATTTATAGCGTGGGGTGTTTATAACAACAGGGATTGTGTCCGGAGGACTCTGTTTTGTGCCTGGCACCCAGGGCAGCGGGGAAGGGACTCCCTGACCTAGGAGATGTGGGACAAGTTAATGAACTTGTCCAGGCCTCGGTTTCCTCATCTGTAAAACGGGGCTATTAAAGTTTTCATGAACATTAAATCAGGAGATAGTATGGTTAAGATGAGAAACATGAGATTCTAATTCTGGCTCTGACGCTCAGTTGCTGTGTAACTGTAGGAACATCACTCGACGTCTCCGAGTCCATTTCTGGTTCTCATAAAACAAGAACGGTAGTGACGGTACCCGCTGTGTAGAGCTGTCATGAAGTTGAATGTCATCTTGCGTGTAAAGCAGTTAACAGAGCCTAACAGGTAGTAAGTGCTCGGTGAATATTGGTTATCACTATTGCTATTCTTATCGAGATGATTAGCTATATTCGAAGGGATAAAAACAAATACAATCCAGCTTGGATTTATTATTCTGTAGTCATTATTATATTTATTTTTTTCTTCTCATTTAAAACGAATTAAAATTAAGACATTTTGGGGCTCCCAAATGGACCCGAGGTGCTGTGCCTCATGGAGAAGTCGGCTCTGGCGGCAGTAACGAGAGGGAATGGAGCGAGTGACATTCACAAAACGATGCTGCAGGAAATACAGCAGCCCGGAGAAGCCACGTCCTTTCTCCAGGGGACAGCTACCCTTTGGCTCCAGTCTATCGTCGGAAAGTGGGGGGGAGGGGCAGAGAATACGGGTTCGATATAAACAACTTGGCAAATTTTCTAAGTTTGGAAAAGAAGCCAGAAATCCAAATGGTCTTTTGAATGAATTCACGCTTTCCTCCCTATACCATTCACCGGTTTGTGCTACTTCAGCCAGAAATCCAAGAACCACCAGGAAGGCTGTTCAACACTAAAGAACGTTTTAAACTCTCACCCCCAGCCCTATTTTCCATTAAAGAATCTTCTTTTTATAGTAAACTAGAGAGAGGATGTTCAGAGTCCGGGTTCATAAGGTGCAAGGGTTTTGCTCGGCCTAGCCCCAAAATAGAATTGCAAAAATCCAATCTGGCAAATATTTAATGCCCCGACACTACTTCCACTCACTGAAGCAGCCACTGGAACTGTTTCCGCCTCTGCACTTGGAACACAACACTGACCGGGAGTCTGATACTGTTTTTTATACACTGTGGGTTCTATTTCTCGATTCTCTTTGAGCATCTTTAAGGCAGCGACCTGAGAAACAGCAGCGTAACACTCAGCTTGGTTATACATCCTTCTCTTAGATTTCTATGCAGACCGGGAAAGTGAGTCAGAGGCAATTTGTAAACTCACGAACCTCGTTTTCAGGTTAAAGCCTTCATTTAAGACGAGCCAGTTTCCCCAGACTATTAATTTTTACTATTCCGTGAACAACTGTGTTACTTTAAGATATTCATCACTAAAACCACGAAAGACACATCGTCTTTCAGAGAATTGCTAAAATAGCATGCTTCATACAATTTAGGAGATAAAAATACATTATAATGAAATGATGGGGCATAGAAATCTGAGTTTTTATCTATTAAAATTTAGGTTACAAATTATACACACACACACACACACACACACACACAGAGTTTCAAGACACAAGATGATGAGCAAATATCGAGTGTGACCCATCTCATCAATTCATTTCATGGCTCTGAGCTTTACTATGTGTGTAGCCCTAGTCACCTCGCTGAACTATTATTTGCCTCTGTTCTTCTTCTGCAAAATATAGGTAATAATAACACCTCCCTCAAAAAGTTATTGTGAAGATAAAATGATATAAAAACGTAGCACTCATAGCACAGAACGTGGCACATAAACGAGAGATCCGTAAATGCTAAGTATCACTAGTGCGAATACTTCCATTACTAGCGTTCGTATAGGTATCTTCCTTCTGCTGCTCTCAACGGTGCAGACAGGGCTATCTGACTCCAGAGCTCACAACCTTTCCATCGAAGCTCATGACCAAGGTCACTATGATGACAGTCAGAACCCGAGTAGACCCACGTCATCACGTTGGGAGAGAGAAGTCGTGAATGTCGGACAATGTTTATCTCATTAAATGCGAACGTGTCTGAACCTACGAAGACCCATGTCGCCAGCTGCGTGCGTCCCAGGAAAGCATATATCCTCTGTGACGTGACTTCGTGGGGAAATAGAGCAGCTCTGTTTGGGGACATTGAAGATCCAAGGGAAGGAACACAGTTCCTGGGCGTGTTAGGTGCGTTTTATAGGCAGCTGCTGCTCGTGAGTTTTTACATAAGCCATGCCTATAGTGTACAGAAAAGTTTGCTAAATATCCTGGTATTTTAATCAACAAGCAGCTCAGTTAACTCAGCATTTCGATAATTCGGCCGTACGGTACAATGGTTAGGGCACACGGGCTAGAATCAGAATGCCTGGGCCTGATTTCTGGTTGTGTCACTTTTATTAGTTGGTTAATTTGGGGTTGTTGGTGAGATGGGGATGGTGAGAATAGTGGTGCCAACTCATAACGTGCCTGGGAGGACTGAATGAATACTCAGAACGGGGCCCGGCCGCAAGTGCAAATTCAAGAAATGGGAGCTATGCCAGCTCGTCAGTTGAGGGAGCTAGCAGATTCTTAACTTTCGAGCCCCCAGCTATGGACCTTATTCCCCAAATGCTCATGCACATACACCCAAATTTTGATGGTCTTTCAGGGCTTCACAGATCTTCCCCTGCACCTACCTCCTAACCCCCAGGTTGAGAACCTCTGTCTAGAAAACACCTAAGAGCGATCTGGAAGGCTGTGTTTACATAGGCAAACCACTTTGGGCGTTGCCACGATACCTTAAATCTTTTGTGAACCATGGGGACAAAAATAGGTGAACAAGTTTAGTTAGAAGGAATTTTTTAATGGGGCTTGAGGCTTTTATTTTTGTTTATTAGGAAGGAAAGAACAGGCTCCATCAAGCTGGTGAGTCATCATCCAGTTCCTTCTCGTGGAGACAGGGAAAAACCGAGAATTCATTGTGCCAGAGCCAGCGTGGTAAAGCAGCGACTTTTCGAAGGTGGCCTCCCCCGAGTTTGTCGGTGCTCCTTTTAGAAGCTCGCGAGGGGCCCTGTGAACCACTTCTGTGTCTAGACACATCAAAAGGCAAAGTGTCTGCTTACCGGTTCACCCAACCTAGGGGAATGAGGAGGGCAGGTCTTCTTCCGAGTCCCTCTGGAGGTATGTGGCCCCGGAGTGGTTGTCCACACATTAAGAGAGACATCCTTTTGCAAGAGCCGTTGGCCCAGCCGTAGCTGTGTGGGCTTCTCGGCACGTGCGGGTCTGCCTGGCACGTCTTCTCGCCCGCTCAGCATCCCCGATTCACGGAGCCTTTCTCAGCCTGACGAAGGCCCTACGCTCCCACTGAAAACCAGGAAGAGCTCTTTTTTCCCCAGTGAAAAGGTTTCAGTAGGACAGTTGCAATTTTGAAACTGGAAAAATTGCTCAGGACTCTGTCTTTGGGATATGAGCGCTGGTCTGTATCATCAAAAGAAGCCAAGATTTTTGGTAACGTTCTTTTAGATAAACGAGTACTACTTGCATGGTGTAGTGAGAGAGAAAAAAGCACCCTCTTCTCAAAAAAAGAAAGAAAAGAAAAAAGAATACCATACACATTGTAAATCTTTTTTCAGAATGTGGTCATCGGTATAGTTCCTCATTTCCTTTAAGTGTGTGTGTGTGTGTGTGTGTGTGTGTGTGTGTGTGTGTGTGTGTGTGTGGTTGTTTTTAGTTTCTAATGCTAAACATTGGTTACATCACTCTTTGGCCCCACTGCAAAGCTATGTTTCATGCAGCCTTCCAACTGCTGCATGCGATGCCTTTGGTCTAGTTATGGTGCCACATAAATCAGCCTCTTGTTAAGAATTTTTGTTTATTAATCACCCCATTTCCCAAATTTCAAGATAAATTTATCATTGCTATGGTGATCGTTTCAAGACATAAACATATCTTTCATCAGAATGAGGGAGAGCTGTTTCCCTTTCAAAACAGAAATTTATTCTTCGGGTTAGGACCTCACACATGTACGTAATGGTCACACGATGTGCTGAGACCGCTTCTTTGGAACAGTGATTCAGACAGATGGGGAATTCGGTTTCACGCCTGCTGAAGTCGAAAGTTGCCCAGTTGTAGACAATGAGCAACATGGGCTGATGACATTCACGTCTAGGTGACTCGCCCGCACGTGTGGTAACTCAGCCCTGATTGTCGGCAGGCCTTCGTACCTCGCATGTGGACCTCGTTACAGGACGTCTTGAGCATCCTCATGACAGAGTGGCTGGCTTTCCCCAGAGAGGGTGATTCCAGGGAGTGCAAGTGAAAGTCACAACAGGTCATAGAGTCTTTTATGATCTAGCCCCGGAAATCAAACATCATCGTTTTCATAGTATCTATTGATCACACAGATTATCGGTGCTCAGCGTGAAAGAGGAAGGGTCACACGACACGGCAGCCTTTCATCCCCTTTACATGTGAACTCGAACTTATGTGTTGCCTGCTATTTTGATATGTGTGTGTGTGTGTGTGTGTGTGTGTGTGTTTTCTGTTAGATACTCATCTGAAAACATAAATCATAGTGGTGGTGAGCCCATGCTCAGGAGTCAAAAAGAATATTGGGTTCAAAGATCAGGTTTATCACTTATTAGTTCTGTGGCCTATGACACAATCCTTAGCCTCCCTAAGCTTCTGTCTCTTCATCTTAAAAATGGAGATAATCTTACATCACAGTTCACGATCGCTGTGAAGGTTGAAGCGAAATAATGTTTCTAACGACCTGAGCTATAATGACTGGCATGTGGTTTCTTAGCGTATGTTACCAACTACTGCCCTTGCTCCTTTTCCTTTTCCCTTCTTACAAAATGCAGCTACTCCTGGAAATGGTACGTGAAGTTTGGTGATCCGCTAATGCTTTTGGGGAAGTCAAGTGCGCAATCAGGTTATACTGGAGGGACAGTGAACCTGGTGATCGGAACAAGCCCTGGCAATGCGTGTTCAGGATGCTGGAAGCTCAGACCTGTAATAAAAATTCCCCTTCGGCACGATAAAATCTGGCAGGCTCGCCATTCATTCTTAGATGAGCTGAGAGTCAGGCGTTGGGCCAACTTGATAGAACCGTCCAAGTTCAACCCCAATGCAAAATCTAATCAACTCTCCAAGTTGAAGAATGAGCCGATGATTCAGGTATTTGTATCGAAAGGTGTTAAAAGATTATTCAGTATTTATCTTTCTCTGTCTGACTTATTTTACTCAGCATAATAACCTCTAGGTCCATCCATGTCATTGTAAATGGTAGGATTTCATTTCTTTTAATGGCTGAGTGAGATCCCATTGTATATATGAACCATAATTTCTTTAGCCAATCGTCTGTTGATGGGTATTTAGGTTGCTTCCATATCTTGGCTATTGTAAATCGTGCTGCCATGAACATAGGGGTGCATAGATCTTTACAAATTATTGTTTTGGTTTTCTTTGGCTAAATACCCAGAAGTGCAATTGCTAGGTCAAAAGGTAGATCCATTTTTAATTTTTTGAAGAACCTCCACACTATTTTCCATAGTGGCTGTACCAATTTGCAATCCCACCAACAATGTGTGAGGGTTCCCTTTTCTCCACATCTTCGCCAACATTTGCTGTTTTTTGATTTATTGATGATAGCCATTTTGACAGGTGTGAGGTGATATCTCATTGTGGTTTTAATTTGCATTTCTCTGATGATTAGTGACATTGAGCATCTTTTCATATGTCTGTTAGCCATCTGTATTTCTTCTTTGGAGAAGTATCTGTTCAGGTCTTCAGCCCATTTTTTAATTGTATTGTTTGTTTTATTGTCGTTGAGTTGTATATGTTTTTACAAATTTTGAATATTAAACCCTTATCAGATGTATCATTAGCGAATATCTTCTTCCAAACAGTCTGTTATCTTTTTGTTTTGTTGATGGTTTCCTTTGCTGTACAAAAACTTTTTAGTTTGATGAGGTATCTAAGGAACAAAAAGAACAAACTAATCAAAAACAAACTCACAAATATAGTGAACAATTTGGTGACGGACCGAGGGAAGGGAGGTTGGGAGGCTGGGAGGCTGGGAGAATGGGGTGAAGGGTTAAAGAAGTACAAATTAGTACTTGCTAGTTGGGCATGGGGAGCATGGCAGAGGGAATGCAATTAGCATTAATATGATGGCTGTGTGGAGGGCCAGGGGAGGGAGCGAATAATTGGGGGGCGGGGCGGAGATCGTTTTATGAACATTACAGATGTCTAACCAATGTACTGTATACTTGAAACTAATTTAAATAAATAAATTTTTATATATAAAAAAGCATTATTTGTAACATGGCGGAGGATAAGACACAGGATTTCAAATCCATTCCAGAATAACATTTGTTGTGAGTCTTCTAGGAAATGAAGCTAATGCACCTTTCAAGATCATTCTTTTGTTCAAGTAAGGTTTGGAGCATCTTCCATGTACCACTTATTAGGCTGGGTTCTAGCAAAGGAGCTGAGAACAAGTCAGCCTGAATACCAGTTCTCATGCTGTTCACAATTTAAGTCAGCAGCCAGATTGAGCATGTAGCCTTTATTCTTCTGTTGGATGGCTTAACTTTCTACAAGTTACCAGAAATTGCTAGAAATTTGAGGTGTTTCCATCTATATATTCAAAATGATGAGTATTAATGGTAGGAAGGGGGGGAAATCTTGATTTTTTTCCCTCCATAACATTTATACCCAGTTAATCAGTACCCAGTTAACCTAATTTATACCCAGTTAATCAGCACCCAGTTAATCTAATTATTCAATAGTCGAGAAAAATGCATGAATTTGTTGAGATTAGTGTGTTTTCCAAAGCTGTTGTCTAGAATAACCAACAACACAGTTTGAGCTGTAATATCGTGATCGCAAGTCATTTTTCTCAACTGATGCAAGATCCATGGCAACTGTTTATATTGCCAGGTAAATACATTAATAATCCATGGAGTCCCAACGTGATTTCAACACTGGCACGAAAATGTACACATTCCCTAAATTTTGCTTCAAAGAGAGAAGAAATTCCTTCTGAGTTGGGTAAATGGAAATGGTCTATAAACTGTAACTCTTGTTGCAATGAACTCGGGTGCTTCTGCGGTTTATAATTTGGTCAGCGAATCTGGCCTGACAGGCCAACTCTTTGTTTCATTGCTAATCCATAGTGTGGATTTTAATCTCCAACAATTAATAATGTATTCCTACATATCTTGGAAAGTTCAAGACTGCCAGTTGTAGGCATCTTTAAAGTCGCGTGTACAGGTCTCTAGGGAGACAATACATGTTTGTGGAATGAATGAATGCTCCTTTTAAAATTCTCATTTCAACGAATGGAATTTGCCTCTAATGCTTGAAATTTTGCACTATATTTACATGGTATCTCGAAAGAGGAAAATTCTAGTGAGGGACATATTTAGAGCAATAGTTCTCATCCTTGGGAGATTTCACCCACACCCACCCCCCATCCCCGACGAGACATTTGGCAATGTCTGGTGACATCTCTGGATGTCACAACCAAGAGAGAGTGCTATTGGCATCTAGCAGGTAGAGACCAGGGAAACTACTAAATATTCCACAGTGCACAGGACAGCCCCCCACAACAAAAAATTAGCCCTAAATATCGCTAATGCTGGGGTTGAGAAACCCTGGTCCTTGGGGCTGGTCTGGATAATTCCGTTAAATAATTCATATAAAATGAAGAGATACAGTTTTTAAGGCCTTGGGCTTTACAATCAAATCCTACATCCGTGTCTAGGCTTCAGATAAATATCTTTGCTTATACTTACCAGGCAGATGACTTCAGATAAGTATCTTTGTTTATCCAAACCTGTTTATTCATTTGTATCCTGGGGTTGAGAATAGTAATAATAATAGGTCGCTGTGAATTTAAAATGGATAATATATGCAGAATGCTGGGCGCGTTCTTGGCACATAGTAGGCACTTTAGTAAATGATGGTTATCGTTATTCGCTTCTCCACGTGGAGTACAATGATAGCAGTCTCCAAGGTCGCACCGTGATTCTCACCTTCTGGCATTCCAACCCTCCCGTGTCCCCTCCTGTGCTGAGCGGGGCAGACCTATACAACCGAATGAGATACTGTGGAAATGACATGTGTGACGTGCGAGCTTGTGTCCTAAAAGAAAATGCAGCTTCTGCCTTGTTCTCTCTTGGATTGCTCTCACGGGAGGAGGTCAGCTGTGTTGTGAGTACGCTCAAGCAGCCCTACAGAGGTGTCCACGGAATGAGGGACCGAGTCCCCTTGCCAAAGCCCGGCGATTTGCCTGCCCCCCCCTCCCAGGGAGCCATCTTGGAGACAGGTTCCCCAGCCTCAGCCGAGCTTTCAGATGACTGCAGCCCCAGCCAACACCTGGACCCCAGCCTCATGGGCATAAGTTCCTGCCCCACAGAAACTGTATGACATAAATTCTGTTCAGCCATTATGTTTTTCGGCAATTTCTTACGCGGCCATAGATGACTAATGTAAGTGCCTTACGTTATTTCTCTGCCCACTGATCTCATGTTGTCTTCTCAGATTTTGAGGAGGAAAAGAGGAATGGCGAAGGATATTCCTGTTTTATTTTGTGAAGAAATGAAGATTTGGGGAATGACACATCTTACCCAGTTAATACAGCTACAAGCCGTTTGATTGGGTAGCAGTTGGGATCTTTAGCCCAAGATAGACTTGGAGTTGAGCTTAGATCTGCCACTTCCTAGCCAAGTAACATTTCTAAGCATCATGTTTTTAAATTTAGGGTGACAATAGCACCTGTGTGATAATGTTGCTGTGGGAACTGTAAGACATAAACCTGTAAAATGCTTAGTGCAATGAGCGGCTGGGATAAGTGCCCTATACATGCTTATTGAATACATAGATGTTATGTCATATAGGTCAGGTGTTTTTTCAAATCAAATAGTTCTATTTGTCTATCCAAAGATTTCAAAGATTTGGAAATGAATCCCAAATTTGGAAATGATACATGGTCCTGTAGCATTTTGTTGAGGTCGGAATTAGAATCCCACAGTTTACGTGGTGGGATTGGGCAGATATCACTTAGTTGGTGATTTCCCAGCTTACTTCTCCCAGTGCTTTCTATGTAGCTTTTGTCACTCAACGGAGCTGGGCCTAGGGTGTGGTGAATGAAGCTCTCTCGATCAAGGTCACTTAGAAATTTAGGGATAAAATGTGATTTCATTAGATCTGCCAGAACGCGAAAAATTATCATAGCCATTCATTACCTAAAAAGTTTGATATCGACCTATACAATTGAATCATCCTTTTTTCAAACGAAGTTGTTTTTCTGGCCCCCCTCCCCCTGGCCCCAACAAGGAACATGCTATACAAGCTTATCCTAAGTTCGTTCCGGGCTAGTTGATGAGTTAACTATTTTAAGCTCTTCCGGCACTTGTACACTCTTAAAGTCTTAATATGAATTTTTTTTCCAGGTCACTTACTAGTGAACCTTGTAAAGATTTGGCAAGTTGAGTTAATGGTTGTCCAAAGTCAGACTCAGCACCTTTTTCCGGAAACTGTAAGAAAAACAAAAAGGATGGAATTAGTCTCAGGAATCTCATTAAGAATACAATGGCGATATATTTGTTTTATTCTGCTATTTCTATAGTTCTGATCTCGATTAACTCAATCGTGAGTTCATCTTGTGGCCTTATGATTTTTAGTTGCTCGTTTTGATCAATCATCTGTTTCTGTTATTTAACGAAAACCAGAATCCGCTTCATTGATGTCTCTTCCTTTTCATTGAAAACATCAGTGCCTCTTTTTATTCACTTGCATATTTTTCTCCTTGCTTTCATTTATTCATTTTCAATGAGAAGTAAGATAACTCATATGTGGAGTTTTCCTACGGTGAAAATGGACCCGGAGTTAAACATCATGGAAGTGTTTGAGAACACTGATCTCAGATAATTTCTTACAATTCACATATTTAAAAACAACTAATAAGTCCAAGCTTGAAAGATGAGATGAGCTTGTCCGCCTAGTGAAATACACTCTGGAGAACAGAGAATTTCAAGGTGGGAATAAGGAACAACTCTCGTGATATGAGAACAGAATTCCTTTGACCTTAACAAGTATGTGCTTTAAGGACTCAATAGACATTGGATAAATCATTGTGCGATGCTGGTTTTGATGGTGAATTCAAGACTTATTAGGTTTCTTTCTGGACTTGCCTTTTTGATAGGAGTCTGTCTTCAGTTCTTGCCATGTGGTTCTCCCCAACATAGCTGCTTACTGATCAAAACCAGCAAAGGAGAGAGTCTCCTGGGAGAACAGATACTACAATCTTCTTTAACATCATCTGGGGAGTGACATCCCCTCAACTCTGACATATTCTATTGGTTAGAAGCAAGTGACAGGTTTTACCAATACCCAAGGGGGCAAAGATGTGACTACCAGAAGGTGGGGGACATGGGAGCCAACTGAGTGTTTGACTTCTATAGTCACCCTTCCTGGGTTCAAACCCTGTCCCATCTCATACTAGTTCCATGAAACTTAGGCATGTTATGAATCTCCAAGCCTCAGTTTCCTCAACTGTAAAATGAAAAATCTGCTCACACTTGCATCATAGGGTTATTACATTTCAGCCATTCCTAACTTCTAGCCATTCTTGTGCCATGTTCATGATCGTTGCCTAATTTGTATGTCTCATGAAATATCGTTCACTTACTATAAATCTCTCCTTTGAAATCTAAATAACTTACTTAAAAAGCAAATTTAATAATACCACTACAAATTAAAAAGAACGGGTAGTGTCAGAAGATAATGGTAAACACACACGTTGTCAGTAATGAAAATTATTTGTTTGCAAAATTTATTTCGCACATGTATTGTGAGGGGTGTATCCATGCACCTTTAATAAAAACACTGAAAAAAAAATCAATGTAATATATGTAATACAGTGCCAAGCATATGGTTAGTGCTTATTACATATCTATAAGCTGTGCTCATTACATATCTGTAAGTTTGATATTCAGAATATATTGTATATGGGATAGGCAAAAATAGAACAGGCTGTCGGCAGACACTGCTGGTTAATCATGATTCTCTTTCTGCCGTGTCTGGACTCAACTTAAAAATCCTTCTCAGTATTGTGTTTCAGGCAGGCATCGCCAATCAAGGGGTGTTGACACACACCAGAGGACTCGATTGGCCTTTGATAGATGTCACTCGGTGTAAGAGGATCAGGGCAAAGCAAATTATAACCGAAGAATTAATGATAAATGAACCGAAGGAGGAAATCACTTATTAAAAAGAAACCAAATGCAAATGGGAAAACAATTAAAAAGCATTTATCATTCAAATACGAGCAGTGAACTCTTAATATTAACTTTGACTTCCAGACCACTTTCTGCCCATCACCTCACCTCGCTGCTCTTACATGTGCAGAAAGCAGCTCACACTCCACTAAAGGAAAACTAATTCCCTCCCAATGGTGCGAATCTTTTAATTTATTCTAAATCATCAGTGCCTGGTCATTGATGCTGCTCAGAAGGCCCAGTGCAAGGCATCTGATGATCAACAGTTCTGCAAATACTTTTTTGCTGATAGATAAAGATTTGCAGGGCAGAACAGTCATGGACAGCAACAAGCGACTGAGTCATTTGGATTGGTGTCCAATCCTGGGGATTAGAGAACGCTCAACAGATTAGGCCGAATCATAAATGGAGCATTAGCTTTCAACCAGAGATGTTCAACAGGCTTATGCTAAATACTTGCTGGTAGACTGGCCACGGAGGGACGGGAAATGAGCGAGGGCTGAGTCAAGGAGATCAGGGTCTGAGTCTAAGTTTTTGCTTACGTGTCTCCCCGAGTGAGATCTTTGACTTCTCCAAACCTATGGAAAAGAGGAGAAATGGAAAGATTCCCAGGTCGCTGCAAGGCTCTGTGAGGAGGGGTTGAGTCAAGGTACAGGAAAGGACCAAACAACTGGCCCCACGGCTTAGTCACGTCCATGCGTAAAATGAACCGTCGCAGTTGTCACGAGGAGCGAATCAGCTCAGGCACCTGAAGGCTGGTCTGACTCGTGGGAGAACTCAGGGCGGGAGGAACTACGTTGATCAGATATGCTTCATTACGCCTTGTATCGTTACATTTTATATTTATGTTGTAGACTCATATTACAGTTTCTAATTTTTATAACATATTTCCGTTACATATCACTTCATCTATACCCTTCCATCCCCAGATGCCTGCGTGATGTCCTCTACCCTGTAAAGAGGTATGTCCTCCTGTCTCTGGTGATGGAGCCAGCAGAGGAAAAGTTGAACTCTTGAAAGAGAGTAGACTGTGAGAGGCAACGGCCAGTGCTGGGGGCTGTTGCAAACATTACCAAGACGGGCCCTTAGATGAAGAAAAATATTTACTGAGAGCCTCTCACGAGCTCTAAGCCAGGCGTCCTAGGTATGGTGGCAAACCGTCCTTATTGAACCCACATGCTAGAGTGTGTGTGTGTGTGTGTGTGTGTGTGTGTGTGTGTGTGTGTGTAGGTGGCAAATCGCAGCCACATAATCACACAAATCACATCAACGTGCCATCATGGGGAGTATGAGGGAGAGGGACACGTTGTGGGAGGCAGGGCATGAGCCGGGAGCCAACTCCCTGTACCAGAATCCTGGCGCTCCTATGTGCCATCCGGTCATTCTGGACTGATGACAGACCCTCTCCGTTTCCTCAGATGTGAAATGGTGAGGATGATAATACCTGCTGGACAGGGGCGGTGAGGGTTTGTGGATTTGGGCATGTCAGGGGCAGAGCAGTCAATGAACATGAGTTATCATCATCATCATGACTACCGCTCTGTCGGCCAGCATCCACCCCAGGCGACCTGCCCCGGGAAGTGAGTGGTAGCTGACATAGTTGTCGCTCTGCCCAGATGCCCTGCCTGCAGATCCTGCTTCTTTGCTCCTCCTGGCCAGCACCTATCCCCTTGGGTCGCTGGAGCCACTTCGTATGGGCACACTAAGAGCGAGAGGCACCTGGGCGTCGATGTCCGACAGTGCAGCCCGGGGGCCTTGCCCCGAGGAGACCACGCCGTGCTGTCACGTGCACTCCAGGGCTCCCCGGGGTCGGGCTGAGTCTGGACCTCACCCCCAGTTGCATCTCCTGTGGTTCCTTTTCCTTCTCTCTCCTGCTGCCCGCACTCCCTCATAGGTCTCCCGAGGAATCACTTCCTCAGTAGATGCTGGTCCCAGAGGCAGCCTCTGGGGGTCTCTGCCATCCAGGAAGACTTCCTCCAGGAAGCCTGAGCTGGGCTCTGAGTGCGGAGGAGGAGGAGGAGGAGGAGAGGTAAAGAGTGTGCCAGGAGGAAGGACGGCGGGAGGAAGGATGGCAGCATCAAAACTCGTGGACGGATAGCATTTAAGGGAAAGAAGAAACTGGCAGAAGCCAGGTTAGCCAGAGTCTGCAGGCATCCAGGGCCTGTGGGTCAGTGGGGCCATACCTTGCAGGACACCAAGGTCCACCTTAAGGAGTAGGCTCTTTCTGTAAGAGCAATAGGAAGCCACAGAAGCAGGAATGAGACCCCCTCAGGTCTGGGCTTTGAAAAGACCCTTACATCGAGTGTACGAAGTACAGCCTGGAGGGAGACAAGGCGGAGGTGGGCTGGGAGTCGGAGCTGTGGTCCAGGTCGTGGAGACGGAAGTACGTGCACTTGAAAAACGTTTAAGCGGCAACGACAACGAAAAAGGAAAATCATTTTGCCATTCAAATGATCCTCTTTCTGTAAAACCGATTTTCGTAATGGTAGAGTTCGTGATACAGAGCTCAAAAAATGGCCATGTGAGAAATTTTTCTAGTAAGACAAAATCTGAAGTTTTCAATTTTGTTGTAAGAAATGCAATGAAGAGGAAACATCTCTCACATATTTTAAAGCCTTTATTCTTACAGAGAATTCACAAAAGATATACAGATAAAATCTGACAACATATGGATTTATAATTCTAAATATAATTCCATAGCATTGAGAAAGCATACATTTATGTTAGCAATATGTACACATTTATTCAAATATAAAGGTATAAATGTATACTTCTGAAATATTCTAAAAATATAACCTAAAAAGGAAAATCTTGATCAAATATACAGGAATATGTAGTTACCTCTTAGGAAAAATAGTAGTAAAAATATATGTTAATAAACCATATGTAAACACAATTTTTAAAGAGAGTTTTGTAAATATTGTATAAATCTCTATGCATTTCCATTTGTGTTATCAAACCTTCCCAGGGAATTCAAATCACATGCATAGGTTATATAGTTAATCTATGATACACGCACATTCTATTATCCCATTCTACAGATGGGAAAATTAAGGCATGGGAAGTCACTGAATATTTTTAAGCTGCAACTGAACTTTAGAACATTACCTTAAACCACAGATCCTAAATCAAATACCATATATATTTTAAAAAATGACTTAAGAAAGTTGCCATTAGAATACACACACATAGACATACAATTGAAAAACTGTTGATCTACTTCTTAATGTCATAGAGGAGAAATATTAACTAAATAAAGAATTTCAGGATTCTTTAAAAAAATGATGCCCCAGTAAATCTTAAGGTATTCTTAGATAAGAGGTTTTGACTTCATGAAAGTATTTCTTAAAATAGAGATTTTCTCTAATTTCCCAATAACATTTCTATTTCAAAACAGAAAAAAATGCAGTGTCATAGGGACTTGATAACTTCAGCCAACATTTAGCTTTGCTTACATTATTAAGCAAGTATATTTCCAAATATTACATTAAATGGAGTTAGGATAAGTGGATTGTCAAAATTACTGTGACCCTCAGATGATTTAGCTATAGTAGGTCTTTCACTGTAACATGTACACTTAATCTTGAGAAGATTCACGTGGCGAATTTGGTAGGGCAGGGACAGGAACGTCTAGGGACGTTTACCTGACTGGCTGACATGGGCCCGGCCTCCCCACCGTGTCATGGAAAATGCTAGAAGAAACAAGAGCATGAGCAACTCTGTGTCAGTCGAGTGCTGACATCCGTTGTAAGCCAGCAGCACACCCTGCGCAGTGCCTGATATTCATTCCAACACTCCTCCCACTTCCCGGAGTCAGATGCGGTCTTAATAAATGCCCTTATCTGCATAGACGGTACAGCTTCTGGAACAGCTGTTCAGAAACCAGGACATAAACACCTGAGCCTAAATGTTCTTTACATGCTATTTCATGCTCCGGCTTTTGAGGTTTGTTTTTGACTGATGCAGAAGCCATAGGCACCGTTCTTGCAAGGGGAATCAAAAACCGTTGCTCCGGGTCTTGGTAGAAAAAAATCTGGAAAATAAAGTATATCTCGATTATATATCAAAGAAGTATAATTAAATGAGAGGAATTATTAGCAAGAAAGAAATGCTAAAAGCGAAATTTGCCTTGGGCACTTGCTAAAGGTGTGATTTGCCACGATAAGCCTGTGCTGTTTTGGCTAAAGACTGGCGTTTTCAAAATTAAGCTAGAATTCTTTCCTTATCCTACTCGATTTAATGCTCAGAATAGGACAAATTGCCTGGTGGTACCAGACACTTGGGGAGAAATTCATTTAGGTCTCATTCAAAAATTTCATCTATAACTGCACGTTCCTTTACGTTACCACCTATCGGCAAATGCCCCTTAACTTGCCATTAGCAAGTAACAACTAGTTCCAGGCAAATTCTAGGGATGCTGTTGAAAGCACAGAATGATTGCAACTGAGTTCGGATACTGACATGTAATTCTATAAAGCCTTACGTTGGAAATGTCATATTTCCACATAAGATATTAAAGACTTCTCAGGCTAACTTTTTATCACATCAATAATTAATAGGGAGGTATACGACAGAAAAAGTATTAGATTGTATTTAATACAGGCTGGTATTATATATATTAAATATATACACTTATATGCCAGGGCTGTCAACTAAAGCCCTATGGTCAAAGAAGGCCCACCACCTGTTTTTATAAGTTTTATTGGATCCCAGCCTTGGAAGGCAGAATAACAGCCCTCAAAAAAATGTCAGGGCTCTAATTCCCAGAACCTGTGAATATGTAACTTACCATGGCAGAAAGAACTTTGCAGTGATTATAAAGATTATGGACCTCCTGACTAACAGCCAGTCAGAGAGATGCAAAAGGAGGAAGAGAGATTCGCTCTGACTGGCTTCGAAGGTGGGGGAAGAGGTCACGAACCGAGGGACGAGGGATGCGGGCAGCTCTGGAAGCTGGGAACAGCTCTCAGTGGACAGTGCGAGAATGGGGACCTAAATCCTACTACCTTAACAAACTCAGTTCTGCCAACAACCCAGATTAGCAAGGAAACTGATTCACCCCAGGAGCCTTCAGAAAGGAAGGCAGCTGGGCCAGACACCTTGATGTTGGCTGGTTAGAGCCATGCGGGTTTCCTGACTCAGAGAACTGTAACATAATAAATTTGTGTTGTTTAACCAACTTTTAGTAGTTTGTTTTTAGCGATTTGTTACGGAAAACGAATACGACACCCACATCTATTCACTGACGAACTGGCTGAGGCTGCTTTCAAGCTACAAAGCAGAGTTAAGTGGGTGTGAGATTGGCCTTATGGGCTGCAAAGCCTAAAATATTTGCCGGCTGGCCCTTTGCAGCCAAGGTCTGTCCATCCTTGATACTTCTACGCAAAAGCCGTAACAGCAGCTGGCATTTATTGAGCACTTAGTTGATGCCAGGCTCTAGGCTAAGTGTTTAGTATTCACATCAACTACCTGGATAGATACTACTTTGGTCCCTATTTTACAAATTAAAAAAATAATAATAAAATAAAAGGGGGCAGAATGGTTAAGTAACTGCTCCAGGTCATCCCGAGCATCCGTGGTGAGCAAGGGGTTCAAGCCCTGGCCAGGCTGACTTGTGAGCTCGCCTCACCCTCGGTCACGTGCAGCATCCCGGCTGCTCACGTGAGGCTGCTTAGCGCCGGCGGAAAGCGACAGGGAGCTCCCGGCTTGGCACTAGGATGCCTAAGTGCAGCATCGTCACAGGCTCGCTGTCCGTGGCCACGAGGTCATATTTGCGGACGATCTAGAACACACGTGCGTGAAACAGCAGGATTCCCCGCTACCCCCCGCCCCTGTCCTGTGGGTAGCACGGATCGCAGCCCAGGAAACGGGGCGGGGGTTTTACCCAGCAGAGCGCCAAGTGGAGCTGCAGCTCAGCTAACCGGCGGCCGATGCACATCCTCTTCCCAGCGCCGAAGGGAAGGTGCGCGAAAGGGTTGATCTTTTTCTCTTGAAGCCATCGTTCCGGTCTAAACTGACTCGAATCTTCAAAGTTTTCTTCATCAGACCCCAACACCTGGGTGTTGAGCATCAGCACTGTCTAAAAACACACAGAAACACGTAGCATTTAAAATAACCAGAAGAAGATGTCTGAATCGCGAAATTTACGAAGGCAATCGCCTTCCCAATGGAAAAGCAACCACACATTTATAATGGCGAAGATTTGCAAATGTGTGGCGTACTCACAATGATCGCATGTGGTGGATTTTGTTATTATCCCCATTTTACAGACGAGAAAGGTGAGGCTCGCAGAGATCACGTAACTCGCTCAGGGCCATACTGGAATCCAGTTCTCTGTGCCCACAGCCATCATTCCTGACTCTATACTACGCAACATGTCAACTATGCACTACAATCTACATATCTGAAAAAAACGAATGCTTTCTTTGTCAAAATTTTTTAGGGGACGCAGATGAATATTTGGAAAGCGCGTCTTTCAAAACTCTTTAAGGTTCAAATTCTACTTACTCCTTTGGGTAAAGCATATTCGCCCAGAACCATGGCCTTGTCAAGAGTCCTAGTTGTAAATGGCACACTCGGGGTGAGCCTGAAATAAACAAAACCAGAGGCGTAAAGGTGGCACAGACCAAGTTCTAGCGCAAGTATCTGTGGGAAGGCAGATGCTGGTTAAACAGACTGTCGCTTATGCTTATACTCCAGAAGGAAACCTGATCGCATTTCTTCGTAAAGAAGTCTCGTCGTTTTCTTCCCGATATTTATACCTCGTGTTTCTATACTTTATCTTCGCAGGTGGCTAAACCCCCAGGACAGGCCTGCTTTGTAGCTGTTAGTAGTGGTTTTGCTCCGTTTCATTCCAGATTTCAAACGTATGCGTTCTTCACGCTTTACCCTAAAAGCTCGATGTTCGTTCTGGGTTTCTCCCATCTACCCTTCGTGAAGGTAAAGGCATGTCCATGTTATCTGAAGATGGTGTGAGTTTTGTTTTCCGGAAAGAGTGTAAAGGGAATTTTCAAAGGACATTTTATACCAGTGGCTCTAAAACAGAGATGTCTCCATGTCTTATATAATCATATGGTGCCCTTGCTGGGCTGTCATCTCAGATCTTTTGATGATGGCCCGAATCTTGGTTATTGCATACGGCATTCATTAGAGTATTAGAGTATTACTATTACTGATTTAAAGGGGAGGATACTGACTTCGCAAGATGTGATAGAATTTGGCCAAGTGATTTTGAGAATGAGAAATAGAAAAGGAATATAGTTCCGAGGCTTTTTTTTTTTTTTTTTGCAGTTGGTAAGTGTTTATGAATTAACTGTGGGATTGTCTGTGGGAAAGACCCCTTATTACATATTCAAGAGAACAGCTGTCTAACATACACGCTTAGGCATGCGTTCTTACCTCATGGATTCTTTTAGACAGGCTTTTAGATATGGCATATTCCTCAAATCCTCTGCCCGTGGCATCCGATTCTCAGGCAGTACACTCTGAATTTCCTTAAGAAGCTTCCGTTGCACATGGGGGTTACGGGATAAATTGTAAAGAAGCCACATTAAGCTGTTGGCTGTCTGAAAAACAAATGGACACAAACTTGAGTTTCTGCAAACTAATTGCCTTAAAACCAGTACGAGCCAAGCCAAAGGTGATGCCCACCACTCTGTTCTGCAAATAGGTTAGCGGGGCTTTATCACATGTCCTTCTTTGCTGTGCCTTAAACCAATACAAAACATGAAAAGTCACATTTATTTTACTTAAACATAACGATTAAAGACAGTTAATTTACTGAGGGAATCAAAATAGAATCCTGTGCATAATGTGCTGCATTAGGACACTTAAGATATAGTTTGATACAAAAACGATTTAAACACAAATGAGCACACATAACACTGGGGAAAAGAGAACAAGTTGCATGGATCGTGTCAAGGTCAATTTCGGGTTCTGATACGGTTTGATTGCTATGCAAGATTTACCATTGGGGAAACCAGACGAACACAGGGAACGCTCTCAAATGTTCTTAAAGCTGCGTGTGAAACTCTATCTCAAAACAAAAATATCTTAAAAATCGAATGAGGAGAGAAGGACAGATTCTAGGAGTGTTGTTAATAAGTGGGTCTTTAACAAAATTTTACATGCAAATGTACAAGAAACTTTACTTTTGGAATTTTAAAAAAAGTTTTTTTTTGTTTTTTTTTGTTTTTTTGCCACACGCTAAAAAGTTACCACAAAAATATAAAGGCATCATCTGTGCTCAGGGTTTCAGCCACATATAAAGAGCCCTCACAGGAGGTACCAACACCAAAATAAGAAATTCTAGCATTGGGCTGAGTATTTCAAGGAACCAGCCACAGTTTCTGACAATGGCTCGTGGCCTTTTAAGTGACACCCTTGATTTCCTTTCTAGAGGCATCGAGAGGAAAAAAAATATTGGCGGAAACAGCCCAGGTAGCTTTCAGCTTTATAATAGTCATCACTGGTAGTCATAAGTATTTGTTCTTTAGGCCGTTTTTCAGTTCATTTAAACCAAATATTCCTGTAAAAATGGTCATTGTGTCCTCCTTCTGTAGACGTGAAGACGCTTTTGCTAAATGCCATGCACCACTCACACGGATGAGCAAAGTGCAAGACGATTTAGAGCCAATGGCATTTATTATTTTTGGAAGAAGATGTCTCCAAGACAGGCTTCTTCATGTCAGAGGGCTGGCCGCCTCAGCTGCAAATAAGCTGTAGACGGCATTATCACACGAGTCCAATTTACAAAACAGGAAGAGGGCGTAGGCGCCAAATAAGATACACTTTTGAATTTCTCTGATTTTCAGAATTACCAAGACAAAAACAAAACAAAACAAAACAGATCCGATCGTATCATATCGGCGGGTCCCTCGAGTTTCCAAAAGGCAGATAACTGTAGCTTTCACCAAAGTCCTGTAAGATGGCCCAGGGCCTGTTAGGGTAACTGCAGGGGCTAAGTCAAGGGCAAGTGGCCTGGGAAACCTCACGGGCACAAGCCATCCTGGCTTGACCTCCACGGAGGAAACCGACCTCATAGCTGGCCTTCCTGCTTCCACTCCCCACCCACCTGCTAGAGCTCCGAAAGCTTTCCATCACAGGTGAGATGGAATCCAAATGCCTTATAAGGCTCCCGGTTAACATGGCCCGTAGGCTTCTCCCATCTCAACTCTGATGGCGTTCGCTAGCTCCCCGGCTCCCTCCCTCCTCCTACTCTGGGGCCTTTGCGTGGGCTGTTTCCTCCGCCTGAAGTGATCTCCCACCGGAACTTTCTATGGTTGGTCCCTTCTTATCACTCCAGTGTCAGCTCCAGCAGACACAGAGAGGGACCCCACGCCCATCTCTCTGTTACATCGCCCTGATGGCTTCCTCCATGTCCCGCACCACTATCCGGAATGATCATGTTTATTTGTTTGTTTGCATGTCTACGTTTGCACGGTAAGTTCCATGAGGGGAACTGGTTCACGGTGGTCTCTCAAGTATCTGGCACCTACAGGCACACAACAGTTTCTGAATTTTTTAATTTATCGAACAAGTACTTATTGAGCACCTACTATATGCCAAGTGCTATTCTACATCTGAGGAATACAGCAGGGGACAAAAACCCAGTCATCTCCCTCACAGAGCTCATATTCCAGTTGGGAAAGAAATGGGTGAAGCTTTACTTTCATCTCTCTATGGAGCCTCTTTGGGCAAGTGAGTTGAAATGGATTCCTACTTTCGAGAAGCTTCTGGAACATGAGAAGTCAGAACCTTGCTCTTCCCTGATGTAGAAAGTGCTATTTTTCCTTCAGACAAGAAACTCTATGGAAAGGGGGGAAAATGTGGACGAGAAATGAACTAGTTTACATTCTTCATAGAAGCTACTGGTGTATGAAATATTGGGCCTATGAGAAATCTTAATATGCTCATTCCAACGGTAGCTCAAAAAATGAATCGAGACAATTAAACCCACCTGAACGCTTGTCAGTATTTGTGTGTGGAGTGGGTACTGTGTACCTCCTACGAGTGCCCACCACATCGGGGACAGAATTCTGACAATTAGCCATTTTGTTTAAATTGAAATCAATATCCCCAAATGCACTATGTTCCTATTTTAAGTGTAAAAATATTATTGGGCTGGCAGAGAGTATTCCAATATTTTTACAGTACATAACAGCCACAGTTAGGTAACATACAGAACCACCAAAAATATATCCCATTGTTAAAAATTTAGATCATCTGTCCTGCTGTGGTGTGGAATCTTACCGCTTCTGAATTCCTGCGGCATTTTGCATGCTGATCTCAGCACTTACATCTTGCACTGGATTTTCGTCACAGACCAAGTTCTAGCTCTAGAATTTTCCTCCTGTCATACGCTTAAGTACAAAGGCAGTGCCTTGGGTCTCCCACAGCACCTAGGATGAGACTTTTCATCCGTACTGAGCTTCAGCTCAGTTAATCTCTGTGGAATATGTGAGTTGAATGACTATTTAAAACGTATCATGAAAAGGATTTTGCAGGCCGTTTACTTGGCAAACTAAAACCAGGCCCACACTTACCGTTTCTACTGCAGCCAGCTGGAGCTCCGTGACAGCCGCGTACAATTCTTTCTTTGAAAGCTGATTGTTGTGATAAATATCACAAAGGAAATCTGGGCCGGGCTGCCCAGAGTATTTGTCTAACCGCTGGTCGACACAAGATTTGACTATTGGAGAAGAGAAGAGGCAGAGGACGTTAGCTGGACGTTAGGATGCAGAAAAGAACGAAAGGGAGCACAAGAGGAAACCTTGGCAACCTCAGAAGGGTCTTTTCAGGGATGGTGACACTGTCCGGTTGGCTCATATCAGCTTGTTGTTGAGTCAGCAAGCATCGATGGATGCCCACGTGAGCGGGGCTTCTCAAACGTTAACGTGCGTAACGGTCACCTGGGCTTCCTCTTAACACACAGATTCTGAACCGAGGGTTGAGGGTGGGCCTGGAAGTCTGCATTTCTAACAGGCTCCCAGGTCAGGCCGACGCTGCTGGTCTGCAGGTCACCTCTTGACTAGTAAAAGCTTAGAGCTTGGAGGACATCGCCATGAGACAGAGGTGGGGTTCGGAATCACAACTTGGACCGAGATCCAGGTGTCTGGTTGATCTGGTCGCCGATACAGGCAAATATACTAATATAGGATTCGGCTCCCCAATCTTGGCAATGGACGAGGGGAGAAGCCCTCCCCCAATGTTATCAAACATAAACACACACACACACTCACGCGCGCGCGCGTGCGCACACACACGATGCCCGCGAATGCTGCCCATGAATATTTAATGTTTGTAAAGTACATTGTAGGCATTTGTCTCCCTCGCTTCAATCCATGATGCGAGCCTCGACCAGAATAATAATAACAGCGATGTTGGCAATAATAATGACAACAGTGGTTAGAGTATGAGCTTTGGGGGCCCTTCTGCCTGACTTCAAACCCTGGCTATGCCATCACCTAGTGTTTAATCTCGAGAAAGTTACTTAACTGCTTTGTGCCTCAGTTCCGTCATTTGGGACTAAAAGAAGGACCTACCTTAGAGTATTTTTGATGGTAATTATATGAGTCTGTATGTATAAAATATATGTATTATTATGTCATAGAACGATAACCTAGCACCAAATATTCCCTCCATAATGGAGCAGAAATAGGTCCGATACACTGAGATGTTGTCATATGCCAGGTTTTTACGTTATCTGTTTTAGACCTAGAAACAGTCGCGTTGAGTTAGGTAACTAGTTTTATTGTCCTTATCTCAGAGATAAGACAGCCGAAGATGAAAAGGAGAGAGCACGTTTGGCCACCCCACCAGGGACAGTGCTGGGACTTGAATCTGTGACTCCGAAGCTCTTGCTTCTAACCACTGCCAGCTCCCAAGACAACAGAAAGCCACCTCCCGCCTCTTCCTTAGATTTCGTCTACACCGTGGCGACCCCCAAGCTTGTGCTTGCAAAGCCCAAAAGAATCAGAAGTGACTCCATCAAAAGATCAGGGAGGCCAGACCAAGCGGACCGTCCCAGACCTCCGGGCAGCAGCTTCAGAGACAGAGTGGCCGGGCGTGGGTGGCCATGGTACCTGACTTGAAAATGGTGTCCCAGGCCAGCGTGTGGGCCTGCCAGACCTTGGTGTTGAGGCTCCGGTGCAGCTCGACAGGCGTGACCATCATCCTCCCAAACGTGCTCATCATCTGTGAGGGACACACATGCCCTTTCATCCAGGTTTCTCTTCCTCTCCATGACAACTTTCACTCTGGAATACAGGTGTTCTAAACGCAGCACCCTGTGCCTCCCCAAAGGCCAGAATTCAAAGGACCCCCGCACCCCCAGGCCTCTCCACAGGAGTCCTGAAAGCAG
>NW_011888898.1:99611-101760 GCF_000151845.1 Pteropus vampyrus | reverse complement strand
TTGAGTTAGGTAACTAGTTTTATTGTCCTTATCTCAGAGATAAGACAGCCGAAGATGAAAAGGAGAGAGCACGTTTGGCCACCCCACCAGGGACAGTGCTGGGACTTGAATCTGTGACTCCGAAGCTCTTGCTTCTAACCACTGCCAGCTCCCAAGACAACAGAAAGCCACCTCCCGCCTCTTCCTTAGATTTCGTCTACACCGTGGCGACCCCCAAGCTTGTGCTTGCAAAGCCCAAAAGAATCAGAAGTGACTCCATCAAAGGATCAGGGAGGCCAGACCAAGCGGACCGTCCCAGACCTCCGGGCAGCAGCTTCAGAGACAGAGTGGCCGGGCGTGGGTGGCCATGGTACCTGACTTGAAAATGGTGTCCCAGGCCAGCGTGTGGGCCTGCCAGACCTTGGTGTTGAGGCTCCGGTGCAGCTCGACAGGCGTGACCATCATCCTCCCAAACGTGCTCATCATCTGTGAGGGACACACATGCCCTTTCATCCAGGTTTCTCTTCCTCTCCATGACAACTTTCACTCTGGAATACAGGTGTTCTAAACGCAGCACCCTGTGCCTCCCCAAAGGCCAGAATTCAAAGGACCCCCGCACCCCCAGGCCTCTCCACAGGAGTCCTGAAAGCAGTCCCCACCCCATCCTCCAGTGACATAATAAAAATCATCTTGAAGAGGATGATTTTCTGCTGGAAATGTTTAATAAAAAATTCACTCTTACAACCTAAATGTTAAAAAAAAAGCAAAACGGAAAACTGTAACTGTCATATTCACTTCAATTTCCAATCATTTCTAAGCCTCAGCCATTTCTAGACCAGTTTCATAGCGTTTAATTCAAAAATTTTAAATCTGAAAATTTTCAGACTCTTTAAAATATCATTTTAATCAACTGAACTTTAACTGAGATACCTATTTCAACTTTGCCTAAACAATGATTTCATGTGCTTCTGCATGAAAATACATGTACCGCACATTAAAATGAATACTTAACTATCAGAATAAAATATGGGTGCATGCCACTCTCGGAGGAAGACTGAGACAGATTTCTGACATCCTGGGAATACTCAGTCAGGAAAACGACTCTCTTTCTAGGGGGTGCTTACTGTTTTGATGGCCATGATGAAGTTCAAAGCTTCGTCTCCTGTGTTCTTCTGAAGGAGCCCAAACCTCTTCTCATAGAGCACAAGGCAGATGCCTGTTATTCAAAAATAATCAACACTGTTCCACAATCTGGACTCTGCGATTAATTAGCTGGCTACTAAAGCCTGGATTCTCTCTCTCCTAGAAGAGAGATCTAAGAGCAGAGGCGAAGAGTCTCAGAGTCTGATGACTCTTTCTAGAAATCGTCGCCAGGTGCAATGCCCCATCATCCCCTGCAGGACCTCCTGGGGAGAAATGCCCTGTGCAAATGTGGTACATGAACGAGTCGCTCCCGTAATGTCTTGCTGTTGCGCAAGTGAATCACTGCTGTCACGGGGAGCAGCCATTCACCCAATATTCTTTCTCCCCCATATCCTCCCTAAGAGAACCCATATCAGTCCTCGAGCAATAAATCGGGAGTGATCTAAGACCGATGACAGCCCTGTTCCCTGGTTTCCTGGGCTTTTTGGAGCAGCCACAGTAGCTGCATGACCCAGCTCTGGACAGTGCGACCAAGAGGAAGTACTATTTTTGCTTTCTTGATACAGGGCGACCAGTACCCTCTTCCCTTCTTGTTTTTGTCTAAAATGCACAGGCGAGGCCGGGTCACCATTTTGCAGCAAGCCAACGAGCTAAGGAGAGATGAGCAGGAAGACAGAATGAGCGTGGCTCCCCGGTGACATCGGTGAGTGCCAGCTGTGGACTGCGGTCCCCGAGACTTCTCATAATGCTCTACAATGATTTTTAAACCACCGCAGTCAGGTTTTCATTGGCTTGCAGAGAAATGCATTCGATACTCCTTAACTGGGGTATGTGAACAGTGGACAGTTTCCAAAACACACTCTTCCACAATCATTCCTTCTTTTTGTTCCTTGTCCCCTTCCTACATTCTGCGGATTTCTTATTAGCATGGAGCTTTCTAGTGTGCTAAGATGACTGGGCAGGACAAAAGCCTCCGCCGTGGGGTGCGCCCCCCAAACCCTCGCATCAGCAGCCAGAGTGGCCCTTG
>NW_011888898.1:82426-99561 GCF_000151845.1 Pteropus vampyrus | reverse complement strand
GGTCACCATTTTGCAGCAAGCCAACGAGCTAAGGAGAGATGAGCAGGAAGACAGAATGAGCGTGGCTCCCCGGTGACATCGGTGAGTGCCAGCTGTGGACTGCGGTCCCCGAGACTTCTCATAATGCTCTACAATGATTTTTAAACCACTGCAGTCAGGTTTTCATTGGCTTGCAGAGAAATGCATTCGATACTCTTTAACTGGGATATGTGAACAGTGGACAGTTTCCAAAACACACTCTTCCACAATCAATCATTCCTTCTTTTTGTTCCTTGTCCCCTTCCTACATTCTGCGGATTTCTTATTAGCATGGAGCTTTCTAGTGTGCTAAGATGACTGGGCAGGACAAAAGCCTCCGCCGTGGGGTGCGCCCCCCAAACCCTCGCATCAGCAGCCAGAGTGGCCCTTGCACCAGATCGAATCCTGCGCCTTGTCCTGTTAAAAGCACTCTGGTCTCCCAGGTACTCTGGGGCTCAAAGCCAAGCTCCGCTCCCTGGTTTTATCCCGGTTTACAGGGCTGGCTTCTGCTTTTGTACGATCCTCTGCCCTCGCCAGGCCCCTCCCTTGCAAGAGATGCTCCGGTCATTATGAATGCCTTTCTGTTCCTTCACCACAACTTCTGTTCCTCTGCCTGGAACATTCCTCTTTCCCTCACTTTCATTTGGAGAGCTCTTGCTCATGCCCGAGGCCTCAGCTGAGATGGCATCGCCTCCGCCAAGCGCCTCCATCAAGCCCAGCCAAGCGCCTCCATCAAGCCCAGCCAAGCCCACCCTCTCGATTCTCCCACAGCCCTGAAGCGCCGTAGTCAGGCACTCACACACGCTGTTGAAACGGCCCTGGCTCCCCTGCCTGAGTCCCCAACTAGGCAGGGAGCTCATCAAGGCAGGGTTCTGCTCCTTATTCCCAGAGTGATCCTTGAAGAAAGATCACGCCCCCTTCTGTTTGAAACTGTCCACGTCTCCGATCTGACGTCAATTAAAAGTTCTTACGCTGACTGGGCCCTGGCTTGGTCTTTCTCAGCTCCTCTTTCCCCTCCCTCGAAGTTCCTCAGAGGCTTCCATCATGCTTCTGCCCCAGGGCCTTTGCACTTCCTGTCTGCACTGTCGGGAACTGTCTCCCCACAGATACTCTCGCGGCTTGCTCCTGCCCTTCCTTTAGGTCTCCCCTCAAACGTCTGCTTACCACAGCAGGCTTGCTCCATCTTGCTAGGCATCATGTTCTTCCTTGATTCCCTTAGCCGTTGGCAGGGTATATACTAAACTGTGTTTAATGCCTTGTCATTTATCACCCCTACTAGTACCTAAGCTCCATGTGAGCACGGATGTGGCCTGTTGTGTTCACTGCTGTGTCCCTAGTCCCCAGCGTGGTGCCTGGCACGCGGCAGGTAGTCGCTAAGTGTTTGTCGATTGACCACACAAACCACCCATCGTGCAAAGTGTAACTTCCGTGCCCAAAGGCGTTAGAAAGGCTGCTATGGCCCCTCCACGTCAGCAACGGTCTATGGTTATGGAGAAGCTGTCCACAGAGCCACGTTTTATCCTCAAAAAAAATCACCTGCCATATCAAATGAACAAGACTGTAAAAACGACTTACTTTCAAATGACCATTTGTTCAGTTCGCTGTATAAGTCTTCGATGTGGCCTCTCTCATCACAGAGTTCATCTATTCTACCTGTAAAATCTGCCAAGACCTTAAAGAAAAGGAAGAAACCACAGAAGACATGGTCCAGTCATTGAGGGAAAACGAAAATTTAAAGCTCAGTAAGCTGCTGCCAGGTTTCTCTGCCTTGTGTGTTCACTGAAGCAACGTTAATTATATATTTTCTCTGGGAGGTCACCTGACACCCCAACAACCTTGTCCTGGGGGGTTTCCTCAGCTTTTCCTGTAGCCACCCAAACGCTTCAGTTTCAGCTTTTGATCTAAATTTAAAGAAAGGCAAACATTTCTTCCGATCGGAATGGGGACGAAACCACAAAGGAGAAGTCAGTCAAGCGTCCCTTGTTGGCACAATGTCTCAAGGACTGTGACACCAGAACTCTCCTGAGGTTTGCCGCGTCCATATCTGGGCAAGTAAATATCGCGTTACTGACCGGTGGTGTGTGAAGCGTGTGGAACTCGAAGCCAGGAAATCTGCAAATCCTGGATGCGGCTCCCTCACTGAATAGCTCTGTGACATTGGACTAGTCTTTAGATGCCAGTTTCTAAAATCAGAGTTTTAGATGACTAATGCCTCACATTGGACGAGGCTTGTCTAGTATCGAGCTCTGCACAAAGTGTGTCATTTTAGCTGGTCCTCACGACAGCCTTGTGAGGTAGAAAGTGCTGCCGTGACTCCCATGTCTCAGGTGACAGATGAGAAAGCTGAGGCTTAGAGAGAGGCTAAGGCACTTGCCGTGGACACAGAGCCGAGAAGTGGCCGTGCTGGGGCCTGGAACAAAGTCTCTGTGACTACGAAGCCCACCCATGTAACCAATGGGCACGTTTAATTTGCCACACAGTGCATTTAAAAGTACTTTGAATTAGCTACCATCAAAAAATTCAGAGATTTCTGAATTTTGGATTTTTAGAGATTTGTGAGCGTATGGATTTTCCACTCCTTTCGATAATAATAATAATAATAATAATAATAATAATAATAATAATAATAGGGTCTGGAGACACTGTTGGAGCTGGGGCAGCTGTTTCTTCTAGAAAGGGCATGCGCTGTTTGCTGAAACCCCTACCAGGCCTGCCTTATTATACATCTTTATTGATTACCTGGGCCTTGGAAGCTTCTGAGTTTACAATCTTTCACCTGTACAATCTTATGTGGCTCCACGTTCAGTTCAAAATAAGCATCCAGAGTGAATAGGAGTAAAAAGAGTTTACAATATGTTAAACCTCTTTCCCTTTGGCCCCCTGTCGGCTCAAGGATAATGTCTAAATACCTTAGCAAATGCACGAAAAGCATTTGTCAAGACCTGCTTTCCGTCCAGCATCATTTCAGAGAAAGCCCACTTTTGAGTGTACTGTTCCCTCTTCATGCTGTGCCATGTCATGCCTTCATAGTCTCTGCAGGCTGGATGCCTTTCTCCACCTTCTCTGGCTTGCAGACTGCTACTCATCCCACACAACCCAGCTCACATGTCACTGCTTGGGAAGGTCACGCTCATCATCTCGTTCAATCCTCACAGTAAACCCATGGAGTGGGAATTTTCACTCCTCTTTTATCGATTGGGAAACTGAGGCTCAGGGAAGTTAATGGGGATCGTCAGGTTACACAGCTGGGGGGGGGGTAGAAGGCTAATGATATTCAAATCCAAGACTGTAGAATAGCAAACGTTTGCTGGTAACAGCTCCCTGATTGTGATATTGCTTTAAAAGAGGGTGAAGGAGGGAAGAGGGAGGGGTTGGGGGGAGGAGGGCATGGAGAAGAATGAGGACAAAGCGAAGCGCCCCGCATCACCCGAAGTGCCCGCTTTGCCCTCTGCGCTTCATAGCCATATCTAGGAGCACCCCCACCCCACCCCCAGCCGACCCGGGAGAGCTGGCCCTGGCCGGCAGACCTCATTGATTTTGTTGTCCAGCTTCATGATTTCGACTGGTTTCATTAGTTTTTTTTGAAAGGCACTTCGGACCCTCTGCCAGTCTTTCCCTTCCCTGGGAGAGAAGCAGAAAGATATTTAGAACAAACCGAAAAGAAAAGATACCTTCAGCTCTTTAACGGCATGAATGATGTCATCAAATAAACACTGAGAAGCGTGCCAAGAAATTTCCAGAGACAATTAGCATTGGACTATCTGGGGCTGGTGTGGCCCTAGGATGAGACAGCACCTTTCCTCCCAGCCAGAGAAAGCACCAGAAAGGTGACGTCCAGATCATTTGAGTTCAGGGCCGTTGAAGTGTTGCTGCTGGGTTCGAGCTGGCAGGCCACATGGCTCCATCCCCAGCAGTGAGAGTGGGCACGTGAGCACCTCCCTCACCAGAAACCCAGATCTGCATGGGGAAAAATCTCATCTTCTTTCAATCCAGTGGTTTGGGTTGAAAGTCACATTCACAAAACACCTCAGTTTTAGAGTTTTGCCATTGCCTCCAAATAAAACCACAGTCCACAGATCCCCTGGAGTGGTAAAAACCCTTTTGCGGTCAGATGCCCTTTGCACTTGCCACGTAGCTGACCCCACAGCCTGTGATGCACCACGTGTTGTTACTATGGCTTTTAATTCCAATAATTACGTCCTGACAAATACAACTATCAGGCATTCCAAACTGGGGGTAAAAGAAGTGCTAACTTGTGAAATGCTGACAATTACAAAGCAGAGGAATCACATCTGTTCATAGCATTTATCTGAAGTGCAGCCTTGACACTGCTCCTCATCCCACCTTTCAAGTGCACTAGGTCTTAACTTTCCACTCTTCTCCGGAAGGAGAGGTCACGGTCAGAAGCAAAGGAAGTTCATTTCTGGCTTTTGAGCTTCTAAGTGGGGGAGGGGGGAAGGTTCCAGGGAATTTTAAGGGATAATTTTGTTTGTAGAACTCGTTTGTCTGACACGATGACTTCAGAACCTCTTCCTGCCCAATTATCTGAACCCCACGATTTGTCTAAGGCTCTTTTCGGCATTTTTCGGACGGGAAGGGCATGGTCCCGCCCCGTTGCGGGAGAGAACGCAGGTGTTGGGGGGCGCAGCACAGCTGTCGCTCAAACCACTCTTTGTGCAAGAGTTTGAGACTGCACTGGGTAGAGCTTTCGCGTTGACAGCCAAACCCCAGGGGGCCTCTTTCTAAACCCATCAGGCCCAGCCGCCGGCCCCCATCCTGCCGCCGGCACTCACAGGATCAGCAGCCCGTAGCCCTCCTGGCGGTAGTCGCGGTAGGCCTTCCAGGGTTTGATCTCCAGCCGCTGGGGGTACGCGCCCTCGGTGCGGTGCAGCGCTTCCAGCAGGCACGGCGAGCCCAGGTGCACCGAGTCAAAGGCACCCAACTTCAGGCGGAAAATCTTGCCGTACTTTTTGTGGTACTCCGCCTGCAGCGGGCCGGGCGCGGCGAGGAGTCAGCGCGCATCCCTTGCGGTCCGGTTGCGCTTCTCCCTCGTCCCTCCTCGCTCCCGGGGACCGCCGCTGCTCGGACAGCCGAGCACGCCCAGTGCGCCCTGGCCCCGCGCCTGAGGGAGGTGGTTTGGAGAGAAAGGCAGGGAGGGGAAGGGGAACTGGGGCACGACGAGGCATTTACCAGCGTGTCGTGCTGCTTCTTGAGCCCCCCTTTCCAGAGAATTTCCAGCAGGCTGCCCAGCAGTGGCCAGTTGGTGGGACCTGGCAGGGAGGTCGCGTGCTGCGCCTCGCCACGTTCCGTTGGCGCGCACAGGGGCACCTCCCGTGGCCGAGGGGGCGCGCACCCCGTGGATGTCACGGATCTGGGGGGCTGCCCGAGGCGGCACAGCTGCTGTAGGAAGGCGGCCAGGGAGCGGCTTGAGCTGATGGGCGAGCTCATGGCCGCGGGGGGAGACCTGACGCGTGGGGACGCACGGGGACCCGCAAGGGCGAGTTGCTAAAGTGGCGCCGGCCGGGTTGGGGGCTTAACGATTCCGGGAAAGAGAGGCAAAGAGGACCAGCAGGTGTGATGGGGGAGGGGCGGAAGAGGGACAGAGGCCAGAAAGGACCTCGGCGAGGATGCTCGACGCCGCACGGTCCAGGAGCCCCAGGGCGCGGGTGCCGGCCGAGGGCTGGCCGCGGGGGCTGGAGCTGGGCAGCCGAGGGCGGGTGTCTTTTTGAAAGAAGAAGGGAAGGGATGTGGGTCCGCCTGTGGATCTGCAAGTCCGACTTCCAGGTCTGGAGCCGCGAGGTGGAGCTGTCGAGGGCGGGAGAAGAGATGCTGCGGGCGCTGCGGTTTCCTCCCGGCGCTGTCCATGCTCCCTGCCCCAGGACCAAGTATTTATGGAGCGGGCAGGCCCCGGGCGGCCAATGAGCACGCCGAGTGGGGCGGAGTGGGCCCTGGCTGGCCTGGCCCGGAGGGACGCGGGACCCTGGGTGGGGGGTGGGGAGTGGCGGGCGGTTGGTACTGGAAATGGGATGGAGTCAGCGAGGTGAGCGAGGGCGTCAGGGCCTCGGGGTGACTGGCGCGCTGCTCCGCAGGCGGGAGCGCGGCGGACTCCACCCAGGAGATGACTGCCAGGGAGGCGCGCCGAGCCGGGAGGTCAGCGGGTGTGCGCGTCCTCGCCCTGCCCGCCCGAGGGCAGAGCGGCCAGTGGCGCCCGGCTGCAGCCCGGCGCTTGCACAATCGCGCTGCGGGGCGGTCGAGGTCTCCGAGCGCGGCCCGGGGAGGCTGCCTGCGGGCCCCAGAGCCCGCGCGCCTCCCGCAGCCAGTTATGCCAGCCTGGACCGAACTCTTTTCGGAGGAAGGTAGCTTTCTGCACCGCCCCCTCCCCCCCAGCCCCCAAAGTGAGGAGTTGAGGCGTACTGAAATGCATGGAGGGCCAGTGGAGTTTGCAGAATTCCCTCCCGGGCCGCTCCATTCTGGTCGTTATGAAGATTTAATGAATCGATGCTGGTAAAGCGTCTACGACGTAATCCATAGTCAGCACTCCACGTGGTCGCTCCCTCTTAGGCGGTTGTGAAATGCACCGTGAGAGCGTGGCTTGCACCGAGGCCGGCCCACTCCTCCCTCATTTGGGACACGCTGTGCAAAGGATAGGCAGGTGCAGCGCCACGGCCCCCGCCGTCCCCGGCCACCCTTGCAAAGTGCATGCTAGGCAAGCGTGGGGGCACACGCGCACACACTATTTTATTATTTTCATCTTTTCCGGTTCTGATCCAACACAAGAACGGCCTCCAGCCACGGAAGAGCTGAGGGACGTTCTGTTTCCTCTCCCGCCTCTTCTGTCTCTTAGCCAGGTCTTTCCAACGCTGGCGTTGGCGAATCCGGCCCCGGTAAGTTTACTGTAAGCTTTCAGTCTGTTTCTTGAAAACCGTTTGCAGTTCCAACTTGAACTTGAACCGTGTCATTTCAGATTGGTCCTGAGAGGTTAATGACCGTTACTGTTAGAAAAAATAATAGCTGTATATTATATATCAATACAGTTTGTAGGAAATGTACTATACCTACTTATGTAGACATCCATTTATATATATATATATATACGCACACTAGATAGTGCATGTTATAAAGCATATACTATAGACTATATACTATAACTTCTATAACATATGTTATGTAGTACACAAATGGAAGCTTTCTAGGGCTTGTGATAAACCAGCTACTGAGCTAGACATTTTATATAAAATTTCCTATCCAGTTTAGCCCAATGACAAAAAAAAAAAAAAAAAAGAATGAATAAAACTGAAGCTTAGAGAGTTAAGTAATTTGCCCAACTCCACAAACCTTACTATTGGCTAATGTGAGATTCAGACTCAGATTTTCTGATCCTCACCTGGGCCCTTAATATATACATCGACATTTAGCATGCTGTAGTACATCACCTTTCCTTAAACCAGGATTATCTCAGAAGATTGGAAATATTCCTTAAATGGGAATATTGCCAAAAGGATGGTGGGCAGGACCAGTATGTGCAGGGCCGTGTGATAGAATTGTTGCTTTGTGTGTTCATGGTGGTGACATAGCTCCAAACAGAAGATCCACTTAGTTCGCCGCTATGTACCTTGCTTCTGACACGGGGTTTGGCACATAATAAATGCTCAATAAGTCATAACTCCTATTGTTAACCCAGCTATTGAGTTATCGCCCTCCTCCTCTGTTAATTTTTTTCTTTCTCTCTCTGCAGGTGTGCTCAGAGAGAAAGGGAAAGCATTTCAGATTTGCTGGGTTTTCACATGAGTTTGTACTATGTCGCTTTATAAATGCCAAGTAGGTAACAGGAGGGGACAGGCAATCAGTAGTCTGTAGGAGCCAGCAAGAAAATTCCTATTTCAGGGAAGTTGGTGTCCCATGTCCGATGGAGAAAGCCCCCGCTAATTTTTATCCTGGACTGCAGAGAAAAAGCAAGACTTCGGTGCTGTCCAGCCCACCATCCTATGAGGTGCAGCTCAACTCAGAAGGACGTTTGGGACGCAGTTTCAGAACTTGTTCTTCCTCAGACGGCCGCTTCCCTCGCTCATCGCTTAGTCTCTGTGAATCATCCTGCCAGGATCCTGCCTGGAATTACTAATGAGAGATCGTGAACTGCCTGCTAAGCGCCCACGGTCATGACTGAGACAGGCCAGTCCCTCCGCGGGTGCTGGGACATCACGCCAAGTTAATGCTTCAGCCCTCACACCAAGCGACCGCAGGTGGCAAGGCACGTGCGCATTTACGTGTGTGATGAGGGTGGGGTGGTGGAGCCCTCAGAAAGGCCTTGGCTGGTTTCTCTGTACTGAAAAATGCAAAACTCTGTCAAATGTATCCAAGAGTCAGATCGTTGTGTGCTTCAAAGCTTCAGCCAAACCTGGGAGTGAGCCCTAGACCCTAGCTCTTGATTGTGGAAACTCGTAGACCTACTTCCCACATCTGTCGAAGCGACGGTGTCAGGATGGGCCTCCCAGTGAAGCTGAAGATTCATGGAAATGGGGGCGATAACCACAGCCGATGCGTGCGGTGGCTGTGGGAATAAGGCGCACACAGTTCTTAATGCGGTAATGGGCTCGGTAAACCCCACCTCGTAGCGCGACTGTATTGCACGCCTTGGTTTTTGCAAACTATATACGAGACAGGCCACTTAGATGTCGCAATTGTTATACTTGTGTTCAACTCAATAGTGTAATTTCGACTCAGGGAACTGTGTAATTAGATAAAGCCAAAGGCAGATTAGTAAAAAAATAAATAAATAAAAACGATTAGTAGCCAGACAAACCCGGGGTAACTTACTGACTGATCTCTGTGAGCCTCGTGTACCTCATCTGGAAGTGGTGACAATGAGTATGCCCACCCAGCAGGGTTTTTCTGTGGTTGACAAAGCATCGAAATTCCCTGGCATGTAGCAAAGGCTCTCAAATGTTATTATGAATGTTATAAAGAAGTACAGGAATTGAGCCCTTAAAGAATTAAAATCAGCATCTCTATTACACGTGTCTTGGGGTTCTCTGCCAAATTAGACAAAAACCTTGACCTTCTGGAGGTGACCTCCTTGTTTTTGTCTCTCCTAGAGCATGTGACACAGCGCTGTGTACCTTGGCCAGCTCCCAAAAGAGCAAATAATTGGCAATTGATTATCGATTATTTCTTTATTCTCAAATGAAAAGAGAAAGATCAGGATCGATACATTCTTTGTTTTCTGAGGAAGAAGTTGTTGGTAACTAGTGGAGGGTTTTATTTAGATGTCACATAGGAAGCAATTCTATGTAAGAAAAATGACAGTTTTGGTCCCGACAGCTTGAGTCGAAGCTGTATGGCCTCAGGCAAGTTATTTAACCTCTCTGAGCCTAGTTTCCTTATTCTTAAAATTGGGGGTCACTATACCTATGTCAGAAAGGTTAAAATGAAAACCTGAAATGTCAGGTGAAACACAATTAACCTCTGTCTTCACAAACATCCGTTTGGCTCCTGTACTTGCTTGATGATTTCTGAGCAGAATTCTGTCACGTTGGTAAGTTAAGTTTCCATTACGGAAAAAAGTGTCTTGAATCCTCCAAAATGCAGTTACAGGTGAAGAAGATTGGAAAGGTTCACTATTAAAAGAGGCGTTCCACTTCTAAGGAGATGAAAAATATAGTGCGAACACTCAAGTTTGAGTCATTTTACTATTAGGATAAATCGTCATTTATTGAGGAGCTACTATGTGTGTGCCAGGGGTTTTACCATCTCTACCCACACGATAATGCCGGAAGGTAAGTATTGGTTTCCATTTTATATGAGAAAAACTGTATCTTACAGTGTTTCAGTCAGACCTGACTTTGCAGCTACCCTGTTACCTATTTCCATCCTAACCGAGTCAGTTCACCTTGTCCTCGTCTATGAAATGGGAATAATAATAGTCGCTCTTTTCTATTACAACATTATAGTTATAATAATATTTGTGGTTATGATCTTGTAACTTGAATTCTAGCTTGCTCCAGGATGCCAGCAACCCCGAAGGTCACCTGTCTCGTTCTCTGTTATGATCTTAGCGCCTCTCACTATGCTTGCACCAGTTTAGGTGATCAATAAATATTTGTAAATCATGTATTGCAAAATTACAGAGATTAAATGCCAGACTTGATCTAGGCTGTACTTGTTCAATTTGATCGAGTTTCCGGTTCTAGTTAAAAACAGTTCCTGGTAAAAGATGTGTTTAATTACAAACCTTATATGTAAAGAAACATTTTATTTTGGTTTGTCTTCTTTTTTTTTCCCCAAAACCTCTGGGAAGGTGGAGATTGGTAAGAGGAAGATGTCCCCTCTTTAAAGTAACAGAGTCTCTTCCTATAAAAAGCGAGGGAATCAATTAAATGAGTTAATGATTTGAGTAGTATTTGTTGCATGGTAAATGCTCAGTAAGCATTAGCTGTTATTATTATTAATAATATTTTTAGAAGGTATAGAGTCAAGTTAAGCTGGTTAACAAAAGAATTCACTGATTTGGAAAAATTCCTTTGGTACCACATATGTTTCATAATTAAGTTTTAAAATTACATCATCACATAGATACCTATTCTAATCTTTCTTGCATGATATAACTTGGCTAATTCATCAGGGTGAAAATGAGGGAAATTCCATGACAGGATTATTACTGCTAATTATATGGGACCCAAAGTACATCCTGTTTTTCTCCTGTAAGTCGAGAACCTGCCTTGACATATCTTATTATGGCTGTTGCCTTGGACGAAACACACACTCCCACAGGGAGCTGGTGAAAAGTACGTCCACAGGCAGGGTGAGTAAAACCCAGGAGGAGGATGTTCAGGTGTTTGGTCGGTATTCACGAAATGGGCCAAGGGAACAATTCTAAGACAAGAACATTCTGGAAGACTCCTTTCATCTTTGGCAAGGGAATTTGAGGCATTTGTAGAAGGTCGGTGGGTATTTTCCACGGCAGAAAATTCTCGACTCCTTGATCTCAATGAGAACCCCACCTACACAAGGCCAAGGCCGCACGCTAATGTGGAGGAATTAAATTCAGACTTCGAGAGGTAACTGAAGAGTTGAGGATGGAGAGATTTATTTATTTTGTCTTTGAGATACATAGCTGTTTTGTGGCCTGCAGCAAACAGGCTCCCCTGTCCTGAGACTTGTGATCAATGAGTCCATAATGTTTTCTTCATGAACAGCGTCCCTGGCAGTGTCAACCCACTCACTTTTCCTTATATAACACGATCCGTTTATTTTGCCACATAAATAAATGTGTTATCCTCATGCCCGAGCATGTGACCTGATTTCAAAACTGCTCAATCCCAAATGAAACTCATATTTTGTTCTACACGAGGGTCCAAGTGACTCAGATGTTTTGTTCTTTGACAAAGTGACTGTAGGGACATTAACATTTGCTGACGTCTCAAGTCTGGAGTCAAAAATAAAATGAGCAGTTTCATAAAATAACTCTTTTCTAAGATGAAGACGTGTGTCTCTTGGTTGTTAAAGATCATTGTTTGAATCCAAAAAGAGAGAAGTAATGGTTTAGAAGGTGAACTTGAGCATCAGATGTCCTTAGGTTCAAAGCCCTGCTCCAGAATTTGTCAGCCTCTGTGACTGTAGGCAAGTGACATTACCTCTCTGGGCCTTCGCTTCCACGTGGGTGAAAAGGAGGCTACTAACAAGCTCATGGGTGGTTGGATAAGTACTACTGAGCAGAGGGTCTGGCACATGGCAAGCAGGCAGCATGAGGCTTTGTTTTGCTTCTGGCTCAAACTTGGTGGCACCGAAGGACACCAGGCTCAGATGAAAGAACATGCCATCACTTCTGTAGAAAACCCAGGTTGCAGGAAAGAAGAATTCTAACGAATTATCTTCGGTTCCATGTTAAACTCTCTACTCTGGTTAAGGTAAACTGCTGCAAGGCTTCCAAATGCAGGTTTGCCAGAAAGAGCTGATGGGAGGTCCACTGCTTTAGTGAGAGAAGTTTATTGGCATTATTATATTGGGCAGGATTTTTTAAAAATTCTATTCCTGCCCTCTTTACTTTCTTTTCTTTTGTTCTTTCTTTCTTTTTTTTTTTTTTTTTTTGGTAAAGTCCTTGTTTTTATGTTGTTGATTTTTTACAGTTAGGCTTTCATTTCATATCTTTCCTTAGCAAAATAAGTTAGCATCTCTCTGATGATACCATATTTTTAAATATTCACTAGGATGTGAAATTCAAATGTTCGAGAACTAGGTGTATCAGTATTAAACAATTCTCTCTTTTATCCCCAACTGCAATATTCTTTAATGTTCCTCTGCTTTTTTAATGCCCATGGTCAAGGAGATATAAATAGACCAATTCTTCCCCCCCCCGCCCACGCCATATCGATAAAATGAACCAGGACATTTTAGTTAGGGAAATGAAATGAAGGCACAAAGGATGAAACCCAGTTTCGAACGTGACTATCCCTCACTATTTTATTTAGCAATGAACTTCAGGGGCTCTGCTGACTGCCGATTTTATGAAACACACAGAGAGGTGTGTGCCAGGTACCAGACACTGATCACAGGTCCCAGTGCAGAACTTGCCAGAATCAAGGCTCAAGGAAGCCCGTGTTGAAAGACAAAACAGTGAGTGAGTGTTAAAAACCAGATGTTAAAGGCAACAGAAATGCTTCAAGGGGAACGTGTCACTTACGCAAGCTCTGGAAAGGCAGGAAGGGATTAAACGTGTATTGATGAGATGTCAGAGGATTAGGAAGAACACGGATAGACTGACGGTAGAGGTGAGCAGGAAGATTACAGAAAACGGTCATTACGAAGGTAAGCGTGGATGAAGCAGACTTCTTTGGCAGAGATGCCAAGCACATCTCTGCCCCGTCATGTGGAAATGGCTTTGCTCCCTCACCACTCTGGGGCCTGGGCCCTTGGCGGGCATAATGGCACAACATGACAGTGACTTCTGGCCACAGATTCATCGGGAGGGGTGGACGATTGGCCCAAGTGGGCCATCGGATTCTTACCTAGAAGCATGGATTTAGGATTTGGGTATTAGCTCACTCATCAGTGTAAGTGGGTCTCTTGATCAGAAATTACAGGGAGACCGTCTTTTGCCCCCCACATGACTGAAGCAGTAGAGGAAGGAAGTTCTCAGAGATAAAGAGGGTTGAAGCAGCTGAGCAGAGAGCAGAGAGGAGGAATGACACGAGGATCCTGGTGACCTAACAGTTCCCATTTGCAGGCTCTCCCCGAGGCCTGGTGGAGAGTGAACCTCTGGATCTGGTGGCAATTGAGAAGCTTTTGTTTGTAAGCAAGAGAAACTGGCCCTGGCTATCCTAATCAATGAGGGGTACATGTGGCGTATGACAGAGGCTTGCAAAAGTGTGGCTGGATGACCAAGCTTAGGATATGGGAAGATCTCACAACAGAAAGCCACCGCTAACGCATCGTCACTCAGAGTGACGCTGGGCTGGTGCTGTTTGAACGCCAGCAGGATTTTGAATAGCATTCTTGCTTCCAAGTTCTTAAGACTCAAATTGCTCAGGCATTTGCATTTCTCAAACAGCTGCGTGAACTTAACCTTTTGGTGTCTCTCTTGGCCGTCTAAATTTAAGACCCAAGATTGGTTACGAAAGTCATCGTGGCTCTCGTTCAGAATCAACGGCGTTCTGCAGGTGCATCCCAGTGACCCCCAGATTTCACCTCCTGTGAATCTACTCTGAACTTCTTCAGGAACCAAGACAGAAGAAATAACTAAACGGAGGTAGGTTTGTAATGCGTAAGCATTTTTTTAAAAAATGATCTCCGCTAAGCTGCTTCGTGTTTTGTTTTAATTAGCTTGCAAGTTTTTGAACTGCGATTTATTTTGCTCAAGAGAATAATGTTGGGGTCAAGGTGAGCATCCCCTTTCTGATCTCAAGAGCAGCAGTTGGCCTAGAATGCCAGGCGTATAACATTAGTATCATAAAATATTCATTCTGTAATCATTGATTTTGGAGAAAGCTTTACACGGTATTCAGAAAAAGAATGAACGCTTTAGCAGCTCATCCCTGGCAGTTAGGAAATGCAACAAAATTTAAAATAAGCCAATAAAAATAACTGGCAACCATACCACCCAGGAAAAAACAACAACAACAGTAGAATTGTTTTAAAAAGGAAACTTTCATTGAAGTATAATATAATACAAAAAAAAAAAAAGAGTCACTTTTGAAATTACATATATCTATTACTTAATCATGGATTGTCTTCCAAGCTATCAACTTGAACATAAATGATTATTCTTTTAGGTATTAGAGATTTTTTCATTGAAATGTACCTTAGGATTCCAATTTTTTTCTTTTCTTACTTTTTAAACAGAATTGCTTTGTAGCATTTCCAGCAGATAAAGATGACTCCTTTAGAATTGAGATCTTCAGAGAAAGATTTCTGTGATTTTAATCATTAACCTGAACCCATCACAACATAAGCTAAAGTGAAAGTTCTTACAGATAAGAATATGATAAGAGTAAATCATATAATCCAGAGATTGGAAGTTCAAATTCTTGCCATTTAGACAGTGTTATCCACGGCAGGGTGGTACAGGGTGACTAAGGTCACCTGAGTCACGAATGGCACATCCTGGCTGAACCTGAGACCCCCTCACACCTCCCAGGTGACACCTGCCCTTCATCCTCCAATTCAAGAGAACTAGCTGGGGCTGGTGCTTGATCTTTCCCAATGTTCCAGGGTCACTTCCTTCCTCAAAGCTTCAATTTATCCCTTTTGTTTGAATAATAAAGTACAAATTGGTCCCGGTGTCTGTCCAGCCCTCAGCAATCTGACTCCGCCTACATGATCCCATCATTTCCTTACCTGGTTCTCACATTATAGTCTCAACTTTTTTTCTCAACACAGAATATCCTATTCCAAACGTATTATTGTTACTTCCTCTCATCTTCTCTTTCAACTTAGAAATATGTATAAAAAAACCCACTTGAATGGACCCGCTTTAATTTTCATGCACATTCACAAAAGCAGCTCATCCTTGACTTCGGTATTATGGAGAAAGAAAGCTTTGTCCTGTGCTGGGGTTTGAATCTGCTAGAGATGCCCTTTATCCTGAGCAGAAAACAGGAGACTATCTATCGATCTCTACCTGTATCTATATCGCTCCATCTCTCCATGGAATATTGTGTTAATTATCAAAAAGTAACCTATGTTTAGTTACAGGTGAAGTGTGTATTATAATAACAAACATTTACAGATTACGTAAATCAATGTGATTTCTTATAGCTGTCATGTTTTGTGAGACTCTGCTTATCTCGTGAAAGATTAAATTTATAGAAGTTTTAAAAAATTGTAGTTAACTGTTTAATATCTCAAGGAACTTCTCATTTCTCTTCGGAAACTTAGGACATTGATGTTGAAAAACTATTTAGATTTAAATCTTTTGCTTCTGTTGATTGAACTCCTGTGACTGTTAGAATGTGAGAATTCTCTAATGTTGTTGAGAAGGGTAATAGCATAGTCCTACCTTGAAAAAGACGTTTCCCAAGTATGAGTAAAGTAACATATAATCATGAAAGGGAAATTGAGAACGTTCAAATAAGAAAAAATTGAATTTCATGTCACCACCCTGTGACAACCACTAAGAATAGTTTTATTTAGAGTTCTATTTAGAATCACAACGTGTCCACTTCCTGTCTTGCTTTATCCCTTACCATTACATCTTGCATTATCACATACCGGTTAACATTAATTTCTACCTGCATAAATAATAATTCATGTTTACTTACAAAAACTTAGAAAAGATTGAAAATTATAACGATGGAAGAAAAAAGTCACCTTTAATTCCTGACATCTAGATATAAAATCGCTGTTCCATATTAACATTTTAATATATTTCATTCCTATGTTTTTCCAAGTAGCTCAATCGATATCTATACAGATACATTTTTTAAAAATAAAATTGACATTATAATTTTTTCCAGCATGTTTTCCCAAGCTGCTACTTTTTGAAACGGGCGTCGTGCTAAGTGCTTATTGCTGTGAGTATCTCTGGGCCACTTCACCTGTCTCTTATGCTGAATCCTCAGCTTCATTTTTATCAACACTGCTTTAATGAGCCCGTGTAGATAAATAGCCTACTTCTGGTTTTAGACCTATTTTCTTAGACTAGGTGGCCAGAAAGAGAATGAGTCTTAAAACAATACGAATGTTTGTTTATTCATTTTACTAGGCTGCTTTGTAAACCTTTCCAAGCATTCATCTCTCTCGGGTGGCAGGGCATTATTCCCCTCTTTAGCCTCGGGGCCTGCAAGGTGTTCTGCTCAGAAAGATTAGAGAAACATTAACCATCGACACAATGGTTCCCTTGGGGTCTTTGATCTCATCCTTTTCTTATTTCTAAAAAAAGAAAAAAAAGGAGCCAGGTTTCTCCAAAAAGACTAATTACGATGCCTTTTGAGGCTTTAGAAGCATCAATTAGTGGCTGAGTTACCAAAGCCTCTCTCTCTGTCTCTCTCTCTGTCTCTCTCTCTCTGTCTCTCTGTCTCTGTCTCTGTCTCTGTCTCTCTCTCTCTTTCTCTCTCTCTCTCCCCCTCCCTCCCTCTCCCTCCCTCTCCCTCTCTCTTTTTCCATTCACAGGTGTTATCCCTACTAGCTGATTATTACCTGGTGGTAGTCGTTTTGCTGGTGTTGGGGGTGTCATTGGCTTTGTTACACCCTCAGCCTATGTGTCTTCATGAAAGTCCATGTCAATTTGCCACAGATGCAACCTACACCTCGAGCATGTGATTTATGAAATAAAAAGGACTGAAATCAGCTCAGCGTCCATGGTTGTAACTGGCGTATGCTGTGGCAACATAGTCAGGATGCCATTTTTCTTAGATAGAATTCACCTCCACAGCTCTGTGCAGTAGCATTCTGCCTTTCCATCCCTTCTTGGCTGAATTTATGACAGAGAAATAACTTTTCTCTAAAAATGACATCTCTCGAGGGCTCTTTGTGTCAAAGAACTTAACTCCCTGGAGCTAGATTCAGCAGCAGCCGAGTTTGGAAAAGGGGGCTGGAATGTGCACAGAGCCTGTGTGAGGCCCGAAGAATCTGCGGAAGAGGTGAACATTGAGGGACGACATTGAAATGACCTCGCGGGCCTGCTC
>NW_011888898.1:80699-82376 GCF_000151845.1 Pteropus vampyrus | reverse complement strand
CCCTCTCTCTTTTTCCATTCACAGGTGTTATCCCTACTAGCTGATTATTACCTGGTGGTAGTCGTTTTGCTGGTGTTGGGGGTGTCATTGGCTTTGTTACACCCTCAGCCTATGTGTCTTCATGAAAGTCCATGTCAATTTGCCACAGATGCAACCTACACCTCGAGCATGTGATTTATGAAATAAAAAGGACTGAAATCAGCTCAGCGTCCATGGTTGTAACTGGCGTATGCTGTGGCAACATAGTCAGGATGCCATTTTTCTTAGATAGAATTCACCTCCACAGCTCTGTGCAGTAGCATTCTGCCTTTCCATCCCTTCTTGGCTGAATTTATGACAGAGAAATAACTTTTCTCTAAAAATGACATCTCTCGAGGGCTCTTTGTGTCAAAGAACTTAACTCCCTGGACCTAGATTCAGCAGCAGCCGAGTTTGGAAAAGGGGGCTGGAATGTGCACAGAGCCTGTGTGAGGCCCGAAGAATCTGCGGAAGAGGTGAACATTGAGGGACGACATTGAAATGACCTCGCGGGCCTGCTCGTTCCTATGATCTCAGCACCTCTGGGCCACCGGCTCCCGCTAGGACCTCTCTTCCTCCTGCTTCCATAACTCCAGCTTCCCCTCAGGCTGCCCTCCTCCCAGGGGTGGATCCCCCAGACCGCCCAGCACCTCCCCTCCTTGTTCTCTTGGATCAAAGTCTCCCACTGGTGAATCTGATTGGCTGGACCTATTCCCACAGGCCCGCATCCTAGCGAAAGGATGCCAGGAAACTGCGTTCTGACTTCTAGAATGGAACGGTCGACACTCACGACCTGGAAGTTCCCCCCAAGTATAGAGAAAAAAATATTCGAGAGATGGTAGGCGGGCACGGAGGCACAGGATGCCCACTTCACGACAGAACCGGTCCTTTTGTGAGCGGCGTCTGTGTGAAGAAGAGGCGCCTGGCTCAGTGCTGGCTGCACGCGAGATTCCCGGTAAATCCTGGTCGGATGAATCACACTGACGAGTTCATATTTTAATTCGAAGATATGCTGCGACTGCTCCTTACCACGAGTTCTGACTCCTTCTCCATACCGGAATCGCTACACGTCTGTACCTTAAAGTCGGCAGGATTTATAAAGGCCTGACATCGATGCATGCATTGAGGGCGTGGGAAAATGCTTTGCCTTTCGCCAAGTAAAAATGAAGGCAAGAATACAATCCAGCAAAAGCTGATGATATTTTGGCCCAAAGACAGAGAGGTTTCCCTGATTTTGTGCGATCTCGCTTTGCAGAACTTACACAAAAATGTGAACAGTTCCGGAAGGGTTGCAAAGGGGGGCGGGGGGCGGGGGGTTGGTGACAATCAAATGCCAGCTTCTGGAGTCACAGCGCCCCCTGGTGAATAAAAGGGAGCGCCGCCCCGGCGATGAGTCCACGCGATTCGAATTTGTGTGAGGCGCCTAGGACTAGAGCTAGGGAGTAAAAAGATAGAAATGCAGCTACGGACTCTTGTACTTGTTACTGAGTGAATTCATCAACAGCTATATTGTGTTATGTATTACTGTGTTCATCCTTAAATACATAGTCTCTCATTCATTAATACATGTATTCATTCGTTAGCTAATATTTGTCAAGCATCTACCTCCCTGTTGGTGCTGTGATTACAGGGATGATGAAACAGCCATATTCCTCTCCG
>NW_011888898.1:77260-80649 GCF_000151845.1 Pteropus vampyrus | reverse complement strand
TTCTGGAGTCACAGCGCCCCCTGGTGAATAAAAGGGAGCGCCGCCCCGGCGATGAGTCCACGCGATTCGAATTTGTGTGAGGCGCCTAGGACTAGAGCTAGGGAGTAAAAAGATAGAAATGCAGCTACGGACTCTTGTACTTGTTACTGAGTGAATTCATCAACAGCTATATTGTGTTATGTATTACTGTGTTCATCCTTAAATACATAGTCTCTCATTCATTAATACATGTATTCATTCGTTAGCTAATATTTGTCAAGCATCTACCTCCCTGTTGGTGCTGTGATTACAGGGATGATGAAACAGCCATATTCCTCTCCGTGTTCCCAGGACGATAGGCGAGGCAGAATTCAAAAGGAATACGGTTGTTAATGGGGTGGGTGGGCTCTCTGGGAGGTCAATGTGTTTAAGGAAAGCTTTCTTGATGGACAAAAAGGCTGACTGTTGAGGAGCAGTAGAATTTAGCCGGGTGAACAGGAGAAGGGGCATCGAGGATTGCAGGATGAGTGAGTGCAAAGGCCCTGAGGCAGGAGGGAGGAGCCGGCATTCACGGATTGGAGGTCCAAGAGGCTGGAGCACAGTGAGTGAGGGGAAGGATGGTATACAGTAAGGGAGGTATCCAGAGAGGGAGGCTAGAGCTTGGTAAAGAATCGACATTGTACCGCGTGCAATGGGAAGACGGTGAGGAATTCCAAACAGGGCCATGAGAAAACCATGTACAACACCGTCGAGCCAAATACAATATGGCGTTATTTTCTATTACCCGGCACGATAAGAAGATTCAAAAGAACTGCAAGAGAGCGAAGCTGAGGCGTATTCAGTGGTAGCTTAGAAAAGTACTCGCCTGTGTAACAAGTGAAGAATTTAAAGATGAAAGGGGTTAATGATAACCAAGGAAGGCTTCAGAGGACGGATTAAATCTTGAGTCATGAAGGGACACAGGAAGTTCTGGTGATCACGGAAAAGCAGGAAGGAGGTGAGGACAGGAGGGAGTAATCAGCCTAGGGAGGACATTTTTCAGTAAGAGTCCCTGGTTTGCAGGTTTACTTCAGAAAACCTAAGAGATTTTTTCCTTCCCCATTTCATTTGGGAATGAGAAACTTGGTCATAAGAACCTTTCAGAAGATGTGCACCTGGGGTGTTTACCAGAGGTCACAGATTGGTGCGTGGCTTGAACGCTCCATCCAGCTGGTATACATAGTAGGTTTAGAATTTATTAGAAAATAAATTTGAGTGGTTTCGACATCTTGAGGCTTCACATTAAAAAAATTGAGGATGACTGGCTCCTAGGAAAAAGGCATCTCCCACGTCAATAATCGGCTGCAGGTGATGAGCTGCGCCAGCTGGATGTGGTCAGCTGGATGGAGCAAGTCCCTCCCTGACTGCCATCAATCATTAATACTTTCGGGAGGCCTCGGAATCTGCTCCCCACCCCGTCCCCACCCCACCCTCCACCTCAGCAGTGAGAGGCAAGGGAGGGAGACTGTGTCTCCTCTACAGCTTCATCTTGTGCCTTTCTCTGTCTCTTTCAGCCCTTTGCTTGCATTTCTTTGAGTGCATGTGATCACCTACCTTTATTTGACATTGAAGGCCCCCTGCACTGCCTTCCCGGCCGCTGGGACTGAGATGAGGGTCAAGCACAGGAAGCACGCACGGTCAGGTGCGCCGCCTGGTCCTGCTCTCCTTCCGTTGCCTGCTACCTTCCATCCTCTGACCAAATCTCAGCTGAAACCCAGTTTCTGCTGGGAGAGTGGAGACCTCCTGAAACCCCTTAAGGTCTGCTCCTGTAGCAAATGGGACCAGTTTCCTCTTTAAATCTGAGATTTTAAATGTTCTTTTAAAATATGTGTATTCTACGTTTTAAAGACAGATAAAAAAAAAAAAAGGAAAGGAAATAATCGTCCTGGTGATATTTTGGCAAAATACCCTCTAGGGGGACCTCAGAGGCTGAGGGCCTGGGGAATACTGCCGCGGTCCTTGGGCGCCCCCTGCAGGCACTGAACAAATTACCACGTGATATTGGGGGTTGGCGCCTCCTCCCCCCTTCTCAAGCCTCAGTGCCAGAGTGGAAGGGTCATCCCATCACGATTTCCCTTTCAAAGCCTAAGAAACAGGAGCCTGGCTCAGATGTTGCAGGTTTTGGAGGAAACTCATGCAGGCGCCGCTACGAAATAATGTGGCGGGCTCACTACTGCTTGGCGACAGAGTCTATATTAAGCTGCAACATGTCTGGACAATTTTGTAGCTTCCATGTCAATTCGAGTAGGGTTTTTGTTTCCCCTCGATTTTCCAGTCAACATCTTTGCCATGTGATTCGTTGTGTTCTTTGCAGGGTTTTCATGCCAGTAGTGACACACAATCTTTTATTATCGTAGGTGTTCTCATTGCAGCTATAAATAACATATATTGATAACACCCACCTGCTAACATACTGTGTAATTTACTTCTGCTTTTTGACTTCGGTCTGTCTCTCATCACCATAGCTACGTGGGCCATGCCTACTCACCACCAGCAGCTGCTGTTGTGCAAAAATGTCACCAGGGCTCTGCTTTTACAAGCTCAAGCAACACAAAACAAAAGAATCTGATATTGTGGCGTGAAATCTCTTAATTTACACACGTTGGTTCAATTAAATAAAAATACTGTGTGGGTCAAAGTAGTAATAATAATAATTAAGAGGCACAAGTGTCAGAGTAATCGGTCAATAAATGAATAGGAGTGATTCCTCCTTTATATCATCTGGATTATCAGGGCATATTAATCCACATCCTATTGCCAAGGTCATTCGTTCTTAGCCCTTTTTAAGGTACATCTGTTTATCCATATACTTTTGTGGGATTGATGGGAAATAATTTCCCTTCAGCCCCCTCGAGGCCCCGCCCCAGGCCCGGCCCCGCCCCGCCCCAGCCCCGCCGCGTGGGCGCCCCCTGCTGCCCGCGGCCGGAGCGTGCGGCCGTTCGCCACGCCTCCCGGTTTCTGTCGGCCCACGGGGCGTTCCCTGTCCCTTTAATTGGAATGTACCAAGTCCTTCCAAGTGACGTTTCCTCCCTGAGTCCTAAACGTGAGAAATCCTTGGTCTGACACCCCACAGGAGGGGAGGGGGAGACGGCGTTGTATTTTGCGGGTGTTCTGGGCCAACAGGGAGTGAGGGAGGGCAGGGGGAGAAGCGCGCGGCCGCGGCCCTCCCCGCCTTGCGCCATAGTCCAGTCCCAAGATGGCGGCCACCATGAAGAAGGCGGTGAGTGGGGCGCTCGCGGTGCGGGATGCTGGGGCGGCGGGCGGCCGCGGAGGGGCCAGGAGAAGGATGCTGGGGTGCTCAGCGCGGAAACCCGGCGTGGGGCCCAGGGCCGAGGCCCCCAGCCCTGCGGGCGGCCCCGCGGCGAGGCCTG
>NW_011888898.1:65017-76715 GCF_000151845.1 Pteropus vampyrus | reverse complement strand
TTGCCACACTCGCTGTCCCTGCGTCCCCCAGGCCCAAACCGTGTATGCTGAGGATGACGATGGGCCAGAGCCCGGAAGCCCTGCGTTTAGTCTCCCTGATCCTCCCAGGAATTTAGCCAGGGATACGGGTTTTCCCCGACTTTACAGATGGAGAAACTTAGAGCGGTTGGTGGCTTGGAAGTGACTAAGCTAATAGGAAGTAGAACTGGAATTCAAACTCCGGTTTTTTTTTTTTTTCCCAAAGCACACTTTTTCACCTACGAAGCAAGATAAACTCCCGTTTCGGGTTTATAATCCAGTAAGTCTACCCAGATGCTTAAAGATATCTAGAGAGTAGAAAAGTAAAATGGGCAGGGGGCAGGGAAATAATATCTGGTAATTACTGAGACTTTACTGTGTGCCAGTCATAGTTCTGAGGGTGTTGCACACATTATTCATTTTAATCTTACAGCCCTTTCAGGGGAGATACTGTTTTTATCCTTCCTTTAGATCTGAGGAGCACAGAGGCAAAGTTAGGATTTAAGTAAACACAGGTATGGGGGACTCTGGAGTCTGTGATTTTACTTCCATGATGTCTGATGAGAGTCCTCTGGCTGAAGGGATTTGCTTTCCAGGTTTCGTGCATGTTCTCATTGCATTTCAAGGACCACATGGGAACCGGCTTCCGTAGCTCTTCTACTCTGCAGCGCCCTGTAGTCTGAGCCACCTGTATCTGGTGCAAGGTGACCACCCGTCCCTGTGCATCCGAGATCGAGGGGTTGCTAAAACTGGGAAAGCCCCAGGCAAACCAGGAGAGCAGCTCTCTCCATTGGTCTGCCCTGCATTAAATTCTTATGGAGTACCAGAGTGGGCCCAGGGCCATGGCGATTCAGACAGGCCTGACACTTTGGGTGATTCGCTTTACCTCTCTTTTGCATTGAAATCAAACCCTCTGTTGTTAGGTACGACCTTTAACTCTGTGGAGTTAAGGATACTAGTCGCGTTTCACCCCGTTTGACAGGTGCGGAAACCGAAGTTCAGAGATGAAGCAGACTTAGAGGAATGGCAGTCCGGGGACTTTGCAACAATTTTGATTACTGACATTGTTTCCTTTCATTCATTCAGCAAGCCTTTTGAGCACAGACTACGGCACAGTCTCAATTTTCCATGATGGAGGTGACAGTAGTCAGGAACAATGATGTTTTCCTCCCCTATCATCATACCCTAGTAGGACATTGGCTCTGGGGGAGAGGCGGGCATCAATTGAATAGTCACACAAAAAACTAAAATTTCCAACTCTGATAAGAAGTGTGGAATAAAAAAGTCTTTGGAAAATGAAGTCTGGACTAAGGTCTGTTACGTGATCAGAGAAGATGTGGTCTGTCGGGTCCCGTAGGGAGGGGAAGAGAGGAAGCGAGATGTTCTTCTAGAGAGAGTTTCTCCTGCAAAGAGTTGAGTGCATTTAACAAAAGGAAGGCCAGAACGGTAAGAATCTGGGGAGGAGAGTCGAACCTTGATGGTAGAACATTGAGACGGGTAGGCGGTGGCCAAAGCATGAAGGATTTTCTTTATGTCAGTAAGGCTGGCGTGATAGGCGCGACATCTCGTAGATGTGTCCAGAGCTGTGAACACCTGACAGGTCAGTCATACAACACATTTCCCGCTGCCCCTCAGGAGAAAACAGGCAGGCACGCCAGGCGTGAGAGCGAAATGTCACAGGGTGCCCTTGGAGTGTAACAAAAATCGTTTGCAATCTGGCGTCCTTCACATTTGTAACACATTTCGTCCACCGGGTCATGACTGTGCTGGTGACAATGTTTAGCAAGACGATTTATCCTCCCATCTGCAGTTCTGCTGTCTAAGGCCTGGCGCTTGGCCACGAGGGGACCACAGCCTGCTGTGTGTCCATGGGCCCTCCTCAGGGGAGCCGTCTTTGACCTTCCTACCTGAAGGAGCCCCTTTCACTCCCCAGCCCCCAACACTTTCCACCCCATTTTACTGTCACCGTCCCGTGGATCACCATCTAGGAAAAAGCTTTGTCTTCGCCCATCTCCTCCACCAGAATGTAAGCTCGCCAGCATTCACGAGGGTGGGACCATGGCTCTGTTCACGGTGCCTGCCACACAGGAGATACTGAATTCTTACTGAATGAACACGTGCGTGAAAGGTGAATAGATTCTATATCATAGAGACTTGGGAGATACCCCGGTCGGGCTCCAGTGGATTTTCATTTTTATCTTGAATCTTGAGCAGTTATGTTTCCCTTAGGCCTAGCTATTTTTCTTCTAGATCTGGAGCTTTTCTTCCTTCGTGATGATTTTTGGTAAACGTTACTCGGAAGTAAAGCACTTACAGTGAAAAGCGACTCCATCCGCAGGCTGTGCTAGGTGCTCAGTGTATCAGCCCTGTGAGATAGGGCTAGGTTCCCCATTTTACAGGTGACAAACCCGAGGCGGCTCCAGAGGATCTTGCACGATTGGCCATGGTTCCTGCTGGCCCGGATTTGAATCCACTTTTAGGATCCCCAGCACTCTGTGCTGCCTCGAATACAGAGCAGCTCCTTCTTCCTTAAATTCTTATGGTCAGAACGACATCTGACTTCCTTTAAAGGAGGCATTCCTGAGCTTTGGGGGTGCTCATCCTTTTAAGAAGCTCGATGAGAGCTATGAAGACCCTTCCAGAAGAATGCACGTACATAGCTGCCATTTTGCATGTAATTTCAGGGGGTAAACGGATGTCTCAGTGTCCACAGACCCCCAGTTAGGAATTACCCCTCCCTGCCCAAACGAAGCTGCAGGCACTGTGGGAGTGTTCTAGATCAGTGGGATGGAAATGGAAGCCACCGCCGCTGCTAGTCGGGAAGGTGCAGACCCCTCCCTTCCTGCTGTGAGCAGCACCCCACCGGTGCATGCCACCCACCAATGTTTAGCCTTGAACCCCGGTGAGAAAACCACCATCGAGGAAATGCACTCCCGTGTTTGGTGGGGCTGCAATAGGAAACGCCGTCTCTGCTAGAGAGGAAGCAGGGGCCGAGTTCGCTCTACAGCTTTTCAGAAACCATATGCATGTGAGTCTGACCGGGCGTGATTCAGATTCACGTTCAGAAGCCGGGCATTCAGGCTCAGTTGTGTGTCTGGAAGCCTCGTGCTAGGTGCTTGCACGTGGATTACCCCATAAAGCCTCACGATGCCAACTCTGGTGTTCCCTGTGCCCTGTTTGCTTAGGGAATGGGTAGTCCTCGTGTCGCAAAATGACTTGAGTGCCAGCGTATCTGTATATGGACTTTGGTTTCTCTATGCAGTTCTTTGTTTCCCGACTTCCATACCCATAAACGTCATGCACATGGTTGAACACTCAAAGCTATATGTGTCACGTGTAAAGGATTGTTTTTAAGATGCCCACCGGGTCTTTGACGACGGGCCAGGTACATGCACAACTGTTTATTGGATGATGAGAGCCTGGGTCGGGGTAGGTGGGATTCTAGGCGTCTGCCTTTGTATTCCAACCCCTGAGCGCCAACGTCTGGAGGAGTCAAAGCTGCGTGTCTTACGTCATTGGTCACGAGAGAGCAGGTGAAGGTGGCGGGGGGGTGGTTATGTGCACCACTACTGTTATTAGCAAAAGGGCCAAAAATGGCCCTTGTTAAAACTACATGTGTATTTCTTTCCTCCTTTAAGTTATAACTGACTGCTCTTCCTATTTTATGAATGAGGGGAAACTGAGGAGCATCTGGTGTTTAACTGTTTTTCAGGCTGCAGAAGACGTCAACGTTACCTTTGAAGATCAGCAGAAGATCAACAAATTTGCACGGAATACAAGTAGAATCACAGAGCTGAAGGAAGAAATAGATGTAAAAAAGGTATTGAAAATATATTTCTAATTTAAGAAAAATAAAAGTTTTTCATACTATCGCTTTTTAAAACTGAATTCTATAATTTGTAATTTTATCTCTGGATGCTGTCGCAGATGACACGATCCTCTCAGTTTAAGAAGAAAGACGTTGTTTAAGGGACGTGAGATGACGTAGAGGTGGATTGGGGTGTGACTCAAGGCTGAGGTTCAAGGAGCAGGTCCCAGAACCACATATCAGAGGACTTGGCTGGGGGTGGAACGCTCTTGTCCCCACTGATCCCATTGAGGAAGCTGCCTCGTCAGATGTGGCTTGCTGCCACCGCCACCCCTGTCACCCCAAGCCCTCATGCCCATGGGCCAAGGTCCAGTTCAAGTGCATTTGATTGATGGAATTTAGTTATTATTTGCTTTCATCCTATCATCAAGCACAGCGGAGAACTGTAGGTTTGTTTTTTGTTTTTAATTCTCCCCTAAGAAAGCAGAATTCACCAAAGTGAGAAACTGTCACAGTAGGAGACATTTCGAGTGGCCACGGACACCGCTGTCTCCCACAGGGTGCTGGTAGCGATCCGGAACTATCCCGAGGACAATGTGTTAGCTCGCTCTTCAGTCCTTCCTTATGAAACGCCATCTAAATTTGTAGGAAAGTCTTATTTCAGTGCGATAATGCATTTGTGAAAGGCTCCCTCAGGGAGTTGGTGTCCCCAAATCAAAATTGGCTTTTAGTTTTTAACAGGGACTTTTGAACCCAGTTTTCATTGCCGTTTACTTTTGCGTTTATAGAAACAACTCCAAAATTTGGAAGATGCTTGTGAGGACATCATGCTTGCAGACGATGACTGCTTAATGATGCCTTATCAGATCGGTGATGTTTTCATTAGCCATTCTCAAGAGGAAACGCAAGAAATGTTAGAAGAAGCAAAGGTATAGTGAAGTGTGACCCCGGGTGATGACTTCTAACTCTTAAACTGGGATTTGTGTCATTATAAAGAACACGTGACTATAGGTGTAGGGAAAATAACAGATGGTAGTTAATATCTCACGGATTCTTACAATGTCCCACAGGTGCTCTGAATGCTTTGCAAGTGTGATTTTATTTAATCCTAACAGTAACTCTATGAGATAGGTGCTGTTAACCCCAATTAGACTTGTAGAGGCTTAGAGGGGCTATGGGACTTCCTGAAGGTGACAGGGAATAGTCCTGTGGCTTCAGAACCTGCGCTGGAAATAAAAAGTATTTAGAAACACAGAATATTGTATTAGAAGAGAAGAATCGCTCATAATTCCATTACCCAAAGATAATCACTGTCCACAGTGCACGTTTTCCTGGATTTCTTCCACGTCCTCCCCTCTTTCTTTGAATATTTTTGCTTCGCATTTTGGTCAGTTAACATCCTAGTAAGAGTATTTTCTCATTCTGTTCGATGCTCGTTTACCCAGCTGGTCTTCACTGGGAGCCTGCTCTGGGCCAGGCACACAGATTCTAACAGCATCATTTTTGATGACCGTTTCTTGCTATGTTCGTGGACGTGGATTCAGCTCACTCTCCTCTAATATCATCATTCGTTTCAAACATTTCCCTCCAGTAATTCTGTAGTGAGCATTTTTATACCTAAATCTTCATTCACGTGCAGGAAGTTCTTTTAACTAAATAACCTGAGAAGCGTAATTACTGGGTCAGAGTGCGAGTTTGTTGACGAATTTTGAGGTACAGGCAGGTCACAGTGTTTGTGTATGAGAAGCTAACGGCAGTTAAATATTTTCTGATTCTTTTAAAATTTGCTTCATTAACTTGACTGTTATTGAAAATGTTAGTCTACTTTCTTTAAATGTCTTAGAAAGCAAAACTTTTCATGAATTAAACCCACATTATGAAACCTTGGGAAGAACTAACACTTTTACTCCTGAATCTTCCCGTGCATAAACATCATATGGCAACCTCTTAACGTTTAAATCTTCTCTTTCGTAGTAAAATTTTGTAATTTGAGCTTTTTTAAAAAAAATCTTAAAATACTCTTCTTGGAAGTATTTCAAGATAAGTTTTTGTCACTATTGTGCAATCCTTCCTCCTTCTTCCCCCCAGATAGTAAACCTTTATTTTGCTACTCATTCATTCATTCATTCATTCATTTATTCCGAAAGTATTTGTTAAGTGCTTATTCTGTACCAGAATCTACCATGTGGTAGGGACACGGGACAAGAAATCACATCTGGTCCCTGCCCACACGGAGTGTGTCATCTAGCTGGAAAGTCCTCGTAGTTAGGGAAAAGTTCTGCCAGATTTTGACTATAAGTTGCTGTTCTTAATGATCGGCGACAGTATGAATTTTTAGCATTTCCCCCCGTTTCATAGCCTTTTCTGTGGGAAGTTGGAAGAGGCTGTGTCGGAACCCGTGCTTGTGACCAGCTGTTTACCGGAAGTGCCACGGTGTTCTGGATGGCTCTTCCTTTATTAGGGTAGGATAATTTAGAAATTAATTTTCTTATATCTATTACGTGTTTTAAATCAGCAAAAACTGAGAAAGCAAGCTTGATTTATCTTACAATAAGCAGATATAGACCAGGAATTAAAAATGCCCGTGTTCAGACTTTTGGCTATGATCTAGTTATCAGCATTATTGATTTAGTTGCCTGTCCCAGTTTAGGAAATTCTTGACCTAAAACTCTTCCCAGACGTTTTGTCAGACACGGATCCTCAGCAACATCTGGTCGAGTAGAATTAATTTGAGCGATTTTTTTCCAGAAAAATTTGCAAGAAGAAATTGACGCCTTAGAATCCAGAGTGGAAGCAATTCAGCGGGTGTTAGCAGACTTGAAAGTTCAGTTATATGCGAAATTTGGGAGCAACATAAACCTTGAAGCCGATGAAAGTTAAACGTTTTATAATACTTTTTAAAATTTGTTTAATAAACTTGAATATTGTTTAAATGATAATTTCCTTTCTTCAAATGATATGGAGAGCAAAACTTTCTTTTTTTAAAAAAAATTTTCTTTTATTTAATGGAAACTTGCCTATTTTCACATGTCTTGCTTATTTATTTTATATTTTTAAAAGAAGACAGTATTCATCTATGTATTTTGCATAACGATTATATCAAATGTAGGGATTGATGTCATGTTATTAAAGACAGTTAAGCAATCGTTTATGCTTCTATATTATCATTTAGAATATCTTGCAGTTTTTGTAGGGAATCTCACAGTTGTGTTACGTTGTTTATGCTGATTTCCGTTGCTATTTACATGGTGAAAGGATAACAGAGAACTAACCTGACTTCACTCATTTCACAGCTGAAACTTGGTCATATAATAAGAAATATGTAGATATTTTATTTTAAAATATGCAGTATATATTCTATCAGAACCTACGTATTTCACACGTCTCTTACGTATCTATACAAATCATAAATCTTGGAGAAAGTTCCGGCAAACGACTGGTTGAGCTTCATACAAACACAGTGCAACGATAGAAGAATGTTTCAGAAACCAAGAGATGTATCAATAGGAAGAACAGTTCAGTGTTTTTTAAAAACGATGCTTTAGATTTTATGCGAGTGCTCTGTAATTAACTAGGGTTATATTGATAACGCTGTAGACGTTAAGCAGCTGTGTCTTTAACAATAAGGCTTTTTTTCCTTAAATAAAGAGAACATTTATCCCTTCAAGCCCCCAAAAGACATATATTTTGGGATTTGGGAGACCTAATAGTATGAAATTCCCAGCAGATGGCAGCGCTGCTCCAGAATGCCAGTGGGAGGATCATAGTACAAAAATGAGGGTAATTCTGGGATTAAATATACATAATTTTAAGAGGAAATGTCATTTTTTTAACCTTCAAGGCTAAACTTTCTATATTGTTTAGAAACGATGCAGGCTTAAAGCTAGAATATATAAAATTCATCTTGACGTCAAGGCAACTTTTTGCTGCAAAATTTTCCCATGTAGTAATATTCAAATTCTAGAAAATGACTCTTAAAAGGATATTTTTTTCCTGCATCCATTTGGTTAGTGTTCAGGTAGAGGTGTGGGGCTGGGAGATGTATCAGTCAGGTTATAGCTGGAAATAACACACTCAAATTACAATAATTTCAGAAAACTTTAGCCAAGATTACGAAGGTGGAGGGTTTTGTACCCTCAGAGGCAGGGGTGACGGCAGCCACCCCCCTCACTCTGTAATCCGGGGCCACCTTCATTTGGGGGGGTGACACAGCCAGCCTGTGACACCCCTGCAGCGACACAGCCGAGAGACCTGACACCCTGACCTCATTCTCTCTCCCTCCAAAATCCATCTGGTGCCCACCACTGGCCAAATCCAACCCGAGTTCAGAGGGAGTCCATCAAAATCAGTCTGTGCCAGGACCCCGGATGGGTGGTGAATGGATGGGTCCGGGGTGGAGCTGACGCAGGAAGGTGGCTAACATTGAATCGTTCAGAAATTTTCACAACAAAGACTCATCCGACTTATGTGTCAGAAACTGGATCATATAACTGCCTGGGCTTTAAAATATTATCAGTATATTAGCAAGTAAGCCTAAAATAAGACGAACATTGGGGGTGGCGATAACACTATACATTGTCGCTAACTTTATACCTCGTTTTTCTTAGTTTACCTGTGAAGTTCTAGGATATCAGAAATATAATTCTCACTTTTCTAAAGTGTCCCTAAGCCTTTTCCCATTTCTGTTAGTAGCGAGTATTTGAGGCTAGATGAAGCCCAGGAAGCAGCATCTGAAGAAGTAACTAAAACTCTACTCTAGCCAGTAGTTGCCACAGATTTTTTTATTTCTTGACAGGAATACTGATTTTTGTGTACAGTCACTATTTTCAGCGCAACTATTTTTAAAGCATTGCAAGCTGAACAAAAGATAGTTGTAAAACAAACTTGACCATCAGGCTGCCAGTTTGCAAACCCAGGTGCACAGCGTACTGCGTCTTATCCAGGCTTTTAGTAGAATGTTGGTGGTAGATAGTTTGCTCTGAACTTAGGGCCTTGTGAGCTGCTGTTCTGTGCCATTGACTTCTTGTCATCTCGATAACCACCACTATCTTGTCCAGGCCTTGGGAGCTCTAGTCGAAAGCTTGGCTAATTAGGGGAGGGAGGTGGGAAATGCCATTTGGGGTAAAGTTTTGACAGCTGGAGGCCAGGGGTGGCTCTAAAGGGCTTCGAATAGAAAGGCTATCCACACGATGGAGCGCTGTTTGAAAATAATTTGGCAGTTGGTAGATGGGTTTTAGTACAAAGAGATGGAGGTAGGGGTAGCGGATGTTCCTGCACTTCCCCTGGTGCATCGAGTCAGTTGGCAGATGAAGAAAGAAAAGCAAACTAGGACTTAAGAGAGAAGGTGAGATGTATAGGTCTTGACAGTACCAGAGAGACGAGGGAGGAGGAGGAGGAAGCCAAAGACAACTTGGTTTTGAGCACTGGCCCCATACAGCCTGCAAAACAGGTTTTCTTTGGCTCTCGTAGTTAAAAATTAAAAAAAAAAAAAAATTTCTTGCCACAGTAAAATCAGGAGATCTCACATAAAATTTCAGCTTGGCAACATTGGGACCATATTTCTCAGTGATGATCTTCAGCTGCTCACCCATGAGACAAAGCAGGCTCTCTGCAGCTCACCCCGCCCCTCGCCACTCTCTCACATCACATGCCTGGCACCTGGCCTCACTGGCTTTGACCTCCGGACAGCAGCAAGGGCGGAAGTGTCTGGCATGGGAGGAGAGCAGGGCTTTGGCTTCGGACACGTGGCGCGGCTAGGACGCCCACCATGTGAAGACGTGCGATCGGACACGGGAAAGGTGGGTTGAAGCTTTTCCTTTTTTTTTTCTGGGACGTGAGGGGCAAGGAAACTGGCAACAAGGTTACCTTCTAGCACTCCGGCAAAAAAGGCTAAGAAGAGGAAGGTAGCAGAGGTCAAGGCCCGAGGAGCCAGAGTAAGCTTGGGGGTCTACTGGCAATGAGACAGGGCCTGGGCCCCCAGGAGCACCCCAGGGCGGCTGAGAAGGGGCCAGGTTTACAGAGGCGGGTATCTGCACTAGAGTCACTGCTCCTGGGATTCCCCGTGAGCCCGGGACTGTCCCCCACTCCGTGCGGGACCGTTTTCATCCTAGAGAAGTGCTTCTTAACATTTAAGGTGCATGCACAGTACTTGGGGATTTGGTTAAAATGCAGGTTCTAGGTCAGTGGTCTTGGGCTGGGGCCTGAGCGTCTGCATCTGTAACATGCTTCCAGATTCTGCTGTTACTGGTGGGCCATGCATTGGGTGGCTGAGGCAGCTGGTCACGAAAGAGAGGAGGACTTAGGAAAAAATGCAGCTGGGAGGAAAGAGCCAGTGGAAGAGACAGGCCGCATGACGATGGGAGCACTGTGGAGAACGTCAGAAACGCGATGTTTTCCACAGCACTAAATCCTGAAAAAAAATATATAAAACGGATGTTGCCTTGGACAACTATCTCGTAGAAATCGGATGAAACCCCGTTTTTTTAACACGTCCTCCAGGTGATTCTGATTCAGCTAAAGCACTAGCCTGGCTCTAATAATTCGGTCTGTTCAGGGGCTCAAGGGAGGAGACGAAACACCATCTGATAATCCTTAGCACGTAATTACGTCTGATGATGAAAAGTAACAGGAAACGGTGGCACGGAAGAAGCCTCAGCCGGCCGGCTTAGGGGTGTCCTGGTGGAACCTGGGGTTAGGGTCGTAAACAGACTATAAAACATTGAGCAACGGGTGATGTGAGATTTGGAGGCAGACGCAAAAGTGTTTTTACAAGGAAGTTCACCGTGGAGCGAAGGAGGTAAGACAGCCATTCGATGCGACTGCCCTATAGGTGGAAGGGCTTTTCTTTTTTCGTTTTCGAGATCGGGGATGTATGAGTGCAGGCGGGAGCAGACGGGATGCAATCCGGGCAGGAAGGTGACGAAGAAGTCTAAGCACTGGAGGTGGCGGAGCTCGGCAAGGGAGGATGGCAGGACACCCGGAGAACAAAATTAGAGGTACACCTAAGACCAGCTCTTCCTCGAGGAGTAAATGGTAACAACAAAAATTCAGAATAGCGATTACCTCTGGCGGGGGAAGAAAATAGGATTGAAGAAGCGAAGTCAGGAGGCTGGGTCGTGGGTACAGAGCTATCTACGTTTAATATATTACATTCAGCGTGGACCCTTGTATGTGCATTGATGTCACTCACAATAACGAGTTCTTATGAAATGCTGTTAGTTATGGCACGAATATAAACCGGGAAAAATAATGCATCTTGCGAGGTCGTTACTGGTATTTTACTGCATCGCTGTGACATTTTTGTGTGTCATTTGACATAAAATGGAGCGTTGTATCTCTCTATTTTTAAAAGTAGAAAAAGAGCAGCCCCCAAAGCAGAATTCTTAATTAAAGATGACATATACATACCACCTTTATGTATGGGGCAGAATTTAAAGGTTGGCTTAAAGATGCGGTGTAAAAAATTTAGAGAACAGTAATTAGAGAGTGTGTGTGTGTGTGCGTGCGTGCGCGTGTGTGTATTTTTCAGTAACTAGTTCTCTGCTAGAGCCTCCATTCTGATACGTAGGGATAATTTTAATGTTTACTCTTCCGAATGCTTTTTACTTATTCCTCCCTTTCTCACAATGACCTTTCATCAAAGTAGATTCTGTTATCGCCTCTCATTGTACAGATGTGGAGAAGGTTCTGGGAGGCAAGACAACTTGCCCCAAGTCTTCGCGAGCTCTTAACGCACAAACTGCACTTCTGAAATTATTTCGTTTGGTGATCTTATCAAAAAGAATTTCAGGTAGCTTCTCAAATATACATGTAAACGCATATGTGTATCTGCATGAAATATAAATATGACATTAACAGAACAGGGAAAAGGAA
>NW_011888898.1:63062-64542 GCF_000151845.1 Pteropus vampyrus | reverse complement strand
AGACTCAAACCCAAGCAGTGGGGCCTCACAAAATCTGTGCACCCAACCACTCCATAGCAATACTGGTACCCAAGTGTAGAACCTTCTAGAAATCCCTCAAGCCCATAGTAACTTCAAGTTCAGAATGTCCCTTAGAAATGGGTGGGAATTAGAAGGTAGAGTAGTGATGGCCTTGGTCCATGAGCCGTCTTAAAAAAACCCTTCTCACCAGAGACCCATTTCAGTTTAATCCTGTGAGATGAGAGAAGGTATCTGGTTATACCAACAGCACATCTGGAATCCTGAACTTGGCCTTGGACAGCACTGTGCACAGTAATATTGGATAGAAGGGGAAGGGTCATTTCTGTCAGAAACACTAGTTGTGATTTCTGATTTATTTTATAGTGATATCTCTGACATCCGAGGTCACGCTGCCATTTGGAGTAGCACTGGCGTTATTGGTAGATTTTGTCTGATAGATGTCAATAAAACCCTCGATAACACAGATGTAGTTGAGCCAATGTCTTAGGAAATGGATGAAATCTTCCTCAGGATGTGATTGCAGTGGGAAACAATTGGCCTGAGGAGGACTTGGATTTAATGAAGGATCTATTCATTATTGTTTTTAAATCATTCAGGTAAAACTCACGAAGTCCGAATTACGGTAGCTGGCAAAGGCGAAGGACTATGATTAAGTTAAACTAGTGCAGAACTAGGATGAAACTTGTGTCTAAGACGACGCTTCCCTCGGCCCACATGTCTCCACCTTCGTCCCTATGGCCTTGGCCCAATGGCCGTGATTGCGTCTGTCTCTCAGTGAGTCTCCTCGTCTCAGTTCTGCTCATACACACTTGCTTCAATCCATTTTTACCCAGTAGCCAGATACATTTTTTAAGACCGCAAATCTGATTAGCTTACTCTCTCCCCAATACTTTCCCTCCCTCTCAAAAAATTAACGTCCTCCTCTTGACGGGAGCAGTGGAAAAGCAAACACATCATGTGGCCCGCGGGATTCTAACCCTGCCACCCACCCATTTGCCCTTTCCTCTCTGCGCTAATCGTACTGACTTCGTTCCATTCTCTGAAGCGTGTCCTGCTCCCTTGTCGTCGGGCCTGTGCCCTCGCCAGATCAAATCCCCCCGGGTACTTTGTAGCATGAGCTTCAATTACATTTATATTCATCTGTGCAAATGATTGGTATGTCTTCCTCATTAGACAGAAGTCAGAGGCTGTGTTGATGTTTTCCTTTCTCTTATACTCCCAGCCCCCACCTACCATGAAATCTAGTACGTCATAGTACTCGATATTTATCATGACCCAGTAGTTCCGCAAGCCCCACTCCCCGCCCATAAGTATCCAATAGATAAGGGAGTTCGTGTCCATCAAAAGATATATTCAAGAATGCTCATAGGAGCTTTATTCTTAAATAGCCAAAACACCCAATTTCCGTCAACGGGAGAATAACAGATAAATACATTGTGGTCTAGTCATACAATGGAAT
>NW_011888898.1:60183-62051 GCF_000151845.1 Pteropus vampyrus | reverse complement strand
CTTTGTAGCATGAGCTTCAATTACATTTATATTCATCTGCGCAAATGATTGGTATGTCTTCCTCATTAGACAGAAGTCAGAGGCTGTGTTGATGTTTTCCTTTCTCTCATACTCCCAGCCCCCACCTACCATGAAATCTAGTACGTCATAGTACTCGATATTTATCATGACCCAGTAGTTCCGCAAGCCCCCCTCCCCACCCATAAGTATCCAATAGATAAGGGAGTTCGTGTCCATCAAAAGATATATTCAAGAATGCTCATAGGAGCTTTATTCTTAAATAGCCAAAACACCCAATTTCCGTCAACGGGAGAATAACAGATAAATACATTGTGGTCTAGTCATACAATGGAATGCTACACAGCCATTAAAAAGAACAAAGTACAATGACATGCAAAAACAAGGTCATTGAATCTCAGAGACTTATATAATGTTAACCGAGAGAAAGAGTACAATTCCATTTATATAAAGTATAGGAACAGTGGCAGGCAGGAGAAGGTCACCTTTTAGGGAAGGACAGTAATAAGTACCATTTACGGAGCATTTACTAAACCCCAGGCACTTTATCAAACCCTTGAATGTGTCTTAATGAACAGGCCCTCCCCAAACCCGATGGGGTTGATTTGTCAGCTGAGGAAACTAAGGATATGAAATGGGATGGCCACGCTGCTGGTGAGTGCAGCGTGATCTCATTGTGTCCTGACGGGTTATGTCACGCAGCTGCACAAACCATCGCCTGGGGCTGCTAGGGGACATCAAGCATGCCCCACGCACGGGCCTGGGTCGCCGTAAGAACTCCAAGTATCGTCTGTCGGGATTAGTCCTGGGAAAAAACGGAGGCTCCCAGAGGTCGCCCAAGGCCATGTAACTGAGGTCGCATGTGTACAGTTCTGACCATGAATTCTATTGTGCGGATTGATTATAAGTGACTTTTCACGCTTACTCTGAATGGGACACCGTATTGTGACTTTTGTGAGCACTTCCGCCTTTCTGAGCCTCTTCCTCCCAAAGTCAAATATTAAGAAGTATATTTCACGACTGCCTTGGTATAAAGGCATGTGTAATCTGGCTTGGATTATATTCATTATTTTTTCTGACTAAAAAAAACCACAAAAACATTTTCATGGGCTCCTAAGAAACCATGGGCACTATGCTCGCTGGGCCCAGTGAGGAAATGGGACCTGATGAATGTAGATGAATTGTCAGGTGCCAGTGATGAAGATGGCGGGTTTTTTTTGGGGTGGGGGGGAGTAGGGGATAACCTGTGGTTGGAAAACACAACTGAAGACAGAATTATGTTTTCATGGAATAAGATTCTACTTCTCTGGTAATTTTTAAATTGCCATAGTTACCGTAAAAGATTCAGCCCTCAGCGTAAAATGACGTTGGAGTCCAAACGATAGTGAAGACTTTCTGACTTAATGAAAAAGCAGAAAACAATCCAGAAAAAGAGCCTACGCTTGATGGAAATGGTGTTTTGTGTCATTTGATCTGGTTTGGAGTGGGGTGGGGGAAGGAATTAATGAAATGCTACAAAATGCTGGAGTTCAAATAGACCTTGATATAAATAGTGAATTGTGCTTTCGGGCTTTCAAAATACAGGATTCCGGTCTCAGGTTAAATAGCATCCTGTTGGAGCCAATCTGAATATGCAGAAGCTGATCGCAATGAGTACCACAGAGAATGCAAGACTCCCTGAAAGTTTTAAATTACCCATTTGCCTGGAGTCCGAACCATTCCAGAAGGTCTTTGAAAACAGACTGAAGGAAAGAAAAAAATCCCTTCAGCAACTGAGATGCTATTTGTGTATGGGATTTGAGTAGCTCTGAGCTAGTAGCTGGTGTCTGTAACCTTTTATGAAGGTCTTT
>NW_011888898.1:56173-60133 GCF_000151845.1 Pteropus vampyrus | reverse complement strand
GGTCGCATGTGTACAGTTCTGACCATGAATTCTATTGTGCGGATTGATTATAAGTGACTTTTCACGCTTACTCTGAATGGGACACCGTATTGTGACTTTTGTGAGCACTTCCGCCTTTCTGAGCCTCTTCCTCCCAAAGTCAAATATTAAGAAGTATATTTCACGACTGCCTTGGCATAAAGGCATGTGTAATCTGGCTTGGATTATATTCATTATTTTTTCTGACTAAAAAAAAACACAAAAACATTTTCATGGGCTCCTAAGAAACCATGGGCACTATGCTCGCTGGGCCCAGTGAGGAAATGGGACCTGATGAATGTAGATGAATTGTCAGGTGCCAGTGATGAAGATGGCGGGTTTTTTTTGGGGTGGGGGGGAGTAGGGGATAACCTGTGGTTGGAAAACACAACTGAAGACAGAATTATGTTTTCATGGAATAAGATTCTACTTCTCTGGTAATTTTTAAATTGCCATAGTTACCGTAAAAGATTCAGCCCTCAGCGTAAAATGACGTTGGAGTCCAAACGATAGTGAAGACTTTCTGACTTAATGAAAAAGCAGAAAACAATCCAGAAAAAGAGCCTACGCTTGATGGAAATGGTGTTTTGTGTCATTTGATCTGGTTTGGAGTGGGGTGGGGGAAGGAATTAATGAAATGCTACAAAATGCTGGAGTTCAAATAGACCTTGATATAAATAGTGAATTGTGCTTTCGGGCTTTCAAAATACAGGATTCCGGTCTCAGGTTAAATAGCATCCTGTTGGAGCCAATCTGAATATGCAGAAGCTGATCGCAATGAGTACCACAGAGAATGCAAGACTCCCTGAAAGTTTTAAATTACCCATTTGCCTGGAGTCCGAACCATTCCAGAAGGTCTTTGAAAACAGACTGAAGGAAAGAAAAAAATCCCTTCAGCAACTGAGATGCTATTTGTGTATGGGATTTGAGTAGCTCTGAGCTAGTAGCTGGTGTCTGTAACCTTTTATGAAGGTCTTTAAAAGCAAACAAACACACAGGAACTGGGGAATGGAAGCAGGGCACTGAACAAGTTCTAAGTTTCATATAGGACCCCACAGGATGCTCGCATGTCTTCATTCTGTTCACGTAGCGACAGCCGTGAGCCACGCAGGACAATGGGTAAGTACAAAATATGCTTTTCTTTCTTCTTTCTGGTTGTTATTGACACCCAAGCCGGTCGCTTACCTTCCTTTTTTTTCTGTCGTGGGTGGTGTGTTTCTTGCTGGACCGAGTAATTTGTGTGCGGGTAGATGAATGTGAAACTGACAGGAAAGCCAGTTTGGATGCAGAGAAAATGGGTTAAGCCACCACACAATCATCTGATGGATGAGATAATCTTACCCCTAACCAAAGTATGTTCAGACCAGAAACGCTCTGCCTGGGTCTAACCCAGATGTCTCCCTCCCATGACCCTGCAGTTCACGTAACTGAAGGAAGCCGGCCGAGTGAGTAGTAGCTGCCCCGTGCAGAGGTGGCGGACTTCTCTAGTATGCCACAGTGTACACCCGCCCTATTGTCTTCTTAACTATAAAGTCACTGCAGCTTTTATGGAAAAGGGATTCCTAGTGGTCTTTCGTTTTAGGCTAATGTCATAGCTGTTAGAACACTTGGGAGTTGGGGAGATGGCGTTGACGGGCAAGGATGTGCCCATCAAATGGGAGAGAAGAGCACATTGGCTTCACCCAGCTGTCTCGTCCAGTAGGCGACAGTTGCTGACGCTTCGATTGTTGAGGGAAAGCCGGCGATCTGAATTTCCTTCAGGGTGAAATCTCCAGATTTTTAAATGTTGCCAAATCATCGAGAGGTTTAAAAGACGTTAAGAAGCACAGGACAACAAGGCACAGCCGACAAATGTCTGCAAAACGCATTCACAGACTACCAACTCCTGGCCAATTCACAAGGAAATAAAAACATCAGTAGAGATCGGCGAGGGCTGACAAAAGCCTTTTAATTAATACTAAAAAGGAAAGTCACATCTTTGCTTTGGCGTTTTAACCGAACGATACTCTTCAACAATGTTTCCTATCTTTGACCCAAAGGGAAAAAAAAAAAGATAAGGAAAAAACCCCAACACATATATGGCAGGGATATTTTTTACAGCTTCAGTGAATTGTTTAAATGTGGTTTGAATTTATGTCTTACTCGGCTGCTGTGATGGGTTAAAGGAGATTTTAATACATTGCTCAGATGAAAAGAGGTATGGAGATTCTTCAGTAGATAAAAAACAGTCGTGGACAGAACATTTTTTTTAAATAATGGTCAAGAAAACATATAAACAAACCTAAATATCAACAGAGAGAGTTTGCCAATAAGTTGGTAAAGCAAAAAGGGTTATTAACCTCAAGACAGGATTGCTGCTGGGGTCACAGGAAAACCATCTGCCATGCACCGTTTTTTATTGACACTTCAGGATAAATAAAAACACTCCATTTCAATGTTGGAAACTCATGTTCCATCTTTCTGGAATGCCGCGAATGGGCCTATAACCATAGCAGTGCCCCATTTCCCCTTAAATCTTCTCTTGGCTTCACAAGTGCAGCAAGAGGCACCTTCTAGTGTTTTCCTCATGACAGCCCTGGACTCAGAAATCTACGAGATGCTAACAAAAGAGAGACAGTTAAAGCTCTTTTCATTTCTGCGGGTGACCTTCTAGAGCAGAGCCAGAGTGACATTAAATGTGACTTTAAAGTGTGCTTTCTGTTCATTTTCGGGACCTCCTAGAACCTTGGGTTGGAGCTGAAAGGGGTCTTGGGGAGTTGCAACACAGACTTTATGGATGGGAGTATTGAGGTACAGAATGGCTGGCTCAAAGAGTCAGGGTCAAAGAGCAAAGCAACGTCACTTCAATTCCACGTCTGTGGTAGGCAGCCTTCTAAACCGACTCCCCGTGCCCCCGCCTCCTGCTATTCATGCCCTTGTGTGATCCTCCGCCTTTAAATGTGGACTGGACCCAGCAAGATGCTTCTCACGATAGAGTACAGCTGAAGTGATGAGGTGTCATTTCTGTGCAGGTTACAGAAGACTGGCTATTATCTTGCTTGCCTTCTTCCTCGTTGAGTCTCTGTCTCTGTCTCTGTCTCTATCTCTCTACCTCTGGCTCTTCTCACACACTTGCTCTGGCAAAGCCAGGTGGAGGGGGCCTGTGACAAAGAACAGAGGGAGGCCACCCACCAACAACCACTCAGAAACTGAGGCCCTCAGTCCAACAGCCCTGGAAGGACAGACTCCTGCTAACACAAGTGGGCCTAGAATCGCATCCTTCAGATGAGACAAGGTCCCTTGTCGGCACCTTGGTTGTAGCCTTGTGAGAGATTGTGAGCCAGAGGCATCCAGTGCTGTAAACCATCCCAGACCCGCAGGACCTGGGAGGTCATCTCTGGGTGCTCTTCATAGCTGCCGAGTTTTGGGGGAGTTCGTTATACAGCAGTAGATCCCTATTACAATGTCTCGACTCAGGCCACTGTTCTTTGTCTAGTCGGCTGCCCTTATATCCTTTGTATGTATATGTTTTTAGTTACTGTGTCCACATTTTATTGATAATTACTGTGAGGACACTGTTTCAGGCAGTGTCCAGGGTACAAAGATGGGAGTGGCAAAGTCCTTATTCTCACAGAATTGTGCTTCAGTAGTGGGACCAAATTTTAGAATGGCCATCTTGGTGGGATACAACAAGATTTCTGTAAAGACCAAGAAAGACCGATTTCTTTGCCGGAAAAATGAACATAACACGATTGGACGATTGTAAGAAATGAGAAGAGTTAACCGAAGTAGTGCCTGTTGTGTGCCAAGCACCGTGGTGTGAGCACTTTGTGGATATTCGCTCGCTTAATCTTCACAACTTTATCGTGAAGGCGGTAGCATCACTCTCGTTTTTACAGACATGGAAACTGAAGCACAGAGATTTTAAACAAGGTCACTCTGGTAGAAATTGACAGACAAAAA
>NW_011888898.1:53882-56123 GCF_000151845.1 Pteropus vampyrus | reverse complement strand
ACTTCTGTGCAGGTTACAGAAGACTGGCTATTATCTTGCTTGCCTTCTTCCTCGTTGGTTCTCTGTCTCTGTCTCTATCTCTCTACCTCTGGCTCTTCTCACACACTTGCTCTGGCAAAGCCAGGTGGAGGGGGCCTGTGACAAAGAACAGAGGGAGGCCACCCACCAACAACCACTCAGAAACTGAGGCCCTCAGTCCAACAGCCCTGGAGGGACAGACTCCTGCTAACACAAGTGGGCCTAGAATCGCATCCTTCAGATGAGACAAGGTCCCTTGTCGGCACCTTGGTTGCAGCCTTGTGAGAGATTGTGAGCCAGAGGCATCCAGTGCTGTAAACCATCCCAGACCCGCAAGACCTGGGAGGTCATCTCTGGGTGCTCTTCATAGCTGCCGAGTTTTGGGGGAGTTCGTTATACAGCAGTAGATCCCTATTACAATGTCTCGACTCAGGCCACTGTTCTTTGTCTAGTCGGCTGCCCTTATATCCTTTGTATGTATATGTTTTTAGTTACTGTGTCCACATTTTATTGATAATTACTGTGAGGACACTGTTTCAGGCAGTGTCCAGGGTACAAAGATGGGAGTGGCAAAGTCCTTATTCTCACAGAATTGTGCTTCAGTAATGGGACCAAATTTTAGAATGGCCATCTTGGTGGGATACAACAAGATTTCTGTAAAGACCAAGAAAGACCGATTTCTTTGCCGGAAAAATGAACATAACACGATTGGACGATTGTAAGAAATGAGAAGAGTTAACCGAAGTAGTGCCTGTTGTGTGCCAAGCACCGTGGTGTGAGCACTTTGTGGATATTCGCTCGCTTAATCTTCACAACTTTATCGTGAAGGCGGTAGCATCACTCTCGTTTTTACAGACATGGAAACTGAAGCACAGAGATTTTAAACAAGGTCACTCTGGTAGAAATTGACAGACAAAAATGGCAACCTGAAATCTGGGCTGTCTGGGCCATAAAGTCTGTATTTTAACAATTTTGTTCTCCTGTTTCTAGAAAAATGAAGGATGATGGGATAACATATATAAAGTGCTTAGCACAGTACCTGATATGTAGTGAGTGCTCAACATGTGGTTGCTCTGATGAGGATGATGATAATGATTACAAAAGATAAATTTTCACTGTTGCATCGGCTGGCAGCAGCTGACCTGTATATAACAAAGATTTTATGAGGTTTTGATGAAAGCTGACCCAAAGCACTAAAATGTTTTAGCATATCATTCAAGAAAAAATAAGCTAATATTAAAAAAAAATTGTTTGGACCTGAAGGTATTTAGATACTTTCTAGTGAATGTGCTCTTAAAAAAAAAAAAAAAAAGAAAACAAAACAAAAACCCAAACAAATGACCAGCCAAAAATTTCTCCTCTGATTTAAGCCAAAAAGGAAACTTATTGGTGCATAATAACTGAGTATTCAGAGACGGAATTGGCTTCAGGCAGTCTGGGTTCGGGGCTCTCAGAGTGTCACGTGGATTTATTCCTGATGCCACTTTCTGGACTGGTTTTATTCTGAGACTACAGGCGGCATCTCCAATCCATGCTCCCTGTCCTCATGGAGAGACGAATTTGGTGGCTTCCCGTTCATAGCTTTCCAGATTTAAGCTGCGCGACAGAATGAAAACCTTCTTGACAGCACTCATAAAAAAATGAGATTCATTCTGAGAAGCCTGGCTTGGGTCACGTGCCCACCCTGACCCATATCCGGGAGATACTGTGGTTTGATTGGTTAGATCTGGGTCATGTGCCCTAATCTCAAGTTGTAGGTGGAGACCCAGGAACTGAGAGCAAGGATTGGGGGGACTCCAAAGAATTGGGGATCGGTGTCAGGAAGCAAATGGTGAATGCTCACGAGAAAATGATGGAATCTTGAAATGTGTACATATTCAACAGTCAATCCATGCGAGATAGAGGAGGAAATATATAAACCTTGCATCATTTTGATACTTTTGTCCTGTGTAGTTTCTTCCGATCATTATTTTCAACGGCCAGCATACTTATACAATTTTACATTTACAACATGTTATTCTAGCAAGTGCTTCTTTATATACCTATAAAACAGGAATTGACTACTTTTGCAAATATTTGGTGACTTCTGGTTATACGTTGCGAGTAGAAAAGAGAAACACAAAACTGGATTCATCTACTTTCGTTTTCACAGGATCCACTTCCTAGCTTTGTACAAATAGAGCATCTTGAAGAAAAATAGAAAAGAAGCCACTTGGAAACATC
>NW_011888898.1:47786-53377 GCF_000151845.1 Pteropus vampyrus | reverse complement strand
TAAGCCAAAAAGGAAACTTATTGGTGCATAATAACTGAGTATTCAGAGACGGAATTGGCTTCAGGCAGTCTGGGTTCGGGGCTCTCAGAGTGTCATGTGGATTTATTCCTGATGCCACTTTCTGGGCTGGTTTTATTCTGAGACTACAGGCGGCATCTCCAATCCATGCTCCCTGTGCTCATGGAGAGACGAATTTGGTGGCTTCCCCTTCATAGCTTTCCAGATTTAAGCTGCGCGAGAGAATGAAAACCTTCTTGACAGCACTCATAAAAAAATGAGATTCATTCCGAGAAGCCTGGCTTGGGTCACGTGCCCACCCTGACCCATATCCGGGAGATACTGTGGTTTGATTGGTTAGATCTGGGTCATGTGCCCTAATGTCAAGTCGTAGGTGGAGACCCAGGAACTGAGAGCAGGGATTGGGGGGACTCCAAAGAATTGGGGATTGGTGTCAGGGAGCACATGGTGAATGCTCACGAGAGAATGATGAAACCTTGAAATGTGTACACATTCAACAGTCAATCCATGCGAGAGAGAGGGGGAGATATATGAACCTTGCATCATTTTGATACTTTTGTCCTGTGTAGTTTCTTCCGATCATTATTTTCAACGGCCAGCATACTTATACAATTTTACATTTACAACATGTTATTCTAGCAAGTGCTTCTTTATATACCTATAAAACAGGAATTGACTACTTTTGCAAATATTTGGTGACTTCTGGTTATACGTTGCGAGTAGAAAAGAGAAACACAAAACTGGATTCATCTACTTTCGTTTTCACAGGATCCACTTCCTAGCTTTGTACAAATAGAGCATCTTGAAGAAAAATAGAAAAGAAGCCACTTGGAAACATCTGAATGAATTTACAAAGGCTGTAGTTAAGAAAACACTATTGTTTGGTTTTATAGACATAGAGAAGAAAAATGCTATGTCTATACACTGATACCTGGTGACTCTATTTTTTTTTTTTTTTTTTTTTTTACCTGGCATGTTAACGTGGTTTTGATTCTATTCAAAGTCTGACTTTTCTTGGAAAAGGAGTAAGAGCAGCTAGAAAGTCATTCATTTGTCTTTATGCTTAGGAATAAGAGGAAAATGTGTTCCTCTTTCTAAAGATTGTGTATGTGCGTGCGTATGTGTGTGTGTGTGTGCGTGCGCGCACGCGTGTGCATTTCTGCTCTATCCTTTTGACTGAGGTTACTTATAAGGCACATAGAAATAATGAAATTAAATTTCCTCCATTTCTTATGATGCTACAAACCTTTATAAAGGTTGCTATAAAAATCATAACTACGTTGTTTCCTGAAAAGTAATTTTCCTGTTAGTCTGAGCTGTTCCTTTGAGATACCATATTATTAGTCTATGATGGTTTCTTTAAAGTGCATCAAAGTATATATATGCATTGGTGTATTTTGATGATTTCTACTTTACGGTGAGTTTTTCACTAACCTCAAGGCTTATTTCTAAGTCACTAATTATTCATAAAGGATGGAGAGATTGCTTTATTTTATACTCCTAATGAAATGCATTAAAGTTGAAGGAGAACCCTTAACAGAGCTTAAAATGTCAAAAAGAGCTTAGGAAGTGAAAAGTCATTTCTAACTAAAATATGAATTAAAAAAAAAAAAAGAAGGCGGTGGCAGACTATGCTGGAAAATGGGGCTATAACGAGGCATATACAGAAGTAGAAAGAGGGGGAAAAATAAGCCAAAGTTGAGTATTTATGGTTTTTATATCATCAGTGTTCATCAGGCACATTCAAAAACAATCAAGGAAATGAACAGAAAGCTCAGGAGGTGACAGAAATCGCGACGCTCTTAAAGTGTTTAAACCTCCACTTTCTTTAAGATGTCTCTGACGTTAGGAAGAATATTGTCTAAGAAAGAGAGCTGACCACGAGGAAGGAAAAAAATCCAATGTTTTTAGTTGTACATCGAGAAGTCATTGAATCAAGCTCACTCACAAAATACATTCGTGTTTTATTATATTTTCTAGCCGTTCAACATTCAACTATAACAGAATCACTTAAACAACACATTTAAACAGAATGTGAACACTTTGTATTTTACAGCCTAATGTAATTGATTTGGTGTCCATAAAAGAAACCAATTTTCCTTTTTTTGTGAGACATTGATTTAAGGCAAAAGACAATTGATGGTATCTTTAGAGGGCAAAGGTGAGCTGACGAGAGGAAATTGAAAAGGAGAGAGAGGAAAAGACATATGAAAAGCAATCTGCACCTAAATGTCTATTTCTGAGATTTAATTAATTATCTCTATGTGTTATTTGCCCCTAATGGTTATCACCATTTAAGGAACAGAATTCATTCAAATTCAGATAAACACATACACACGCAGAGTCTGCATGCGTGCCATTTGGCTGAGCCCATCTGTAAAATAAACAAGAAACACAGAGCTGTGAATAAATAAGATGAGCCAAGAATTACAGGCACAAATGTACCATCTTCTTTTTAGTTGTTTACATCGAGTTTTCTTAAGCATTCGAAACCTTGAAAGGGGTATAAGGTGTTTCGCAGTGTCATTTGTCTAACTGGGTAGGTAGGAATGCAATGACTTCTTAAAGAATACATTAATTCGGAGAAAATGAAAAAGTTATTTGTAATTATAATTAGTGGGTTTCTCTGCCTCCTTTGGAATTGATAATGAACTTGCTGGCTCAGTTCCTCATCATCAGTATCTTTATCTCTTTTTAAAATCTTCATTATCGCCTTCATTATCTGCTATTTATTTTACTAAAGTTAATCACTGCTTAATTAATCACTGCTTGACTAACCACAGAGGGATTCGAAGTGAGTTTATTTGGACTGTAAAAACCGCAAATGCAGGTGGCTGGCTCAAGCTTGGACCTCTTGATGTTTTTCTTTTACTCTTGACTTCCACGTGCCCTTGAAAAGAATGTGTATCCTGCTATTCTTGGGTGGAGGGTTCTGTATTGTCAACTGGGGCAAGTTGGTTGATAATGGACTCAAATCATCTATCTCTTTACTGATTTTCGGCCTACTTATTCTATCAGTTGTCGTGGGAGGGGTGTTGTAATCTCCGACTGTAATTGTGGCTTTGTCTGTTTCTCCTTTCGACTTGCTTAATGTGTTTTGAAGCCCTGTTCCTAGGAGCATAAACCTTAGGATGCTTGGGTTGAAGCACAGTTCGCCATGCAGAGCCCAATTCTGAGTGGTACTGAGGAAGACAATTGCGTGAATCAGATATAAAGACTGACGTGAGGACTGAAGTGGGAGTTTGAATTCTAATGTCATCGGTGACATGGAAAGTGCAAAAAAGGATGAAACGGGTCGAGGCAAAGGCTATAGAAATAAGACAGAGGATTGTGGGTATGACCCAGAGCGTGATATTTAATGTGGAAATAGCATCCGATACAGCAGTTGAAAAGGGACGAGTAAGGCTGGACATCTTAGTGGTATAATGTATTTAGTCTTTTTCCCTGTCATGTCTCCCAACCAAATATATGCCATATTACTCTATTGCGCTGGTGCTAGGTTTAAAGGATTGATCCTAAACAGTCCAGGTCCCATCCTCATGGAGCTTTCAGATCAGTGGAGGCGGGGATGGGGGTGGGGAATAGATATTCATGGAACATTTCCACAAATCATGTATAACCGTGAAGGAGAAGGTCTGACTTTAACAAGAGCATATGGCTGAAGACCCTTTTCTAATCTGTTGGGTTAAGAAAAGAATCCTTAAGAATTAGCCCTTTGGGCTGAGATCTAGAGAATAGTGTTCTCAGATGGCTAGGGCTGCCATAATAAAATACTATAGATGGGGTGGCTTAAATAACAAAAAATTTATCTCCTCACAATTCTGGAGGTTGACTGTCCCAGATCACTATGCCAGCATGGTTGGTTTTGGATGACAGCTCTCTTCCTGGCTTGCACATGGCTCCCTTCTTGCTGTGACTCTCCTTGGAAGGGCACTAAGGACCTCGTCTAACCTGAATTACTTCCCAAAGGTCGCATCTCTACCTACCTTCACACTGCAGGTTAGGGCTCCACCACATGAATTCTGGGAAGATGCAAACATCCGGTCTATAACAGGAAGTGTGAATGCAACTGAAGGGAAAGACCGAAGGGAGAGTTTTCCCAGAAGGAAGTTTTCTCTAACTTTTCCTGAGACTTTCACATCTCCAACTCAAACCCCAAAATTACAACATACGAAGATGCTGGCCTCCCTCACTGTTACCCTCCACTGTGGATGGTTCCTTCTTCTCTTCTTCCCTGTGCACCTGCCTCCATCCCCACCCTCAGATAAGGGAACCCAGGACCTTTGGACATGTCAGGAGTATGCTTGGGTTGAGTGACAGCTCTCCACACGGAGTCCACAGTTCCACATGTTTGTGGCCAGATATTTTTTCCCCATCTTCATCTCCATGGTGTCCAATGAAGCCAGGACATAAACAAACCGATGGTCCAAGTGGCTGAGTGTTTTAGCTCCACACCAAAACAGTCGCCATCGGTCTCACCTCTTTTTCTTCCCTCTCAGCTTAAATTAATTATGTCACAAGCTCCCCAGCTCCCCAGGAACCATAGGAGGATCTTTCTGGTACATTTTTGAAAGATAAGGTCTACGAAGAAAATTTCAGAATCTACAAATCTGTTCCAGAAGAAACTTACTTGGTTAAGATCTCTTTGAGGACTGATTGTAAAATACCAGTAATAATAAAAATAACAACAACAACAACAACAACAACAACTAAGATGTATTGTGCACTTATTAGTATGAGGCACTGTGATGAGTAATTTTCAAAGATTTCATTCTCACCATCCTTCTGTTAGGCAGCTCTCATAGGCTTATTTTAGAGATGAGAGGGACTTATAACCAGCTCATTTTTTTTTTTTTATTTATGTAGTCTCTATCTGTGTCCCTCAAATATTTATGAAGCATCTACTATACTTAAGGCACATTAAACACAACTTGTTACAGACTTTCAAGGAGCTTTAAACCTTAACTTGGGAGAAATTAACAATGATTAACGTTCATTGAGTTTATTTATTCGGTGTTTAGCATGTCTCAGACACTGTGCTTTTCAATCTTTAATTATTTAATGCTTTCACAAACCTCTGACGTAAGTTCTGTTTTCTGCCCATATTCTACAAACAGGGAAACTGGAGCATACGTAGATTAAGTGACATGCTCCCCCAAATCACATATTTTCTAAGTGGTAGACCTCAGATTTGAACCCCAGAAGCCCGCCTTTAGATCTTTCAATCTTGCATACCTTACCGCCATGCCATGCAGGCCTTATGTAGAATGTACACACACTCAAACTGATACTAACCAGCTCACAGTAATTCCTATTCACCTTTTTTTCCCTTCCTTCAGTGAGAATGTCAGTTTCTTTAGTCAGGGAGTCTCACTCATCATTTTGTCCCCAGTGTCCTAGTGCAGTGATTCAGGGTGTGATAGTGTTGATTTTGCTCCCAAGGGAACATGTGACAATATCTGGAGACATTTTGGTTGTCATAACTTGGGAGTGGGTTGCTACTGGCATCTAGTGGGTAGAGGCCAGGGATGCTGCTAAACATCTTATGATGCACAGGATGTGTCCCCGGCCCC
>NW_011888898.1:34379-44976 GCF_000151845.1 Pteropus vampyrus | reverse complement strand
TGGTTCCAACAGCATTGGTTAAAAAGATGATTTTTTTCATTGAATTACCTTTTCACCATTGTCAAAAATTATGTGGATTTATTTCTGTATTTCCTGTTCTGTTCATAGCAGTTTTTATATTTATTTACTTTCTTGAGCAAACGTATATACCAAACACCATTCACAGCACTTTACAAATGATAACTCTTTCAGTTCTCATTAATGGCAGGTGCTTTTTAATAGTTCTATTGACAAAAACAAACAAACAAACAAACAAACAAAAAACCCCCCAAAAACCAAGGCACATAAAGTAGACTTCCCAGAGCCACATAGCCAGTAATTGATGGAGCTTATCTTACATTTTCTCCTCTCATTGTGAATCACCCTTTAGTATAATCGTTGGTTTGGTTGTCTGAATTCTTTATTCGTTGGTAAACTCTTTGAAAACAGAGATCATATTTCTTAATTTGGTGGCCTGAGCACTTAGCAAATGCTAGCTCCAGAGAATATGTTCCATGAAGGTGTAGAAATGAGTGAGTGAATGAATGAATGAACAAATGCACTAAGTGTACAACACGTAGGTGCTTTGAAGATCATACTCTTAGGTGCTACTGGCATCATCCCCCCACCCCACCCCCGGAGAAAAGACTGCTAATGACCCAGTCAGAAAGCTAGGTCAAACCAAACCCACTGACTGTTGCCATTGAAAACAGAGAAAACATCGTGGGTAAAAATATTCCTCACTGGCACATATGGTCCAGATTTCAAAAGGTCAACTCTTAGACGCTGGTCTGAGGCTGTTTATGGAACATCCCAACCTCAGAGGCCACGCTGGAGGTCTCAACCAGGGAGGTGATGATTGCCAATATTTCGTGTGGGAATTAAGGGGTGGTGGTGTGAAGTTAATTGCCAAGTGTCCGAAGATGTCAAGGCAGGAACAGGAGGAGGTGGCAGAATTATGAGGATCACATCGATTTTGTTTGGCAGAACCGAAGCCCAGGACTTGGCATGGAAGATTCAGCCTGGGTGACAGGTGGGTGTGGAGAGAAAACCAGAAAATCCAGTCGGCTCAAGGCGACCTTTCTTTTTTTTTTTTTTTTCTTTTTATGATTAAAGCACAGTAGTACATGCTCACGGTTAAAATTGTCAGTGGAAAAGGAGGGTGGAAATTAAAAGGTCAAAATCACCCACACTCTCCTGATGCCCCAAGAAGAATTAAAATCTTTGTTGATTCCAGAGGTTTTTCTGGTCACATACAACTATCTTATATTTCTAAAGATCAGGCAATTTTTTTTGTATCCCCCTCACCTAAGGGTGTCATCTTACTTTCAAGTCCTTCCCAAGTCTTCCATATTTCAGAGAGCTCATTCTCTTATTTCATTTTGAACAACAAACAGCTTTTGTTGTTCAAAATGATCAGAATCCTCTGGGGAGCAGTCGATCAGAATCCTCTGGGGAGTTTCATTCCGGTTTTTAATGGTAAACACTCAGGCCCCACCTCCAGAGAATCTGATGGATTTAGTGTGGGGTGTGGCCTGGACTTTGGGGTGTTCCCTGCCCCCATGATTCTTTTGAGCAGCCATTGTTAAGTACAACTGGCTTTCATGCCTGGTCATAGCAGAATTACTTCATTTCTTTCATCTACAGCTGTTTAGGTCCTACGCTTGGAGAGTCTGATTGATTGTTTTGGGACGGGGTCTGGAAAATGATATTGTTTTAATGCTCCCCAGGTATAGGGTGGAACCTTACTGCTGTCTGGAGCTTTTGCAATCAGTGCTGGTGGGGTAGAGGGCACCTGACAGTCGGTGTGAAAGCAGACGAGACGTCGAACCAGCCTTAGTCATGATTCTCAGTAAGAGCTCACAGTTGTAATTAGTAGATACTGTAAACACGCCATCTAAATATCACAGAACAGTGAGTAGTGACTCTGGAGGGGACATGAATATCTACCTGCTGCATCAAGGAGAAAAAAGTCATCTCACTCACAGTGTATGATTGGTTACTCGGGCCTTGAGAGCCCGCCTCCAGGGAGAGCATCACTCATTTGGGTCAAAACACAGATCATTTGCTCTGGGTCACTCTGTTCGATCTGTTTTGCAAACTTGAATGTGCACAGACAGCGTCTGGGGATTTTATTAAAGTACAGACCTGATTCAGCGGGTCCTAGAGCCGGCATTTCTAACGGGCTCCTGGGGGGTTCTGAAATTGGTCTTGGGGTGACATTTCGAGTAGCAAGGTGTCGGATCACTTAAAATATGGCTCTCATGTGAGAAGAGTTGGAATGCATTGTTTTCTGCAGTTAGAGAGTAAGAAATATTTCAAATTGACTGTTTTATTTTATATACATGATTTAAAATGGATTCATAGTTAACACAGTGAATGAACAGACCATTCAGCTATATACTTGTTTTAATCTTGGCCCCAATACTTTTTTTTTTCCAAAAAAAAAAATTACTTTTGAACTCTTTTTGCTAGAAATGGAGTTCTGTTTACTTGGGGGCGGGGGTGGTCCTGTTATATCTTGGCCTACAGTATAACTCCTTTAGGGATTAGCATCTGTAAACATAGACAATGCTCTGTAAGTATGGAACAGATGGCAGAAGGAGGTAGGAAGTTGGCGACTGAGAACAATCTGGACAGGTTAGTAGCTGCCTTCATCTGAAAAAAATGGGGATAATATTAATACTCACCTCGTAAGATTATTGTGAGATAAAATGGAGAACTGTGTGTGCAAAGCACGTGACAGCACCTGCTTCATAAAAGGCACTGGAGGTTTGCTGACTTCCGTTATCATGCTGTCAAGCATTCAGGAGGGTATGGGATGCTGGAAACGTGGTTGGACACTTTTAGAACACAATGGATTTAAAAATGTTTCTCTTCGTTAATAGCTATGTATTTACCATTTCGTATAAATCCATGCATGTGAACATTTCCTACATATCTTTTTATGTTACTTTAATCTTTTTCTTTCCCTTTGTTGCTTGGGTCCTCTATCTCTACCTATCGATACCACCTTAGGGTATTAATCTAATTTGTATGTTTTTAAAAAATATCTTAAGTATAATTCACATGGAATACACTTGCACATACATAAAATTTAAAATTTGGTCAATTGTAGCGCGGTTAATTGAAAGCTCTCGCCACAGTTAAGATCACTGACCCATCACTCCCAAAAGTTTTATCTCCTTTGTGACATGCCTGTTGCCTTCCTCACAGGCCCCCAGCAACCACTCATCTGCTTTCTGTCACTATAGTTTGTATCTTCTAGAATTTTCTAAAAGTTGAATCATACGGCGTATAGTCTTTTTCGTCAGGCTTCTTTCACTTGGCGTCATTACTTTGAGACCCATCCATGTCGTTGTTATTGATTTGAGACTTTTCTTCTTTTCAAAATATAGGTATTTAGTGTTATCCATTTTCCTCTGGCAGCATCTCACAAGTATTTTTTGTATGTTACTTTTTGTTTTATTTTTGTTTAGTTCCAAATACTTTCTAATTGGCCTTTTGATTTTTTTTTTCTTTCGCTGTTGGGCTATATTGGGGGTATGTTTTTAACTACGTGATTTTTCCAGAAATCTTTCTGATATTGATTTCTATTTTAATTCTATTATGGTTAGAAAAATAATTTATATGAATTAAACCCTTTTAAATTTAAGTTCGTTTTGTAGCTTGGAATATGGTCTGTCTTAGTAAATGTTCAGTATGTTCTCTGTTGGATAGAGTATTTCATAAACAATCAGATCAAGTTGATTCATAGTGTTCAAATCTTCTGTATCCTTACTGATTTTCTGTCTACTTGTTCTATCAGTTATTAAGAGAAGGGTATTGATGTCTTTGGCTATAATTGTGGATTTATACTTCTGGCAATTCTATCAGTCATTGATTTATGTATTTAGAAACTCTGTTATTAGATATATAAATGTTTAGGATTGTTATGTCCTATTGATGAATTCATCCTTTTATTGTTTTGAAATGGCCTTCTTTATACCTTCTTTATATTCTTTACTATGAATCCCACTTTTTCTTATATTAACTTAGCTACTTAAGGTTTCTTTTGACTAGTGTTAGCATGGTATATTTTTTCTATTCTTTTATATTTAACCTATTTATGTCATCATATTTAGAACTCATTTCTTATAGATAGCACACACTTGGGAGTTGCTTTTATGTGCAATTTGACAATCTCTGCCTTTTAATTGGAGTATTTAGACCAATTACATTAAATGCGATTATTGATATGGTTAGGTTTAAATCTCCCTTGACTTTGTTTTCTATTTGTTTTGTATTTCTTTTTTCCTTCTTTATCTAGCGTCTTTTGGACTGATCGAGTATTTACATAACTTCTTTTTATCTCCTTTGTTGTTTATTAGCCACAGTGGTTTGTTTTGTTATCTTAGTGGTTGCTGTAGAGTTTATAGTATACATCTTTAACTTAAAATAGTATAATTTCAAGTGGTATAATCTCACTTTACATATAGTATGACAACTTTACAATAATCAACTTCCATCCCTCCACTCTTGCCCTTTGTGGTATTGTCATATATTCAATTACATAAATATTATAAACACTGTAGGTATAATAAATATGATGATGATTTTATTTTTGTTCAAATAGTCTCTTTTAAAGATATTTAAATAATAAGAAAAAATCTTATCTATTTACTTATACTTCCAGTGCTTTGTTTCTTTTCTGTAGATTGAAATTTCTACCAGGCATCATTTTCCTTCTGCCTGAAGGGACTTTCTTTAGCATGCCTTGTAGCGTGGGTCTGCTGGTGATGAATCCTTTCTGCTTTTGTCTATCTGAAAATGTCTTTATTCCATCTTTAGATGTGAAAGGTATTTTCAGTATGTTTAGCATTTATTAAGCCCATGTTCAAGTGCTTTACATGTATTAACTCATTTAATCCCAACAAATACTTTTAGAGGCAGATAATATTATCTTTATTTTACAGAAAAGAAGCTGAGTCAGAAACAGATTAAAACACTTGCCCCAGGTCACACAACCAGTAAGTGGGAGCTGGGTTCTGAAGTCACTCCGGATATAGAATACGAAGCTAGTAGCACTTACACTTTGCAGTTTGAACTTCACCTTGCTTGATTGTACTTAATAGTATATAGGGTATCTTTTCCTATTAGCACTTAGAAATCATTTCATTCTATTTTTCAGCTATGTTGTTTGAGCGTACCAGATTTTATTTCTCTAGTCTATTGACGGACATTTACGTGGTTTAAGTGGTCTGCTATTACAAATAATTTTGCAATGGACATCTTTGAATAAATGCATGTCGGACTATCTTTGGGAATTTGGATACATGTATCTGAAGAGTAAATTCTTAGCAGTAGATTTTTAAATGATATTTTAAGGGGTGCTCTGGACCTTATTTACATTTTATTTTAAAATGAGAGGTTACTGTTTTCCTTCTCCTCCTCAACTTCCTCCTTTTTGTATTTCAATATGAAATAGAAAATCCAGCATCCTCTTCTGATAGAGAAATGCCAAATAAATCACTAGATTTTTCTTTTTAGAGACATTGCCTTAATTATCTGGATATATCTAGGAACCCGATTCAGGCTGTCGGTTTTTCCAAAAATGTTCAATCTTTCTTAGGTGTCCGTAGTCATATTGTTTAAGTTTTATTTGGAAAAAAAAACAAACCCTGTATTTTTCCTTCCTTAAAATGATTGAGCATTGGCCAGTTCGTCTAAATAATAAATCTGTCCAACTTTACAGGATCCTGAATAGAAATAATAAACCTGGCTGATAATAATGACCATAGAATGGAACATATTTGCTCAGAGGGGCACTTGGTGGGGAGATTTGGTAATTATAGTCAGCTAAGGGCCCTTTGCCAACAGAATGTCTTTCTTAAGAGCTCAACAAAAATAATGCTGGGGAAAATAAAAAGACATAATCGGTGAAATGCTGAATGCTAACTAGACCACATGACCTAATTCAGCAGACTGCTATGGAAGCTATTCCAAAATATTCAATAGAATGAGCCTCATTAAGGCAGTTTGGGGAAAAGGAGCCCGTTTGTTTTGGAGGTGCAAATTCCAGATAGTACCATATTAAAAGAAGATAGATTCAAAAGCAAAGAGGTGACCGCGAAGAGCAGATAAATGAAGTGTAAGCACATTTAGTGTTAAAGATAATTTTTTCCCATAGCTACAGTATCTGGTACTGTAGACAAGTGTGAAGTTGAAGCTTTTTTTTCTCCCACAGTGAAGATACTAAGTTTAGATAGCATGTTACCCATCTGTATCCTGGATGTGTCTTAATAATACTGAAGGGTTACTGTCAGCAGCCCGAGTTTCAAAGTGGTCACATGACCTTGCCACTGGATTGAAGAGTGTGGAGGAGCTCATTCAGCCTCGTTGATGAACAAGGCAGATGATTGCTCTGTCGCTTCCACTCAGTTCATCCATTTGTACATCCATCCAACCATTCATTCATCCATTCATCTGCCCACCTGTCCATGTTTCCATTCAAATATTTGTTGAATGTCTGCCACATCCCTGGTGCTATTCAGGTGCTAGAGATATGGCAGGGGACTAAATGAACAAAGTCCTGTTCATATGGTGATTGCATTTTAGTGGAGGTTGGTATGGAGAGAGAAAGAGCAAACAGATAAATAAGCATAGATATATCGGGTAGGAATAAATGGCAAGAAGAAAGATAAAGCCTGATAAAGGGATAAAGCCTGATGGAGGAGTGTGTCTTTGTGTGTGTGTGTGTGTGTGTGTGTGTGTGTGTGTGTGTGTGTGTGTGATGAAAGTCATAGGTGTCAAGAGCAAAGAAATATCTGTGTCAAGATGTTGTACTCAGGGCTTTGTAAGTGATGGATTTTATTCCCAGAGGGATGGGAAATCCATACAGGGTCTTTGGTTTTTAGTGGCTTGATCTGACTTTTGGATTAAAATCCTCCTACTGACGCTTTTTGAAGTCATGGGAACGTCCTACACCTGGATTGCCATGGTAGTTACACGACTGTGTACGTTTGTCAAAACTCGTGGGCAGGTACATCTGAAGCAGGGTAAATTTTCCTATATGTAAGTTAGAGCTCAATAAGCCTGACTGTAAAGATGCTGTCTGTAAGTGCTGTGTAGGTTATGGGGGCAGGGGCATGGCAGGATGAAAGTAGAAAGACTAGGAGTTTGTTGTAAAAATCAGGTGGAATACAATGATGGTTGGAACTAGGTTGGTAGTAGAGATTTTGGTGAGAAATAGCTGGGTAGGTAGATTTTAAAAATAAAACCATCATGATTGATTATATGTAAATTCTCCTCTCATTCTCTACTCTTCCAAATGTCAGCAGAGGCCACCACGATAAACCAGTTCCTCCAGCCGGAATCTGGCAGCCATCTCTGATGTGACCCTCTGCCTTATTCCTCATTGCTCGATCCATCCCTAAATCCGTTGGCTCTTCCAGGATGTGGCTTGGATTCTTCCATCTTTATCCATCTGAACTATGTAGTCCAAGTCCTATAATTTCTGGCCAGACAACCAGTAGCCTACTACTACTTCTCATTTATGTTTCTAATCCATTGAAATCCATTCTCCATGTAGAAGCTGAAATAATCATTACGAAACTTTTATTTAACAAATATTGAGGACCTACTTTTTGCCTGGCTGATTTAGAGCCTGGAGCTATAACAGAGAACAAAGCAGACCAAAACCTATGTAAGCAGATTTATGAATTAACATACTTAGTTAAACTCTCATTTTAATCCTTAAAAAATGAGCAAGTGGCTTAAAAGTATTTCTGCCAAGAAATCATGGAATGAGGTGAATACCAATGTAAGCACAAGAATATTTCAACAAAAATTTATGGATGGGACCGAAAATAAAATTTCATGATTTGTTAAGTAGAATCAATAATTCCTTCCTTATCTCTGGAACTTATCTTTGGAACTTTATTAAAACAAGTAGTGAAATAAATCAAAATGAGACCTTGGAATTGGTCTAGCATGAAGTATGAAACCGAGAATTTCAAAAAGATGAGAGCAGATTCATTCACCCTTGGCTTTTACCAAAAAATATTTTTCTTTTATCTCATCTTTTAATAATTTGTGTGTTTTATAAAGTACATAACGTGTTAGCATTGTATCGTAAAATATGGATATAATTGATAAATAAAAAATAGCCTCGTATTGGGGGTGCACACTCAAAATTTTCCTGTTGATGGTACGTACGATCAAAAATGTTTGTAGACTGCTAATTTAAATCACTGACGATACATCAGTGTAACGTCTCTTTCCCAAGTGTTTATTTCCTAAAAGAAAACAGACCTATCTTTTAATCCCTTTGCATTTTTACGTTGATAAGCCATCGACCGCCTCGGTCAGAGAGCTGGGGTCACCCACACGGCTCGCATCAAGTTTTTCGGGCTAGAGAGAGGTGGCGGTGAAAACTCTGGTGCACTCTAAGGCTAGGCGATCGGGTTCTGTTTATTCGAATTGCAAGTTCACTCCAAATGCATTACAGACACTTGGTCATTGCAAGGTACCCCATTACTTCATAGTTAGGGTGAAAAAAGGACCTTTTATACTCCTGGCTCAATCTAGTGTTAAAATCGGGTGTGATAACAAAGTAAGATTTGGGTTAGCTTGGTAGAAAAACCATGGGTCCATTCTCCCGCCCGACCCCCATCTGCTTAAGTCAGATATAATGTTTATCATGTGTTTTCTGGAAGCTGCGTTCATGCAAAGCACTGTATACACCAGTACCTCTCACCTGATGAGGTGGGCACTACCCTGGTCTGCCTTTGTGAGGGGAGGAAGCTGAAATTCAGAGGGATTTTATTAGCCGTTAGTGACAGCGTCAGGGCCAAGCCGAACAGTGGCTCCAGAGTCCGTCTGCTTGGTGGTGAGTCTGTGCTGTCACCGTACAGTTTTGAACCAGACTCTAATCGTTCTGGTGATCTATATGCGAGCTGAGGGACAGAGCTAGTTTCAGGAAAAGGGTGAGCCGTTTTGAGAGACCACAGCTAAGAGGAGAAGGAGGAGGTGTGATGTGGCTGGCAGCAGGGTTGGGTGGGGGGGACCTGGGGACTGGGGAGAACAGATAAATTCTATTAAATTTCCAACAAGTGTGGGGAGAAATAACTCTTTTTGCTCATCTCCCCATGATATCGTCAATAACATACACATTTCTTATTAAACCATTGTGAGCTGGATGCCTCGGCAGAGACGTGTTTCAATATATTGAGCCATGCTTCTCACCGGGCTCGGGACAGAAATGGGAAGCATCAGGAAGCTGCCCCATTACCCCTGCTCATGCTGTTATAGTCCAAGGGGGGTCTTCAAAGTCTGGGGACTCACTGGCTGGCTTGGGGGTACCAGGGAGCTGCAGCTGAGACCGCCTGGTGTTCCAAAGAGGAATTCTCGAGATGATTCGTTTCTTCTAGAATCAAACTCCCATGCCAGAGGCGAAACTTGTTTCTGTAACTTGGTCGAGGTTTGCAAAGAGAAACAGCCTGTCTCTCCCTGCATGTATTTCCCTTGACCATCTGTGGAATTTATGGTTTTCGGAAGAAGGACGAAGTATTACAGTGAGAAGAAACTCATTAGTGGCATCGCTCTCATGGTTGAGGGTTCTATGATCTTGAGGCACATAAATCTGGAAAATGGCCTCCATGAGCATCCAAGGCACTGATAAATAGGGCACTGACAGCACTGTGAGCCAAGATTTGTCACCCATGGGATCCCCTTCCCCGAGTAGGAGACGAAGCCATGCATCTTCCCTTGTACTCTCCAGGCCGCAGGAACAAGGTTATCAGTTCATTAGTTCATTTACACATCCCCGCTTCTTTCCAGCTTCCTCTCTCGGCCTTGCGATCTCAGCTGCTGATGCTCTCCAGGCTAATTTTCAGAGTGTGGTTGAGAGAAATGGTATATAATGGATGAGCCTCGTGATCGTGGCCAGCACATTTCTAAATAGAAAGTGTAGTGTCCATCCATTTGGGGTGTCAAGAGTTCCGTCTCTTAAGAACAGCCTTTTCCCCGCCGACAGCTTGAGAGTGCCGAATCAGGGTGTGTGCTCTGCAGACATCAGAGAAACAGACAGGAGAGGAACACGGTTCCATTCAATCCTGTAGCGTCTGCCTGCCTTGAAGAAATTTAGCCCCTCACTCCCCGGATCAGATCTTGATACAGAAAGATTTTTGGGTTAACCAACAATGTCTTCTTCCCCCTCCCCCCGTCCCCTTCGCTTTTATTTTCTGCAAAAGTCTCATTTCTGTCAAGAACTCTAAAAAGTCTGTTTTCGTCTGTTAGCAAGATTTCATTCTGTTTGCAAGCCAGCAGCGCAGCCTGTCACGGTTTCTTAGATGCTGGTAGAAGACACGAGACTCTTGGGTCAGAGACACAGGACGTGATGACTCAAGGCACAGCAGACAGCGTGAGCCTCGTGGTCACATCAGGGCCCTCTCCCCAAGTCCCGTGGGAGTGATGGGAAGAAGGCCAGCTGGGTGCTACACGTTCAGGGAGTATGTGTCACCGCTGAGCAACTACCCCCCAGCTTGAGAAACCCCAATCGTGTCTCTCTTTTGTTCTTATATATTCTTTTAAATTAGTTAATTAGTTAGTCGATTAACTTTTTAAATTACACTTGACA